>NC_134356.1:56211385-56511385 GCF_048569485.1 Anomaloglossus baeobatrachus
CGCCACGGCCGTCGCATACATCAACCACCAAGGCGGCACTCGCAGTCGTCAAGCCTTCCAGGAAATCCGACGAATTCTGCAGTGGGTGGAAGCCACAGCTTCCACCATCTCCGCAGTTCACATCCCGGGAGTAGAAAACTTGGGAAGCAGATTCTCAGCCGACAGGGCATGGACGCGGGGGAATGGTCTCTTCACCCAGACGTGTTTCGAGAGATCTGTCGCCGCTGGGGAACGCCGGACGTCGATCTCATGGCGTCACGGCACAACAACAAAGTCCCAGCATTCATGGCCCGGTCCCAAGATCACAGGGCTCTGGCGGCGGACGCATTAGTTCAGGATTGGTCGCAGTTTCGACTGCCTTATATATTTCCTCCTCTGGCGATGCTGCCCAGAGTGCTGCGCAAAATCAGGTCCGACTGTCGTCGCGCCATTCTCGTCGCTCCAGATTGGCCGAGGCGGTCGTGGTACCCGGATCTGTGGCATCTCACGGTGGGTCAACCGTGGGCGCTCCCAGACCGCCCAGACTTGCTATCTCAAGGGCCGTTTTTCCATCTGAATTCTGCGGCCCTCAACCTGACTGTGTGGCCATTGAGTCCTGGCTCCTAGCGTCCTCAGGGTTATCTCAAGATGTCATTGCCACTATGAGACAGGCCAGGAAACCAACGTCCGCCAAGATCTATCACAGGTCTTGGAGGATCTTCTTATCCTGGTGCTCTGATAAGGGTTTTACGCCCTGGCCCTTTGCCTTACCCACTTTTCTTTCATTCCTTCAATCCGGAATGGACAAGGGTTTGTCTCTCGGCTCTCTCAAGGGACAAGTATCGGCGCTTTCCGTATTTTTTCAAAAGCGTCTAGCCAGGCTTCCGCAGGTCCGCACGTTCCTGCAGGGAGTTTGCCACATAGTCCCACCTTACAAGCGTCCGCTGGAACCCTGGGACCTTAACAGGGTGCTGACGGCTCTTCAGAAACCACCTTTCGAGCCGCTGCGGGAGGTCTCTATCACGTCTTTCGCAGAAGGTGGCATTTCTAGTGGCAGTTACATCGCTCCGTAGAGTGTCGGAGCTGGCAGCGCTGTCATGCAAAGCCCCCTTCCTGGTTTTTCACCAGGATAAGGTGGTTCTACGTCCAGTCCCGGAATTTCTCCCTAAGGTGGTATCCCCTTTTCATCTCAATCAGGATATCTCCTTACCTTCTTTTTGCCCTCATCCAGTTCACCAATGTGAAAAGGATTTGCACTCGTTAGATTTAGTGAGAGCACTCCGGCTCTACGTGTCTCGCACGGCGCCCCTGCGCCGTTCAGATGCGCTCTTTGTCCTTGTCGCTGGCCAGCGTAAGGGTTCGCAGGCTTCCAAGTCAACCTTGGCTCGATGGATCAAGGAACCGATTCTTGAAGCCTACCGTTCTTCTGGGCTTCCACTTCCCCCAGGGTTGAAAGCCCATTCTACCAGAGCCGTGGGTGCGTCCTGGGCATTGCGGCACCGGGCTACGGCTCAGCAGGTGTGTCAGGCAGCTACCTGGTCTAGTCTGCACACTTTCACGAAACCCTATCAGGTGCATACCTATGCTTCGGCAGACGCCAGTCTAGGTAGGCGAGTCCTTCAGGCGGCAGTTGCACACCTATAAGAGGGGGTCGTTTTTCGGCTCTTTTTATCGAGGTATTCTTTTGCCCACCCAGGGACTGCTTTTGGACGTCCCAATTGTCTGGGTCTCCCAATGGAGCGACAAAGAAGAAGGGAATTTTGTTTACTTACCGTAAATTCCTTTTCTTCTAGCTCCTATTGGGAGACCCAGCACCCGCCCCTGTTCCCTTCGGGCTGTTGTTCTTTTGTGTACACATGTTGTTCATGTTGAATTGTTCTTTTGGTTCATGGTTTGCAGTTCTCCGAACATCCTTCGGATTGAATTTACCTTAGACCAATTTATAAGTTTCCTCCTTCCTGCTTTTGCACCAAAACTGAGGAGCCAGTGATGCACGGGAGGGTGTATAGGCAGAGGGGAGGGGTTACACTTTTTAAAGTGTAATACTTTGTGTGGCCTCCGGAGGCAGAAGCTATACACCCAATTGTCTGGGTCTCCCAATAGGAGCTAGAAGAAAAGGAATTTACGGTAAGTAAACAAAATTCCCTTCTTTGTTTACTTACCGTAAATTCTTTTTCATAGTTCCGTATTGGGAGACCCAGACCATGGGTGTTTAGCTTCTGCCTCCGGAGGACACACAAAGTACTACACCTAAAAGTGTAGCTCCTCCCTCTGAGCTTATATACCCCCTGGTAGCCAGTCCTAGCCAGTTTAGTGCAAAAGCTGAAGGAGAATAGCCACCCACAAGTAGAACCGAGTAAGAACCGGAACAACCGGAGACTCTGTCCACGACAACAGCCGGTGATAACACACGGAACAAGAAAATTGCCAACAGGCAACAGGGAGGGAGCTGGGTCTCCCAATACGGAACTATAAGAAAAAGAACTTACGGTAAGTAACAAAATTCTCTTTTTCTTTATCGTTCCTTTGGGAGACCCAGACATTGGGACATTCCAAAGCAGTCCCTGGGTGGGAATAAACAGAAAAAACTAAGAAGTAGGCGGAGCCTAACTTCACAAGTGGGCGACAGCCGCCTGAAGGATGCGTCTGCCCAAGCTCGCATCTGCCGAAGCATGAGCATGCACTTGGTAGTGCTTCGAAAAGGTATGCAGGCTAGTCCAAGTGGCAGCCTGACAGACTTGTTGAGCCGTAGCCTGGTGCCTAAAAGCCCAAGAGGCACCGACAGCTCTGGTCGAGTGTGCTTTGATCCCCGACGGGGGAGGCACCTGAGTACTCTGGTAGGCGTCCGAAATGGTCGATCTAATCCAACGGGCCAAGGTCGGCTTAGAAGCAGAGAGACCCTTGCGCCGCCCTGTGGTTAGCACAAAAAGAGAGGTGCACCGCCTAAGCACAGCGGTGCGAGACACATAAATCCGGAGAGCATGCACCAGATCTAGAGTATGCAGCGCTTTCTCAAAGCGATGAACAGGGGCCGGACAGAAGGAAGGCAATGAAATATCCTGGTTAAGGTGGAAGGGAGAGACCACCTTAGGAAGAAAGTCCGGGGTCGGACGGAGAACTACCTTGTCTTGGTGAAAAACCAAAAAAATGTGACTCCGAGGAGAGCGCAGCCAAATCAGAGACTCTCCTGAGAGAAGTTATGGCAACTAGAAAGGCCACCTTTTGAGAAAGACGATAAAAAGAAACTCCCTAAGAGGCTCAAAGGGGGGTTTCTGCAATACCGTGAGGACCAAGTTAAGGTCCCAGGGATCCAAGGGCCGCCGATAAGGCGGAATGATGTGAGACGCACCTTGCATGAAGGTGTGGACCTGAGCCAGCCGGGCGAGACGCCGCTGGAACAGCACTGATAGAGCTGAGACTTGTCCCTTGAGAGAGTTGAGGGACAGTCCTAGCTGCAGACCGGACTGTAAAAAAGACAGAAGGGTCGGCAACGAGAATGGCCAAGGAGAATGGCCGGAAGAGCGACACCAGGACAGGAAAATTTTCCAAGCCCTGTGATAGATCTTGACGGAGGAAGACTTACGGGCCCGAGTCATAGTGGAGATGACTTCAGGAGGAATACCAGAAGCCGTCAAAATCCAGGACTCAAGAGCCACGCCGTCAATTTGAGTGCCGCAGAATTCGGGCGGAAAAACGGACCTTGCGAGAGCAGGTCTGGACGGTCCGGAAGATGCCACGGCATCTCCACGGACAGTTGGAGCAGGTCCGGATACCAAGCTCGCCTGGGCTAGTCCGGTGCAATGAGGATGACTCGACGGCCCTCCATTCTGATCTGCGCAGGACTCTGGGCAAGAGAGCTAGAGGGGGAAACACGTAGGACAAACGAAACTGGGACCAGTCTTGAACCAGAGCGTCCGCGGCGAAGGCCTGAGGATCGTGGGAGCGAGCCACGTAAACCGGAACCTTGTTGTTGTGACGGGATGCCATTAGGTCCACGTCCGGAGTGCCCCACTTGCGGCAGATTGACTGAAACACTGCCGGGTGCAGGGACCACTCGCCACCGTCCACGGATTGACTGCTGAGATAATCTGCCTCCCAGTTTTCTACGCCAGGGATGTGGACTGCGGATATGGTAGACTTGGAGTCCTCCGCCCACTGAAGAATGCGTTGGACCTCCAACATTGCCAGGCGGCTGCGTGTCCCGCCTTGGTGATTGATGTAGGCAACCGCTGTCGCGTTGTCTGACTGGACTCGAATGTGCCTGCCCGCCAACAGGTGGTGAAAGGCTAGGAGAGCTAGAAGCACAGCTCTGGTTTCCAGCACATTGATTGAAAGGGCTGACTCGGACGGAATCCAAGTGCCCTGTGGTCTGTGGTGGAGATGTACCGCTCCCCAGCCGGATAGGCTGGCATCCGTGGTGAGAATCACCCAGGATGGAGTCAGGAAGGAGCGCCCTTGGGACAGGGAGAGGGGTCGAAGCCACCACTGAAGAGAGCTCCTGGTCCGTGGCGACAGAGCCACTAACCTCTGTAAGGAGGAAGGCCGCTTGTCCCAACAGCGGAGAATGTCCAGCTGCAGAGGACGCAGATGGAACTGGGCAAAGGGAACCGCCTCCATGGAGGCCACCATTTGACCCAGCACCTGCATCAGACGCCTGAGGGTATAACGGCGGGGCCTCAGGAGAGAGCGCACCGCCAACCGGAGTGACAGCTGTTTGTCTAAGGGCAACTTCACAAGTGCCGGCAAAGTCTCAAACTGCATCCCTAGGTACGTGAGACTCTGGGTCGGAGTCAGAGTGGATTTGGGAAGATTGACAATCCACCCGAATTGGGCTAGGGTGGCGAGAGTGAGCAAAACACTCCGCTGACAGTCTGCGCTGGATGTACCCTTGACCAGAAGGTCGTCCAGATAAGGAAGCACTGCTAACCCCTGGAGGTGCAGGACCGCAATCACTGTCGCCATGACCTTGGTGAATACCCGAGGGGCCGTGGCTAACCCGAAGGGGAGAGCCACGAATTGGAAATGATCCTCTCCTATCGCAAAACGTAACCAACGCTGATGTGACACTGTGATTGGCACATGTAGATAGGCATCTCTGATGTCGATGGACGCCAGGAACTCCTCTTGGGTCATAGAGGCAATGACTGATCGCAGAGACTCCATGCGAAAATGCCGCACCCGGACATGCTTGTTGAGAAGCTTGAGATCCAGGATGGGCCGGAAGGTACCGTCCTTTTTTGGAACTAGGAAGAGATTTGAGTAAAAACCTCTGAACCGTTCCTGAGCGGGAACTGGGACAATCACGCCGTTTGCCTGCAAGGACGCCACGGCCTGCGAGAAGGCGGCGGCCTTGGAGCAGGGGGGAGTTGAGAGAAAAAAATCTGTTTGGAGGGCTGGAAGAGAATTCTATCCTGTAGCCGTGAGATATGATGTCTCTCACCCACTGATCGGAGACTTGCTTTAACCAAGCGTCACCAAAGTGGGAGAGCCTGCCACCGACTAAGGACGTGGCTGGAGCGGGCCGAGAGTCATGAGGAAGCTGCCTTAGTGGCAGAACCTCCTGCGGATTTCTGCGGACGCGCTTTTGGGCGCCAGTTGGATTTCTGATCCTTGGCTGAGTTAGCGGACGAGGCGGAAGGCTTAGAGGATGACCAGTTGGAGGAACGAAAGGAACGAAACCTCGATTGATTCCTACCCTGGGCGGGTTTCCTGGTCTTGGTTTGTGGCATGGAAGTACTCTTCCCGCCAGTAGCTTCCTTAATAATTTCATCCAGCTGTTCCCAGTGAGGGCATCCTCCTCATCTTGAGAGTCAGCTCTTGAGACAGAACCGTGGGATGGGGAGGGGGAGGAAACCCTGCGCCTTCTCTTAGAAGGACGGGGTCTGGGATCAGATGATGAATCCTCCGTGAGCTCCGATGGACGGAGGTCAGAGGATAGGAGTCCTCTGTCAAGATTATTAGAGGCACCCAGTGAGGGGGGCTGATGCATATTCATCAAAGTCCTGGACAAAAGTCCCATGGACTCAGCAAATGACTGGGATATGGATCTAGAAAAGGACTCTACCCAGGCCGGGGGTTCAGTCACAGGTGCAGCAGCAGCCTGAGAGACCACTGGGGGTGAGACTCCAGGCTGTGGCACCGCCAAGTTAGAGCAGACATCACAATGTGGATAGGTGCTCGGCTCAGGCAGCAGGAGCTTACATGCAGTGCATGCAGAATAAAGCTTTGGAGCCTTGCTCCTTGTGTAAGACATGCTGCTGGAGTGGGGGCTTTGCAGAGAATGAACCCCAGGGAGAATATACAGAGGTCCACAACCGGAGACCGGCTGTGGCTTACCAGACCGCTGAGCGCGGTGTTGTGTGCCCTCCAGATCCCGAAGCCCGGTCCCCCAGTCGCAGCACCTCAGCAGAGATGCAGAATGCAAGATGTCCCAGAGCAGAGTGAACTCTGCCTGAGAAGAGGACGTTCCTATAAAAGAGCGGGAACTGGAGGGCTATAGAGACCTGCAGGGAAGGAGGGACGCCCCAGCAGTGGGGAGTGTCCCTCCCCTGTGTAGAACGGCCGCCGGGAGGAGCCGAACCTGTCCCTCTGCATGAGTGACATGCGAGGGCAGGAAAATGAAACTAGGCCTCCGGCGAAGCCGGGGCCTAAATTTAAGCGGTGAGGCCGACAAGCAGGCACCATCGGCGCGGTTCTCAGGCAAAAGCTGGAGATCCCGCTGGAAAAGTTAAAACAATCACATACAGCATACTCTCCCCTTACAATAAAGAACCGGGACCCCCAACATAAACGTCTCAGGTACTTAGCTGCTGAGACGCAGGGCCATGTCCCTGGGGATGAGTGCTCCGGTCCAACAGAATCCTCAAGGGGCTGTGGATGGAGACCGGACTCCTGCCAGGCATGGAGACCGTGCTGGCTCCCACTTCAAGCCAGAGCCCAGAAGGGATGGTGAAGGAGCGCGGCATGTAAGGTTGCAGCCTTGTAAATCAACCTTAACAACACCGCCGACACAGTGGGGTGAGAAGGGACATGCCGGGAGTCCAGACATGGACCCGCTTTTCTTCAAACTCTTTACAAAAGTCAAACAAATCAGATGAGAATGCATGTGTGGATGTATGCCTCCCGACACAAAGCACTAAACTGGCTAGGACTGGCTACCAGGGGGTGTATAAGCTCAGAGGGAGGAGCTACACTTTTAAGTGTAGTACTTTGTGTGTCCTCCGGAGGCAGAAGCTAAACACCCATGGTCTGGGTCTCCCAAAGGAACGATAAAGAAAAAGAAATCGCCCACCTACATTGGACACTTACTTGCTTTGCTGCCTTGGTGTTGGTGGGCTTACTCCTTACACGTGCTGATTTAGTAGACCTTGATGGAGGTTCTGTAGAGATAAGAAAAAGATAGAGCAGTGTATAACACACAATATACAGCGGTGTTACAGCACAGTGATAGTGACAGGGAAACCTACACGGCTTTGGTTTACACTGGATGAAGCTGTGACCCAATGCTGACTATGCCCCCCCACTATTGCCCCCTCCACCCCTCCCCCGAAAAATATTTGGGAGGAAAATAAAGTGTGTGTTATAATCAGAATGTAGCTTACCCGGTGAAGGTGGAGAGGCAGGAGTCACCGGAGGCAGGGGAGATGCTGAGGCCGCGGGCGCTGTGCGGCAGGGGTCACCATTCTGAAAATGTTGGCGGTGCGGGCTTAAAATAATAGCGCCCGGAGTAGTCGTGTGTGTGCAGATGGAGCTCTCGGCTCAAGATCTCATAAGCGCACGGACCACCTTCGGACCATTGATCTCCCTGCAACGGACTTAAAGGGAACCTGTCACCAGTTTTTTGCCCTATAAGCTGCGGCCACCACCACTGAGCTCTTATATACTGCATTCTAACATGCTGTATATAAGAGCCCAGGCCGCTGTGTAGAACACAAAAATCACTTTATAATACTCACCTAGAAGGTCGCTCCGGTGCACAATAGTCGGATGAGTGGCGTCATTCTCTGGGACCGGCGCCTCCCCTTTCGGCCTTCTTGGTCTTCCTTATTCTGAAGCCGCGGTGCATGACGCGTCTACGTCATCTACACTAGCCGCCATTGAGATCCTGCACAGGCGCACTACAATACTTTGAGCAGGGCAGATCAAAGTGCGCCTGTGCAGGACCTCAATGCCGGCGTGTGTGTATGACGTAGACGCCTCATGAACAGCGGCTTCAGAATAAGGAAGACCAAGATGGCCAAATGAGGAGGCGTGGTTTCCGGAGACACCCATTCGACCGTTGTGCACCAGAGCGACCTTCTAGGTAAGTATTATAAAGTGTTTTTTATGTTATACACAGCGGTCTGGGCTCTTATATACAAGATGTTAGAATACTGTATATAAGAGGCCAGTGGTGGTGGCTGCAGCTTATAGGGCAAAAAACTGGTGACTGGTTTCCTTCAAGAAAAATGGTGCCCGAAGGTGGTGCGTACGCAGATGAGATTTCAGCTTGTCATTGAGCCGAGAGCTCCATCTGCGCATGCGCCAACTCCGGGAACCATTTCTTTGAAGGCCGCACCGTCGACAGTGTCTGGATTCTCCTCCTGCCTCACAGTGCCCGCAGCGAGCATCTGGGACACCCGCTGCACCGTCTGCCGTATCGCACTACTCCAGCGACCCCGCTACACCAGGAAAGACACTACCAGATTTATAAGACAGACCCCAAATTTTTTTTTCCCCCCTCTAAATTTAGGGTGCATTTTATAAAACGAAAAGTATGGTACATTGAGTCATACAATGGCAGGAAAAAATAAAATAAATTGGTCTCGTCAGGAAGTGGTTAAGTCCGTTCCAACACATAAAAATACTTTAAAGTAACACCCCTTACCTATTGTCGGAGCAGTGTCGGACGGAGCAATCTCCTCCTTATGGTCACGGCCATCGCTGCCTGGAGCCGAAGCTTCAGCCGCGGGAGTCTCGCTTTCCAAAGGCTGGGTTAATGAGGCCAACTTTTTGCTTCTAGGGGCGGCTTTTCCTTTCGCTGTCGACTTTCTAGCAGGATTCATCGTCTGGACAAAAAGACAAAAGTTATGGACATAAATAAGTAGGACGTTTACGTACTCTGGCAAAAATCGACCCTGAATCGGTAGATAATCTCTGGGAAACCTGCGGACACTGAAAATCCACCGAGTCTCTTCCAGCTGTGTCACAGAAGACAGTCGAGGAGAAGATTAAGCGTTTCACAGAGATCCCTTTGGGGTAAACAGCTGGCAGGGAGTTCCCTCTCCGGCACATAGCACTTGCTCATCAGTTTTTGCGCTCAGTGAGCAATAAGCAGGGTGTGCGCCTCCGATCACAAGGGCGAGAATAGGATTTCCTTACCCTCTACGAGACAGAACATGTGTGCGGCCCCCGCTACCAGGAGAGCCCAAAATCCCAGCGCCCGGTCTGTAAGTACAAGCACCCCCCGCGCTGTCAGAGAGGCACGTCACGGCCCGGAGCATCAGAATAAAGCCAGACACATTCTCTTCCGAGTGTCTGCATTTTAATAATACGACGCAGTGATGAGGAAAGGCCGAGAATGTAAACCTCGCACTGAATGGGGCTTGTGGGGAGAAAAAAAATATGACTCAAAAAACACAGTCTGCATATGTGAGGCAGTGATACTACCGTGTTCCCCCGAAAATAAGACCTCCCCTGAAAATAAGACCTCCCAGGAGTTTTCAGGGATGCTTAAATATAAGACATCCACCAAAAATAAGACCTAGCCGCGGTCAATTATGAAGGGTCATGAGGCGGTAAAAAAGTTAAAGACCCTGCAGGACACTTCATTATAGACCACGGGCACCTCCTAAAGAAAGAAGAGAGAAGAGAGAAGACCCCCGATCATACTCGCCAGACGCCGGAGCAGGTGAGCGCATCAAGGTCCGTCATGATTTACCTGGATGGCGCCGCCCCCATCATACATGCTGCTTGAGTCTCGCGCAGGCGCATTTCGCTGTGCCCCTATTGCAGGGCTGAGCATAAAGTTTCCCTTGCGCAAGCGCCGGTGATGTAGTTGCGCAGGCACAAGATTATGGGCGGGGACGAGGATGACGCTGGTGAGGTCATACACAACGCTGCCCATAATCTTGCGCCTGCGCAACTACATCACCGGCGCTCACGCGAGGGAAACTTTATGCTCAGCCCCGCAATAGGGGCACAGCGAAATGCGCCTGTGCGAGACTCCAGCAGCATGCACGAAGACGGGGGTGGCGTCATCCATGACTGGGGGACGGTGAACAGCGGCCAAATTAGAGCCCGCCCATCTGGCCAACCAAACTCATTTGCATAGAAAACGGTAAGATTTTATAAAGTTTTTAGGGGTCTGCAAGGGGGGCCAGCAACAAGGTGCACCTTCCTAGAATGCAGCCCAGGAGCTGCAGAAGGGGATATTTTTGGTTTAATAGGAAAAAAACTGGTGACAGGTTCCCTTTAACGGAAATAAAAAAAAGTGTCCCCTTCTACTGAGTTGATGTATATCCCAGTGGTCAGATGCGCATTGATCTATAAATTATCACCTTTCCAAAACTTCTTTTCATCAGACAACCCCTTTAAAGCTCTATAATAAAATCAATTCTGCACAGTCACCTTGCAAAACCCAAGATAAAAGGGGTTATCCCACAAGGTACCCCCAGACAGTGCGGCAGTAGGGGCGCAGGGTGGACAAAGCTTCATCCAATGGCGGCAAGCCAATAGCAGACAATCGAATACTTTATAGAGGGTGGGCGTTTCAGCTGCAAGGTCTGACCCTACCCTTGAAGACGACACCTCTTGCACATAAAGGAGTCCTGGTGACTATTCCCTTACAGTCACAGATGCATCCGATCCGGTATGCATCTTCATTAGCCCCTTCACGACCAATGACTGATCTATCCGTCATGGAGAGTGTGAGGTTAATCCTCGCCCCCCCTGCCGTGGGCAGGTCGCGGCGATCCTCGCACATATCAGCTGTTTTCAACAGCTATTTGTGCCAGCATGTTACGAGTGGAATCGCATTCCACCCGCAACATTTAACCCCTTACATCTCGTTGCCAAAGTCAGGCAGCGAGATGTAAATGCGAGCGGCCATTATTTTCACTTACCGCCGCCCCCACCGGAAGTCACGTGCGTGATCACGTGACTTTCGGTGGTTGCCATGGTAGCACAGGGTCCTGTGATGACGCCTGTAGCCATCATGAGTCACTTTCGGTTTCACTCGGCCCGGAGCCGAGTGAATCAAAAAGTGAGGCTATCTGCTGTTTACAGCTGTGTAGCTGTGATCAGCAGATAGCGATCAGCAATCCGATTGCTCTGCCCTATAGCCCCCCTAGGGAGACTAGTAAAATTTAAAAAAAATAAAAATAAAAAGCAAAAAAAAAAAAAACCTAAAAAGTTCAAATCACCCCCCTTTCACCCCAATGAAAAAAGGACATTTTTGTGTACTCACTGTAAAATGTCTTTCTTGGAGCCTTTCATTGGGGGACACAGACAGTGGGTTATATGTTGTCTCCAGGGGAGGCTTGACACGATTTGCAAAAGAGTTAGCTCCTCCTCCCACAGCATATAACCTCGGCTAGGCAGGAACTAGCCCAGTTTGGTGTAAAAGCAGTAGGAAAAGGATAACCAAAACCACAAGGGGGGAGCTGTGTCCCCCAATGAAAGGCTCCAAGGAGAAGGGAATTTTGTTACTTACCGTAAATTCCTTTTCTTCTAGCTCTTATTGGGAGACCCAGACGATTGGGGTATAGCTACTGCCCTCCGGAGGCCACACAAAGCACTACACTAAAAAGTGCAAGGCCCCTCCCCTTCTGGCTATACCCCCCCGTGGTATCACGGGTTCTCCAGTTTTAGTGCCAAAGCAAGAAGGAGGAAGCCAATAACTGGTTTAAACAAATTAACTCCGAATAACGTCGGAGAACTGAAAAACCGTTCAACATGAACAACATGTGTACCCGCAAACAACAAAAAAATCCCGAAGGACAACAGGGCGGGTGCTGGGTCTCCCAATAAGAGCTAGAAGAAAAGGAATTTACGGTAAGTAACAAAATTCCCTTCTTCTTCA
The DNA here is from genome assembly GCF_048569485.1 of Anomaloglossus baeobatrachus. Lineage (NCBI taxonomy): Eukaryota > Metazoa > Chordata > Amphibia > Anura > Aromobatidae > Anomaloglossus > Anomaloglossus baeobatrachus. The sequence continues at coordinate 56,223,426 of NC_134356.1, forward strand.
GCGCTCTATTGGGAGACCCAGACGATTGGGACGTCCAAAAGCTGTCCCTGGGTGGGTAAAGAGATACCTCATGTTAGAGCTGCAAAAACAGCCCTCCCCTACGGGGATGTCACTGCCGCCTGCAGGACTCTTCTACCTAAGCTGGCATCCGCCGAAGCATAGGTATGCACCTGATAATGTTTGGTGAAAGTGTGCAGACTCGACCAGGTAGCTGCCTGGCACACCTGTTGAGCCGAAGCCTGGTGTCGTAATGCCCAGGACGCACCCACGGCTCTGGTTGAGTGGGCTTTTAGCCCTGAAGGAACCGGAAGCCCCGCAGAACGGTAGGCCTCTAGAATTGGTTCTTTGATCCATCGAGCCAGGGTGGCTTTAGAAGCCTGCAACCCCTTGCGCGGACCAGCGACAAGGACAAAAAGTGCATCGGAACGGCGCATGGGCGCCGTGCGGGAAATGTAGATTCTGAGTGCTCTCACCAGATCTAGCAAACGTAAGTCCTTTTCATACCGGTGAACCGGATGAGGACAAAAGGAAGGCAAGGATATATCCTGATTAAGATGAAACGAGGATACGACCTTAGGGAGAAACTCCGGAATGGGGCGCAGCACTACCTTGTCCTGGTGGAACACCAGGAAGGGAGCCTTGGATGACAGAGCTGCCAGCTCCGACACTCGCCGAAGCGATGTGATCGCAACAAGAAACGCCACTTTCTGTGACAGGCGAGAAAAGGAAACTTCCTTCAGAGGCTCGAAAGGCGGCTTCTGGAGAGCAACTAGTACCCTGTTCAGATCCCATGGATCTAACGGCCGCCTGTACGGGGGCACAATATGACAGACCCCCTGCAGGAACGTGCGCACCTTAGGAAGACGTGCTAGACGCTTCTGAAAAAACACGGATAGTGCCGAGACTTGCCCTTTAAGGGAGCTGAGCGACAAGCCCTTTTCCAACCCCGATTGCAGGAAGGAAAGAAAGGTGGGCAATGCAAATGGCCAAGGGGATACTCTCTGTGCAGAGCACCAGGATAAGAAAATCTTCCACGTTCTGTGGTAGATCTTAGCAGACGTAGACTTCCTAGCTTGTCTCATTGTGGCTACGACTCCTTGAGATAATCCTGCGGACGCTAGGATCCAGGACTCAATGGCCACACAGTCAGGTTCAGGGCCGCAGAATTCTGATGGAAAAACGGCCCTTGGGACAGTAAGTCTGGTCGGTCTGGCAGTGACCACGGTCGACCGACCGTGAGATGCCACAGATCCGGATACCACGATCTCCTCGGCCAGTCTGGGGCGACGAGTATGACGCGGCTGCAATCGGATCTGATCTTGCGTAACACTCTGGGCAAGAGTGCCAGAGGTGGGAAGACGTATGGGAGCCGGAACTGCGACCAATCTTGAACTAATGCGTCTGCCGCCAGAGCTCTTTGATCGCGCGACCTCGCCATGAATGCCGGGACCTTGTTGTTGTGCCGGGACGCCATTAGGTCGACGTCCGGCACTCCCCATCGGCGACAGAATTCCTGAAACACGTCCGGGTGAAGGGACCACTCCCCTGCGTCCATGCCCTGGCGACTGAGGAAGTCTGCTTCCCAATTTTCTACGCCTGGGATGTGAACCGCGGATATGGTGGATGCTGTGTCCTCCACCCACATTAGAATGCGCCGGACTTCTTGGAATGCTTGCCGACTGCGCGTCCCTCCTTGGTGGTTGATGTATGCCACCGCTGTGGAGTTGTCCGACTGGATTCGGATCTGCTTTCCTTCCAGCCACTGTTGGAAGGCCAGTAGGGCAAGATACACTGCCCTGATTTCCAGAACATTGATCTGAAGGGTGGACTCCTGCGGAGTCCACGTCCCCTGGGCCCTGTGGTGGAGAAACACTGCTCCCCACCCTGACAGACTCGCATCTGTCGTGACCACTGCCCAGGATGGGGGCAGTAAGGATCTTCCCTGAGACAATGAGGTGGGAAGGAGCCACCATTGTAGAGAGTCCTTGGCCGTCTGGGAAAGAGAGACTTTCCTGTCCAGGGACGTTGACTTCCCGTCCCATTGGCGGAGAATGTCCCATTGAAGTGGGCGCAGATGAAACTGCGCAAAGGGAACTGCTTCCATGGCTGCCACCATCTTCCCGAGGAAGTGCATGAGGCGCCGTAAGGGGTGCGACTGGCCTTGAAGGAGGGATTGCACCCCTGTCTGTAGGGACCGCTGCTTGTTCAGCGGAAGCTTCACTCTCGCTGCTCGAGTATGAAACTCCATGCCAAGATACGTTAGCGACTGTGACGGTGACAGATTCGACTTTGGAAAGTTGATGATCCATCCGAACGTCTGTAGAGTCTCCAGCGTAGCATGTAGACTGAGTTGGCATGCCTCTTGAGAGGGTGCCTTGACAAGTAGATCGTCTAGGTAAGGGATCACCGAGTGTCCCTGAGAGTGCAAGACTGCTACCACCGCCGCCATGACCTTGGTGAAGACCCGGGGGGCTGTCGCCAGACCGAATGGCAGAGCTACGAACTGAAGATGGTCGTTTCCTATCACAAAACGTAGAAAACGTTGATGTTCTGTAGCAATTGGCACGTGGAGATAAGCATCTTTGATGTCTATTGAGGCAAGGAAGTCTCCTTGAGACATTGAGGCAACGACAGAGCGGAGGGTTTCCATCCGGAACCGTCTGGCGTGCACATGTTTGTTGAGCAGCTTTAGATCCAGAACAGGACGGAACGAGCCGTCCTTTTTTGGAACCACAAAGAGATTGGAGTAAAACCCTCGCCCTTGTTCCTGAGGCGGTACAGGAACCACTACTCCTTCCGCTCTTAGGGAGTCCACCGCCTGCAGCAGGGCATCTGCTCGGTCTGGATGTGGGGAGGTTCTGAAGAACCGAGCTGGAGGACGAGAACTGAACTCGATTCTGTACCCGCGAGACAAAATGTTTGTCACCCACCGGTCTTTGACCTGTGACATCCAAATGTCGGAAAAGCGGGAGAGCCTGCCCCCGACCGGAGATGCGGAGGGGGGGAGCTGGAAGTCATGAGGTAGCCGCTTTGGAAGCGGTTCCTCCATTTGCTTTCTTGGGGCGTGCGTGAGCCCGCCAGGAATCTGAGACTCTTTGCGTCCTCTGCGTCCCTTTGGACGAGGAGAATTGTGTCTTGCCCGAACCTCGAAAGGACTGAAACCTCTGCTGCCATTTTTTCTGCTGAGGTTTGCTTGATCTGGGCTGGGGTAAGGAAGAGTCTTTACCCTTGGACTGTTTAATGATGTCAGCCAATGGCTCGCCAAACAGTCTATCTCTAGATAAAGGCAAGCTGGTTAAACATTTTTTGGAACCAGCATCTGCTTTCCAGTCCTTTAACCACAAGGCTCTGCGCAAAACTACCGAATTGGCGGACGCCATTGAGGTGCGGCTGGTAGATTCTAGGACCGCATTGATAGCGTAAGACGCAAACGCAGACATCTGCGAGGTAAGGGACGCCACTTGCGGCACCGCTGGATGTATGATAGCATCCACTTTTGCTAAACCAGCTGAAATAGCTTGGAGCGCCCATACGGCTGCGAATGCTGGAGCAAACGACGCGCCGATAGCTTCATAGACAGATTTTAACCAAAGGTCCATCTGTCTGTCATTGGCATCCTTAAGTGAAGCGCCATCCTCCACTGCAACTATGGATCTAGCTGCAAGTTTGGAAATCGGGGGGTCTACTTTTGGACACTGGGTCCAGCGCTTGACCACATCAGGGGGGAAAGGAAAACGTGTATCCTTAGAACGTTTAGAGAAACGCCTTTCTGGATGAGCGTCGTGTTTCTGGATTGACTCTCTGAAGTCAGAGTGATCCAAGAAAGCACTCAATTTACGCTTGGGATAGAGGAAACGAAACTTCTCCTGCTCTGCAGCTGCCTCCTCTGCAGAAGGAGCTGGGGGAGAAATATCCAACAGTCTATTGATGGCTGAGATAAGCTCGTTTACCATGGCGTCCCCATCCGGGGTATCCAGATTGAGAGGGGTTCCAGGATAAGACTCCTGATCACTCTCTTCAGACGCATCACAGGGCGACTGATTGCGCTGAGACCCTGAGCAGTGTGATGACGTTGAGGGTCTTTCCCAGCGAGCTCGCTTAGGGTGGCTGGGGCTATCATCTGAGTCATAATACTCAGCCTGGGAAGCCGGGGACCCCCTTGCAGTCTGGATTAATTCCAACTGAGGGGGATTAGAGGACAGAGACCTCGCCGTGTCCATAGACTGAGCCCCAGTCATGGATTGCAAAGTTTCAAGGATTTTTGCCATAGTCACAGACATTCCATCAGCAAAAACTGCAAAGTCTGTCCCTGACACCGGGGCAGGACTTACAAGCGTCTCAGCCTGGGTCACTACCCCTCCGGACTCCGGCTGGCGAAGCAGCACCGGATCGGAGCATTGCACACAATGGGGGTCTTTGGAACCTGCTGGTAGAGCAGCCCCACATGCAGCACACGCAGTGTACACAGCCCTAGCCTTGGCAGCCTTGCGTTTTGTGGATGACATGTTGCTGCCTCCTCAGAGCGATCTGGGGTATCCAGCCAGGAAGCGACCTCACAGTGCAAAAAATAAATATATCTATATATCTGGTAGACAGTACACCAATACACAGTAAGGCACTAGAGGGGCCAGCACTGAAATGCCGCTTACCGCCCGCTTAAGAGCGGGTGTGTGGTCGCCAAAAGCCCCCTAGTCCAGGTCTCCCAGAGCCTTGCGTCCTTCCTCCAGCCAGACTGCATGTAATGTGCCGGCGTCCTGGGAGAGGAGGGGGGGCGGGCCCTGGGCGTTCCTGGCTAAGAGCGGGAAGCCTGCTTCCCTCTGTGCCTAGTGAGAGGGCTGGAGCATGTAAATCAGGCTCCAGCCCTCGTCGCTGCTGCGAAACAGCGTCTCTCCCCTACCCTGATTGACAGGGTGGGGGCGGGAACGAAGCGGAGCTAGGCCGCAAAAAGCCGGGGACTAAAGTTATAAACGCCGCCGCCGTAAAAGCGCGGTCGGCGTGTCCCCGGCGCACCACAAGTCACAGCAGCGCCGCCGGTCCAGTGGGGGTCGGCGCTGCGTTCCCACAACACAAAGTCCCCCAGTAAACTGTAGGAACACTAACTCCAACGTTACGGTCCCCGGCGCACTACAACACCCAGCCAGCCCGGAGTGTGTCTGTGCCTGCCGGGGACACAGAGTACCTGTATGATGCAGGGCCATGTCCCTGATTGTACTCCTGCTCCGTATCCATCAGGTGCTATGGGTCTGTGGATGGAGCCCGGCGTCAGAGCTTAGAGGCCGGCAGGATCCCACTTCCACAGAGCCCTACAAGGGGATGTGGAAGGAAAACAGCATGTGGGGCTCCAGCCCCTGTACCAGCAATAGGTACCTCAACCTTACAACACCATCCACGGGTGAGAAGGGAGCATGCTGGGGGCCCTATATGGGCCCTCTTTTCTTCCATCCGAAATAGTCAGCAGCTGCTGCTGACTAAAATCTGTGGAGCTATGCGTGGATGTCTGACCTCCTTCGCACAAAGCTTGAAAACTGGAGAACCCGTGATACCACGGGGGGGTATAGCCAGAAGGGGAGGGGCCTTGCACTTTTTAGTGTAGTGCTTTGTGTGGCCTCCGGAGGGCAGTAGCTATACCCCAATCGTCTGGGTCTCCCAATAGAGCGCTGAAGAAAGACATTTTACGGTGAGTACACAAAAAGTAGGATTTTTGTGTACTCACCGTAAAATCTCTTTCTCTGAGTCTTCATTGGGGGACACAGGACCATGGGTTATGCTGCTGTCACTAGGAGGCTGACACTAAGTAAACATAAAAAAGTTAGCTCCTCCCTAGCAGCATACACCCCGAGCCGGAGGCGGGCTCAGATCAGTTGGTGCACAAGCAGTAGGAGGAGTACCAGAATCACCATACATAAACACAAGTTGTAACTAAAACAATGCAGCCGTGCAAACAAGAGGTCTATGAACATAAGACCACTGAAAAAATAGCAGGCAAATGCAATTGAATCAACCAAAAAACCAAGCAGGGTGGGTGCTGTGTCCCCCAATGAAGACTCAGAGAAAGAGATTTTACGGTGAGTACACAAAAATCCTACTTTCTCTATCGTTTCATTGGGGGACACAGGACCATGGGACGTCCAAAAGCAGTCCCTGGGTGGGAATACCGAAAAACCCGCAGAGGCAGACAACAACAACCTCCCTCGGCGGGCTTGCACTATAATTGAATGCTGCCACCCTATTACAGGTGCGCAACTGCTGCCTGCAAGACCTTTCTCCCAAAAATAGCATCTGCCGATGCTTGGGTGTGAACGTGGTAGAACCTAGTAAAGGTGTGCAGGTTAGACCAGGTGGCGGCCTTGCAGACCTGGTCGGCCGACGCCTGATGCCTAATCGCCCAAGAGGCGCCCACTGCGCGGGTAGAGTGCGCCTTTACCCCCCGCGGCGGAGACTTGTCCCGAATCCGGTAGGCCTCTGATATGGCGGAACGGATCCATCTGGCAATTGTGGCCTTGGATGCCGATTCACCCTTCTTGGGACCAGAAGGGAGAACAAACAGACCATCTGACTTACGGAACGGCGCGGTCCTGGAGACATAAATTCTAAGTGCACGCACTAGGTCCAGGGTGTGCAAGGACCTCTCCAAGCTGTGAGAGGGGCCAGGACAGAAGGATGGAAGGATGATTTCCTCGTTAAGATGGAACGGGGAGACCACCTTTGGGAGAAAAGCGGGATCTGGACGGAGAACCGCTTTGTCCTGGTGAAAAATCAAAAAGGGGGAACGACAAGAGAGAGCTTCCAGCTCTGACGTCCTGCGAATAGAAGTGATGGCAACAAGAAACACCACCTTCCAAGACAGGTGAGACAGGGAAGATTCTCGCAAGGGCTCGAATGGGGAGCCCTGAAGTGACCCTAGGACTAGATTAAGGTCCCACGGTTCTAGAGGCCGACGGTACGGCGGTGCCAGGTGGGCTACTCCCTGGATGAAGGTCTTAACCTGTGAACGAGCGGCCAGTGGCTTCTGAAACAGGATTGATAACGCCGATATCTGGCCCTTTAGTGTTGCGAGCGAGAGACCCGCATCTAGGCCTGACTGCAAGAATGCCAACAGGGAAGGAAGGGAGAAGGCGAGAGGAGAAGAAATATTCTGCTCTTCACACCACCTGAAGAAAACTTTCCACGTGCGGTGGTAAATCTTTGATGAAGATGGCTTCCTGGCCCTAATCATTGTCTGAATCACTCTTGAGGAAAAACCAGCCTTAGCTAGAACCCAGGATTCAATGGCCAGGCCGTCAAATTTAGGACCTGTGAGTTCTGATGGAAGAGAGGCCCCTGCTGCAGGAGATCTGGACGGTCTGGAAGGCGCCACGGAGCGTCTGCGAGGAGCTGAGTTAGTTCCGCGAACCATGCTCGCCTGGGCCAGTCCGGAGCCACTAGGATGACCGGTATCCCTTCCGCCTTGATCTTCTTGAGGACCCTCGGAATTAGAGGGAGCGGAGGGAAGATGTACGGGAGACTGAACTGGCTCCATGACAGGGTGAGGGCGTCGACTCCTAAAGCCAAGCGGTCGCGGCACCGCGCTACAAAGTGCGGAACTTGACGGTTGAACCGGGAGGCCATTAGGTCCACGTCCGGAACTCCCCATCTGTCGCAGATCTGGTTGAAGACTTCCCGGTTGAGGGACCATTCTCCGGAGGCGAGGCCTTCCCTGCTGAGGAAGTCCGCCGCCCAATTGTCCACGCCTGGGATGTGTACCGCTGAGATCAGGGAGTGATGACACTCGGCCCAGTGCAATATCTTCTTGACTTCTCGCATCGCCCCGACACTTCTTGTGCCGCCTTGGTGGTTGATGTACGCCACCGCCGTCGCATTGTCCGACTGGATCCTGACCGGGCAACCCTGTACTAGGTGCCGAAACTGCTGCAAGGCTAGCCGGATGGCTCTTATCTCCAAAATGTTGATCTGGAGACAACTCTCTCTCGGTGACCATCGGCCCTGCGCTGTGTGATGTCGAAACACTGCTCCCCAGCCCTGGAGACTGGCGTCGGTGGTCACTATCTTCCAGTGGAGCGGGAGGAAAGACCTCCCTGATGCGAGGTTGCGCTGATTGAGCCACCAACGGAGGGAGTTGCGGGTCTCCGGCGAAAGATGAAACCTGCGGTCCAGAGAAAAGGGAGATCTGTCCCACTTCTTCAGCAAGGCCAGCTGGAGTGGCCGGAGATGGAACTGTGCAAAGGGTACCGCTTCCATCGCCGCCACCATACGACCGAGGACTCGCATGCCGAACCTGATGGACACTTGGCGCTGACGCCGAAGAGCGCGGAGTCCTCGTTGTAGGGAGGAGATCTTCTCCTGTGTGAGGAAAACTCGCCCTTGGATGGTATCGAATACCATGCCTAAAAAGGTGATCCGACGGGCCGGGATCAGAGAGGACTTCTTCCGATTTATCAGCCACCCTAACCATGAAAGGGTGTCAATCGTGACCTGAACCCCGAGACGACAGTCCTCGAAAGAAGAGCCCTTTATCAACATATCGTCCAAGTACGGGATGACCATGACACCCCTGGCATGCAGGACGGACATGGCAGCAGCCATGATCTTCGTAAAGACCCTGGGTGCGGATGCGAGGCCGAAGGGAAGAGCTGTGAACTGGAAGTGATCTTCCGCTATCGCAAAACGGAGGAACTGTTGGTGAGAGGTGGCTATCGGGACGTGAAGATAGGCGTCTTGAATATCCAGCGATGCCAGGAATTCGCCTACCTCCATGGACGCGATGACGGACCGGAGTGACTCCATTCGAAACGGCCGAGGTCTCACCGACCTGTTCAGAAGCTTTAGGTCGAGGACGGGACAAACAGAGCCGTCCTTTTTGGGGACCACGAAAAGGTTGGAATAGAACCCCTTGAAACGCTCTGCGGGAGGGACTGGTACCACGACTCCGGTTCGGAGGAGGGAGTCTATGGAGTGAAAGAACGCGCGAGCCCGCGCGGTAGACTCGGGAGGGCGAGATAGGAAAAAACGTCTCGGTGGCTTTGCCTCGAATTCTATTTTGTAGCCTGATGTGATGATCTCTCTGACCCAGGCATCGGCGGTCAGGGGGATCCACACATGCTGAAAACGAGACAGGCGCCCTCCCACAAGTCTGGCGCTGTTGCGCGCCGACCGCGAGTCACTTGGAGGAACGACGGCGGTAACCAGAAGAGGATCTCGTGGACTGGCGGGGGCGTGAACGCCAGGCGGGATTGGTCTTGAATGACGGGGTCTTCCTGTCTCTCGGAGGAGAGCGGCTTTTCCGCGGCTGGGGATTGGAGCTGAAGCTGCGAAAGGACCGGAAACGAGCGGTGGAGCGCCGATTCTGGAAGCGCTTGGGGCGCAATTGGGGGAGAGATGTACTCTTTCCTCCCGTTGCATCGGAGATCAGCTGGTCCAGCCTATCTCCGAAGAGACGCTCCCCTAGGAAGGGCAGGGAAGTTAGTGACTTCTTAGAGGCCGCATCCGCGTTCCAGGAGCGGAGCCAAAGGGCTCGACGGATGGCCACATTGTTGCTGGCGGCCTGGGTCGCGCAACTTGCAGACGCCAGGGCTGCATTGAGCAAGTACTCACCCGCGAGGGAAATCTGCGAGGCGATGGGAACCAGGTCCGGATTGGTAGGAATGGCGCGGAGACCGCCGCGTAGCGTGTCCGCCCAGGACATCAGGGCCTTCGCCACCCAAACCGAGGCGAAGGCCGGAGAGAGGGATGAGCCCGCTGCCTCGAAGGCGGAACGGGCCAACCTGTCAATAGTACGGTCCGTAGGATCTTTGAGAGACGTACCGTTAGTGAGTGGAAGGACTGTGTGAGAAGACAGGCGGGAGACTGGGGGGTCAACCACAGGGGAACCTGCCCAATCCTTTCGAAGACCCTCAGGAAAGGGATAATGCAAATCGATGGACTTACCGCTGGTAAATACCCTGTCCGGCTGTTGCCTGTGGCTGCGCAGTAACTCAGCGAATTCTGGATGTCCGCTGAATGTGTTCTGGGCCCGCTTCACCCGCTTAAAGGAGACCTGGGTGCTCTGGGAGGAGACTGGGTCCACCTGTACCTTCAAGGTCTGGTTTACTGCTTCTATCAGGCTATTTACCATGTGCCGAATATCGGCCGCCTGCTCTGAGTCCTGTAGGGGTACCGCATCGGAATCATCCTCGGAGCAGTCAGAAGCCTCCCTGGAGGACTGACGGTCTGGACCTGGGGATGAAGGTGAAACCTGGGAAGAGTCTGAGGACGAGACCCTGCGGGTCCGTTTCTGAGCAGCAGAGGAGGACCCTGCAACGGGGCTCACCTGCTCCGGGGGCAATTGCGCCGGGTCTGCGGGAATCTGGGCGAGCGTCGGCAGCAGGCGTAGAGCTTGCGCGATGGTCCGAGAAGCCTCAGAGAGGGAATCTACGGACTGGGACAGGGACGCTAGCCAGTCGGGGGGGGGCGGGACGCAGGGCCCTGCAGCATATGGCGCTGTGGCGTCTGCGGTATCAGAAGCGTCGGCCGCGGAGTCCTGCGGAGGCTGCGCGTCTGTAGAACAGACGGAGCATAGTGGGGCGTCCTGACCCTGGGAAAATTTGGAGCTGCAGGAGGAGCATGCAAAAAATAGTGCAAAGGGGGCCTGCTTGGATTGGGTGGGCTTAGCCTTAGGCATGGTGCACACAGGTACTCTCCCTGGTGGCTGCTAGGAAGGAGACAGGAGAGGGTTAACTCGTCCCTAAACTCAGAGAATGCTACCTAGTGAGGGCTACTCCTTAGGAGCAGAGCTTACCCAGGTCCTGCGTGCTGCCCACCAGTCCAGAAGTGGAGTCCAGGAATGAGCTGGCCAGAAAACTCAGAACGCCGGCGTGCTGCAGCCTCAGGGGACCAGAGGCAGGCTAAAATGGAGAGGGGACGCTGGAGGAGGCTGGGGGAGGAGCAGGATTCCGGCGCGAAAAGTCTGGAGGATTCACAGCCCCCACCATCTGCCAGGAGGCAGAGCAGTGGGAGGTACAGAGGGAGACGACCGGCGGCCAATAGCATGCAGCGGGGGCGTGGCTAGGACGCAGGAGCGACTAGGCCGAAGCCGGGGACTAAATTTATGGAGGGGGCCGGGGGAAAGAGCAGGGAAGTCGGATCCTACCTGCAATCGGCGGCGCCGGCTCAGCGATGGATGCGGTGCAGGCAGAGCTCCCTGGCCCTGCCTGTGAACAGCGCTGCTCGTCCAGGAAGGCTCCGGGGGAGAGCGTGCTGAAGGCAGGGTAGTAGGCATCATGATGGGGGTAGACAGCCCCCTATCAGGAGAAGGCAGCGTGACAGGGCCCCATCTATCACAAACGCTGCTGAGGTTCCATCCCTGCTGTATTCCCCTGTACGCCCTTTGGGGTGATACCTCAGGGCGAATCAGGGGTGCCCACAAAACAACCTGCCCACACGCGCACCCCCGGGAGTGGTACCACGGGGACGGGCGGGGGAGAGGGCCCCGAAGTCTCAAGCCCCTGCGACCCTGGGGAGCGGTACCCACGGGGCTGCGGAGAATGAGTGAAGCGAATACCTGCAGAGAAGAAGACGACAGGTATGAGAGCGATGAGCGGCGCCGAAATAAAATAAAAAAGCGCAAAAACATACATGGCTGAGGGGGGCCGAGACGGCCCACATCAGCCTCCTACGACACTAAGCTAAAAACTGATCTGAGCCCGCCTCCGGCTCGGGGTGTATGCTGCTAGGGAGGAGCTAACTTTTTTATGTTTACTTAGTGTCAGCCTCCTAGTGACAGCAGCATAACCCATGGTCCTGTGTCCCCCAATGAAACGATAGAGAAATGTCCTTTCCTTTCTCGCCTTTTCATTGGGGGACACAGACAGTGGGATGTCCCAAAGCAGTCCCTGGGTGGGAACTGAACTAATAACAGTGTATAACGTCAGACTAAGAGCTGACTAACAACTGCAACGGCAGTGAACTCATATGAAAACACTGTCAGAACCGAGCAGTGGCCACTTATAAATGGGCCACTGCTGCCTGAAGAACTTGTCTTCCAAGAGCAGCATCCGCGGAGGCATGCGTATGCACTCTGTAGAATTTTGTGAACGTGTGCGGCCTTGCAAAGTTGGGCCGCCGAAGCCTGATGGCGGATAGCCCAGGAGGCACCCACTGCCCGTGTAGTGTGGGCACGCACAGATTGAGGGGGAACGGCACCTCGTGCCTTGTATGCCTCACAGATGGCAGTCCTGATCCATCGAGAAATCGTGGATTTAGATGCTGGGTTGCCCTTCTTCTGTCCTACTGGGAGGACGAAAAGGGCATCGGACTTGCACAACGGCGCTGTCCTCGAAATGTAGATCCGCAGAGCCCTGACAAGATCGAGAGTGTGAAGGGCTTTCTCAAAAGGAGTGGACCGGGGCCGGGCAGAATGACAGCAACACAATGTCCTCGTTCAGATGGAAAGAGGATACGACCTTCTGAAGGAAGGCGGGGGAAGGCCGCAGAACCACCTTATCATGATGGAATACCAGGTAAGGTATCGAAGGGAGGAAGTTGAAAGACTCCCAGAACCAGATTCAGATCCCAGGGATCTAAGGGGTGACTATAAGGAGGGACCAAATGCGCCACCCCTTGAAGAAAGGTACGGACCTGAGGGCGAGAAGCCAGCTGCTTCTGGAAAAAAAAAAAAAATCGACAAGGCAGAAACTTGTCCTTTAAGAGTACTGAGAGCAAGACCCGAGTCCAGACCGTCTTGCAGAAAGGCAAGAACATTAGGGATTGAAAAGGTCAGGGGTGACAGACCATGACGGTCACACCAGGAAAGGTAGGTCTTCCAGGTCCTGTGGTAAATGCTGGCGGAGGAAGGCTTCCGAGCATTAAGCATGGTATGAACTACCCTGGAAGAAAACCCCGATCTGGCTAGAATCAGGGATTCAGGCGCCACGCCGTCAAATGCAGCTGTGCTGTATTCTGGTGGAATATTGGCCCTTGCGACAGAAGATCCGGGCGGTCGGGAAGACACCAGGGAGTGTCGCTGATAAGTTGGAGGAGCTCTGGGTACCAGGCTCTCCTGGGCCAGTCCGGAGCCACGAGGATCACCGGAATTCCCTCCGCTTTGATTTTCTTGATTACTCTCGGAATGAGAGGAAACGGAGGGAAGATGTAGGGTAGGCGGAACTGCGACCATGGAAAGACTAGAGTGTCGGAGCCTAGTGCTAGCGGGTCTCTCGACCGCGATATGAAGGGACGTATCTTGGCATTCATTCGAGACGCCATGAGGTCCACATCCGGGAGCCCCCAACGAAGAGTGATCTGATGGAACACTTCGTCGTGGAGGGACCATTCTCCCGCCGCTAGACCTTGCCTGCTGAGAAAGTCTGCGGCCCAGTTGTCTACCCCTGGGATATGGACAGCTGAGATGATGGGGATGTGCTTCTCTGCCCAACGAAGAATCTTGGATACCTCCTTCATCGCTGCCCTGCTGCGAGTTCCTCCCCGACGGTTGATGTAAGCCACGGCCGTGGCATTGTCTGACTGGATCCGAACAGGGAGGCCCAGTAATAAGGGTTGAAGATTCTGAAGGGCCAGAAATATGGCTCTGATCTCCAGAACATTGATGTGCAGAGAGCGCTCGGAAGGAGACCAGCGTCCCTGAACAGTGTGGTAGAGAAACACCGCCCCCCAGCCCATCAGGCTGGCATCCGTCGTGACAACCTGCCAGTGGACCAGGCGGAAGGACTTCCCTTAAGATAGGGATGAGACTTGAGTCCACCAGACGAGGGAGCTGAGCGCAGACCGAGACAGGCGGACTGACCAGTCCAGGGAAGCTGGATTCTTGTCCCAGGAGGATAGAAGATCCAGTTGTACAGGGCGCAGATGGAATTGGGCAAAGGACACGGCTTCCATGACCGCCACCATTTTGCCTAACACTCTCATTCCGTTCCGAAGGGATGTGTGACGGCGAGAGAGGAGGGATTGAGCAGCCCGAATTAGGGAAGCCCTCTTGTCCTCTGGAAGGAAAACCCGGGACTGAGCCGTGTCTATCAGCATACCTAGGAAGGTGATGCGTTGATGGGGAATGAGGGATGACTTGTTGAAGTTGACAAGCCACCCTAGCCTTGACAGGGTGTCAAGGCAAATCTGCACGCTTTCTGAGCAAACGTGAGGAGAGCTCCCTTTGACCAGAAGGTCGTCCAAATAGGGAACGACCAGGATGCCTCTGAGGTGTAAAATGGACATGACGGCCGCCATGACCTTTGTGAAGACCCGAGGCGCAGTAGCTAGTCCAAAGGGAAGGGCCCTGAATTGGAAATGACGGTATCCTACGGCAAAGCGAAGGAACCGTTGATGAGAGACACATATAGGAATGTGTAAATAGGCATCTTGAACGTCTATGGAAGCTAGGAATTCTCCAGGTTCCATGGCGGCTAGCACTGCTCTCAGAGATTCCATTCGGAAAGTTCGAATCCGTACGAATTTGTTTAGCCATTTGAGGTCCAAGATAGGGCGGACAGAGCCATCTTTTTTGGGAACGACAAAAAGGTTTGAAATGAAACCGTTGCCGCACTGGAATGATAACGTTTGCTTTTTGTAAAGAAGCTATGGCCTGAATTAAGGCCTGGTTTTGCGTCTTGGACTTTGGGAGACGAGAACGCAGAAACCTGGTGGCCGGCAGGGAATGGAAATCGATCTTGTAACCCGAGGTGACGATTTCTCGAACCCAGGCATCGTGAGTGTGTTCTAGCCAGATATCCCGGAAAAGCAGAAGCCGCCCTGCCACAGGAGTCGGATCTGCGGGATACCTGGCGTCATGCTGATGGGGCCTGTACAGAGCGAGGTCCTTTGGATTTAGGCTGCTTGGAGTGGGAACGCCAAGAGCCCCTTGAGGGACCGGATCCTCGATCTGAGCGTTGGGACGGTCCTTGGGCCGATTGCTTTTGGGGAGCACGCCGAAAGGACTGCCAGCGCCAGGAAGATTTTTTGAAATTTCTGGCTACAGGCCGCTTTTGTGGTAGAATGGTACTTTTACCACCCGTCGCCTCAGATATGAGCTTGTCCAGGGATTCACCAAATAGACGAAGACCCTGGAAGGGAAGTGTGGACAGGGACTTTTTGGAGGCACTGTCCGCATTCCAGATCTTTAGCCACAGAACCCTGCGGGCGAAGACAGCATTGGCTGCCGTTAGGGCTGACCAGCTGGCTGCATCTAGAGAACCGTGAAGAAGATAATTAGAGGCGAGAGAGAACAAATCAAGAGTCTCAAGAGCCTCCGGAGGAATATTGCAAGGGCTGAGCAACTTGCGCAAGTTCCTACTCCACACGCTCATAGCTCTAGCCACCCATGTTATGGCAAAAAGGGGGCGTAGAGAGGAGCCCGAAAACTGAAAAATAGATTTGACTGCAGCCTCAACTGCGCGGTCAGACGAGTCCTTAAGAGACGTGTTGTCTGAAACAGACATAACCGTGTGTTTAGCCAGTCTGGATACTGGCGGATCCACAACGGGGGGTACCGACCAGGGCTTAACCATTTCCGGGGTAAAAGGGATAAGCGAAGGAAGGAGGATTTTTTATTAAACCTCCTATCAGGGTGATCCCACCGTTTAGATACGATTTGATGAAAAATCGGATCCTGGGCAAAGGACTTAGGAGGCTTCTTGGCTCGCTTGATTGCCGACTGAGAAGTCGGGTGCGAGGGCTGATCAGAAATCAACAGAGAGTGATTGACAGCCGCTATCGGAGTGTCTTCCATATGCCTAGACACAGAAGGGACATCTGAATCAGAGTCAGAGTCTCGGGAATCGTGACTACTACAGGTCACGGAGTCTGAGTCAGACTGACCATCGTGTGAATCAGATGAGGCGGAGCGGTTGCAATGGCGCCTTTTGGAGACAGCCTTTTTACGTACTGGGGATGATACACCAGACGAAGGCGGGCTCCTCTGAGGGAGCTGAGTCGGGGGGAGTCTGTGGGAACCTGTGGAAGGCTTGGATATCTGAGCGGCCAGGTCATCCAACCTTTTAGACATCAGAAGAGCCCATGCAGGGATAGCCTCCTCAGACGGGGGTGCTGCTTGAGTGGCGGCCGGGGCCGAACCCACAGATTGCACGACCCCCTGGTCCGGCAACGACTGTTGTGACATAGTAGCAGGGGCATCACAGCCTCGGCAGAGTGGATAGCTTCGCCCATTGGGAAACGAGCTTCCACAGGTGGTGCAAGCATAGTACAGGTCCATAGAGGATGCCTGGGAAGCTTTATCACCCTTGCGGTTTTTACGCATGTCAGCAACAAACGTATAATTATACTGTGAGCCTTTAGCAGTATTACACTACTGTGGGTGAGGAGCTACTAGCAGTATTAGAAAGGGACTGCTATACAGAGCTGGTATATACCAATAGTAAAATGGCACACACTGCCAAATAGTCAGTATCTACCTGCAGGTACAGTCAGTATATACCGCTGAAAGCTGATATACAACGCCAGCCAGCAGGCACACACCGCTAGGAAGACAGCGATATACCACTGAGCAGAGCGGTATAAAGTGCTGCAGAGTTGCAGAGCCAAGGAGGCGATCTCACCCGTGTCTGCTCCCCACATGTAATGGCGTCCAGTATTCTCTGGCAGCATGGAGGGGAGAGACGGCCCACTAGAGGGAGCGGCATCTAGAGCAGCGAGAGGCGCATTGCTAAACATGCAGGCCGACGCCGGGAGCTAAATTAGTGATGCTTCCCCCGGATCACGGCCTGCATCGCCCCACCGGCGCCATCTCAGGCGGCGGTCTGGATGCAGGGGACTGACTCGTCGTCTCCCTATCTGCTCTTGCTCCGTCTGAAGATGCGTCGGTCCTGGGATGCGGGGATCTCGGGGACGCATCTTCGGCTCAAGGCTAGCAGGTGCTCGGCTCTGCCTAGCCCTCTGGAGCTACCTCTGTGAGGTGCTTCCAGGGAGCCTGGAGGGGTACGCAGACCCGACCACTTGGGCGCGAGGGAAGACTGACGGCTTTTACACGCCAGGTTTCCTCTGCCCGTACACGGGGGGAACGTGGGTGGCAAGGCACCCTGGTATTGCCCCATAGTCAAAAATAGGAGAAAATCACAAAATAAAATAGAAATAAACAAAAAAACATAAGCTGGCCTGGGGCTCAGGCCAGACGTGTCAGCCTCCCTGCTGACACTATAAAGAAATTTTTAATTTTTCATTTATTTGTTTCAATAAGTATGCTTCCTCTTTTCTACTGGATCAGATTACGTCCCATAGAAGTCTATGGATTGATATTAAGTGATTCGCCCGATGATGTATTAATAATATATTTTGTTCAAACATATGTGTTCATTAGGATTATCTTATGATTCCTTTATGATTTTCTAACATTTGGGCATTATTTCTTTAGATATAATTGGTCAAATACGTCTGACCTTCTTAGGCATCACTTGTTATACCATCTAGGTAAAATTATTTATTATATCAAATCATGCATTATTTTACAGTCACTAATATGAAGTATGTATGAATATTGGTACTGATTTCTTCCTTTTGTACTCTATTATATGAATTTCAGTTGTGAAGAAGGCATCCGCCGAAACGTTACGTTATATCTGATACAATTATTTTTGGAAAATAAACTACACTTTTTGATTCATTAAAGAGTGCCGGAGTTTCTTTCTATACTAAAAAGAACTGGGCTAGTTCCGGTCTAGCCGGGGTTATATGCTGTGGGAGGAGGAGCTAACTCTTTTTTTAAATCTAGTGTCAAGCCTCCCCTGGTGACAACATATAACCCACTGTCTGTGTCCCCCAATGAAAAGGCGAGAAAGGAATTAAAGCGTTAAAAAAATTAAAAATTATACACATATTTGGTATCGCTGCGTTCTGAAACACCCGATCTATCAAAATAAAAAAGAGAATTTTGTTTACTTACCGTAAATTCTTTTTCTTATAGTTCCGTATTGGGAGACCCAGACATTGGGTGTATAGCTTCTGCCTCCGGAGGACACACAAAGTACTACACTAAAAAGTGTAGCTCCTCCCTCTGAGCATATACACCCCCTGGAGAACCAGATCTAGCCAGTTTAGTGCAAAAGCTGAAGGAGAATAGCCACCAACAAGTAAAACAGAGCAAGAACCGGAACAACCGGAGACTCTGTCCATGACAACAGCCGGTGATAACACGCGGAACAAGAAACTGCCAACAGGCAACAGGGAGGGTGCTGGGTCTCCCAATACGGAACTATAAGAAAAAGAATTTACGGTAAGTAAACAAAATTCTCTTTTTCTTTATCGTTCCTATGGGAGACCCAGACATTGGGACGTCTCAAAGCAGTCCATGGGTGGGAATAAACAGAAAAACTAAGAAGTAGGCGGAGCCTAACTTCACAAATGGGCGACAGCCGCCTGAAGGATGCATCTGCCAAAGCTCGCATCTGCCGAAGCATGAGCATGCACTTGGTAGTGCTTTGAAAAGGTATGCAGGCTAGACCAAGTGGCAGCCTGACAGACTTGTTGAGCCGTAGCCTGGTGCCTGAAAGCCCAAGAGGCACCGACGGCTCTGGTCGAGGGTGCCTTGATCGGCGGGGGAGGCACCTGAGAACACTGGTAGGCATCCGAAATGGTCGACCTAATCAAACTGGCTAAGGTCGGCTTAGAAGCAGAGAGGCCCTTACGCCAACCTGTGGTTAGCACAAAAAGAGAGGTGCACCGCCTAAGCAGCGGTGCGAGACACAAATCCGGAGAGCACGCACCAGATCTAGAGTATGCAGCGCTTTTTCAAAGCGATGAACAAGAGCCGGACAAAAGGAAGGTAGGGTAATGTCCTGGTCAAGGTGGAAAGGAGAAACCACCTTAGGGAGAAAGTCCGGAGTCGGACGGAGAACCACCTTGTCTTGATGAAAAACCAAAAAAGGTGACTCTGAGGAGAGCGCAGCCAAATCAGAGACTCTCCTGAGGGAAGTTATGGCCACTAGAAAGACCACTTTCTGTGAAAGACGAAACAAAGAAACCTCCCTAAGAGGCTCAAAGGGGGGTTTCTGCAAAACCGTGAGAAACAAATTGAGGTCCCAGGGATCCAAGGGCCGCCGGTAAGGCGGAATGATGTGAGACGCGCCCTGCAAGAAGGTGCGGACCTGAGCCAGCCGGGCGATACGCCGCTGGAACAGCACTGACAGAGCCGAGACTTGTCCCTTGAGAGAAAATTCTGTCCTGTGATAGATCTTGGCAGAGGAAGACTTACGGGCCCGAGTCATAGTAGAGATGACTTCAGGAGGGATACCAGAAGTCGTCCAGATCCAGGACTCAAGAGCCACGCCGTCAATCTGAGAGCCCCAGAATTCTGGCGGAAAAATGGACCTTGTGAGAGAAGGTCTGGACGGTCCGGAAGATGCCACGGCACCTCTACGGACAGATGGAGCAGGTCTGGGTACCAAGCTCGCCTGGGCCAGTCTGGGGCAATGAGGATGACTCGACGGCCCTCCATTCTGATCTTGCGCAGAACTCTGGGCAAGAGAGCTAGAGGGGGAAACACGTAGGACAGACGAAACTGGGACCAGTCTTGAACCAGAGCGTCCGCGGCGAATGCCTAAGGATCGTGGGAGCGAGCCACGTAAACCGGAACCTTGTTGTTGTGACGGGATGCCATTAGGTCCACGTCCGGAGTGCCCCACTTGCGGCAGATTGACTGAAACACTGCCGGGTGCAGGGACCACTCGCCACTGTCCACGGTTTGACGGCTGAGATAATCTGCCTCCCAGTTTTCCACGCCTGGGATGTGGACTGCGGATATGGTGGACTTGGAGTCCTCCGTCCATTGAAGGATGCGTTGTACCTCCAACATTGCCAGGCGGCTGCGTGTCCCGCCTTGGTGATTGATGTAGGCAACCGCTGTCGCGTTGTCTGACTGGACTCGAATGTGCCTGCCCGCCAACAGGTGGTGAAAAGCTAGGAGAGCCAGAAGCACGGCTCTGGTTTCCAGCACATTGATCGAGAGGGCTGACTCGGACAGAGTCCAAGTGCCCTGCACTCGGTGGTGGAGACATACCGCTCCCCAGCCGGATAGACTGGCATCCGTGGTGAGGATCACCCAGGAAGGAGCGCCCCTGAGACAGAGAGAGGGGCCGAAGCCACCACTGAAGAGAGCTCCTGGTCTGTGGCGAAAGAGCCACTAACCTGTGCAAGGAGGAAGGCCGCTTGTCCCAACAGCGGAGAATGTCCAGCTGCAGTGGACGCAGATGGAACTGGGCAAAGGGAACAGCCTCCATTGACGCCACCATCTGACCCAGCACCTGCATCAGGTGCCTGATGGAATAACGGCGGGGCCTCAGCAGAGAGCGCACCGCCAGTTGGAGGGACTGCTGTTTGATTAAGGGCAACTTCACAAGTGCCAGCAGAGTCTCGAACTGCATCCCTAGGTACGCGAGCCTCTGGGTCGGAGTCAGAGTGGATTTGGGCAGATTGACAAGCCACCCGAATTGGGCTAGAGTGGCGAGAGTGAGTGTCGCGGGCGGGGAGGAGGGTGTCAGCACACCGCGCTCACACCTTCTGCTCGGGTCCGGCAGCTGCTCAGTGGTGGCTCGAGCGGTGGGCCAGATCCCGGGGTTTCTCGAGCGACACTCCTCGCCCGTGAGTGAAAGGGGGGTTTTGTGGTTGGGTGTGGGGATTGTTATAGTTCGTGACGCCACCCACGGTTGTGGTGATTTCACCACCGCTGCTCAATATGGGGCTCCCGGGGATGGTGATGCGGAGCAGCCAGTTGTTGTGTTGCCCCTCCGTGGGTAGGGGTTGGTGATCCCGGGGCCCGGTGATGGAGAAGTAGGTGCGGGGCCTGGTGGGCGCAGGGACGCGGGGGCAGCGCTGTGCCTTGCGGCACTGTGGTACTCACTCAGCCTGAGACACTGACACAGTTTGTACGGTAAACCAAACGGCTGGTAGGACGGTCCCACAGACGGCTGCACCTGCACTCCCGGTAGGTGACGGTGATATCCCTCTTCCTTGCACCTATGTTTGACTTGTGGTAGCGGTGGATTCCCTCCGGTTACCCGCTCCCCGACTGCAATCTGGGCCGGAGGAGCTCTACACTTTGCCCGCAGGCGCTGGCCCTGAGAAACTGGTGCCGTGGCGGTGTCTCTCCAATACGGGTTGGGCTGTTGCCTTCAATCGGGACTTGGTTGTTGGGGGATCTGCGTCCCCGTCACTGACGGATTTGGCAAATTTGGCGACTCCTAGCCTTGCCGGGGTCAGAGAGGCCCCTGCCCTGGTGCTGACTGTCCTTCGGAACACTGCTCCAGACCACCGGGCACACAGCCAACGGGGTCCTTCCAGGAACTTCCAAACGGTCCCCCTCCAGACAGTCACTGCCGTCGCTGACCTTGCTGTTCTGGCCCTACACAAAGCTGGACCCTTCAAGCTGTCTTTCTCTTCTGTCACTTCACTTGCTTTCCTCCTTTTCCACTTTTCTACTTTTACTTTCACTCTACTTTGCTGTTTACTTTCGCCCTGTCTAGACTACTCCTCCACTCCTTCCACTTCCTCCTCCCTGACTAGACTCCGTTCTTCACTCTTGCCCTCCCTGGGCTAATCTCTCTCTTAGCTCCTCACTCCTGCTCCTCCCTGAGCTATCTGCCTGGAACTTCCTGCCTCCAGAGTTGTGAGCTCCTCGGTGGGCGGAGCCAACCGCCTGGCCCACCCCCTGGTGTGCATCATCAAACTCCTGGAGGAAGGCAACAAGGATTTGTGGTTAGCATTGATGTGCCTACCTGGAGTGTGGGGTGTGGTGGTGTTGTGACCTGTGTCCCCTGGCTTGCCCAGGGCGACACATGAGCGAGACACTCCGCTGACAGTCTGCGCTGGATGAAGCCTTGACTAGAAGGTCGTCCAGGTAAGGAATCACTTCCAACCCCTGGAGGTGCAGAACCGCAACCACTGCTGCCATGACCTTGGTGAATACCCGAGGGGCCGTGGCTAACCCGAAGGGGAGAGCCACGAATTGGAAATGTTCCTCTCAGATTGCAAAACGTAGCCAACGCTGGTGTGAAACTGCAATTGGCACATGCAAATAGGCATCTCTGATGTCGATGGATGCCAGGAAATCCCCTCGGGTCATTGAGGCAATGACTGATCGCAGAGACTCCATGCGAAAATGCCGCGCCTGAACATGCTTGTTGAGAAGCTTGAGATCCAGGATGGGCCGGAAGGAACCGTCCTTTTTGGGGACTAGGAAGAGATTTGAATAGAAACCTCTGAACCGTTCCCGGGCGGGAACCGGTACAATTACTCCGTTGGCCTGCAAGGATGCCACGGCCTGAGAGAAGGCGGCGGCCTTGGAGCAGGGGGGAGTTGACAGAAAAAATCTGTTTGGCGGGCTGGAAGAGAATTCTATCCTGTAGCTGTGGGAGATGATATCCCGCACCCACTGATCGGAGACGTATTGAAACCACGCATCGCCAAAGTGGGAGAGCCTGCCACCGACTAAGGACGTTGCTGGCGCGGACAGATAGTCAAGAGGAGGCTGCCTTGGCGGCAGCACCTCCTGCGGTCTTTTGTGGACGCGCTTTTGGACGCCAGCTGGATTTTTGGTCCTTGGCTGAGTTAGTGGACGAGGCCGAGGGCTTAGAGGACGACCAGTTGGAGGAACGAAAGGAATTAAACCTCGACTGATTCCTACCCTGGACAGGTTTCCTGGTTTTGGTTTGTGGCATGGAAGTACTCTTCCCGCCAGTAGCTTCCTTAATAATTTCATCCAGCTGTTCACTGAACAGCCGGGACCCAGCAAAAGGGAGTCCAGCAAGGTACTTCTTTGAAGAAGCATCTGCCTTCCACTTTCGAAGCCACAAGATCCTGCGGATAGCGAGGGAATTAGCCGAAGCCACCGCAGTGTGGTGAGAAGCCTCCAGCATGGCAGACATGGCATAGGATGAAAAAGCTGAAGCTTGGGAAGTTAAGGTAACCATTTCGGGCATAGATTCCCTGGCGAGGGAATGCATCCCCTCCAGAGAAGCAGAGATGGCTTTGAGAGCCCACACTGCTGCAAAAGTCTGGGAGAACGAGGCCCCTGCCGCCTCATATACAGATTTGGCCAGAAGGTCAACCTGGCGGTCAGTGGAATCCTTAAGAGAGGTGCCATCAGCCACTGATACAACGGTCCGGGCTGAGAGTCTAGACACCGGGGGGTCTACCTTTGGTGAATGAGCCCACTCCTTGACCACCTCTGGTGGAAAGGGAAAATGGTCATCAGAACCACGCTTTGGGAAGCGTTTGTCAGGACAGGCACTGGGTTTGGTCACAGCGGCCTGAACACTGGAGTGGTTAAAGAACACACTCTTTGCTCTCTTAGGCTATGTCCGCACGTTGCTTTTTACCTGCTTTTTTGCTGCTTTTTCAACTGCAGCGTTTAATGCCAAAATGGTTGTGTTCTGTTTTTCAAGCAAAGCCTATGGGAATTTGGGTTTCTTGTCCGCACTATGCAGTTCAAACTGCAGCCTTTTTGTTGCAGAACTTTGGTCAAAAACTCAGCTTTGCAGTGCAAAACCCAAATGGCAAAAACAATTGACATGTGGGTACATGGAGTTAGCCTCCGAGCCCCCTGTAAAGGCATCCTCCTCGTCCTGCGAGTCAGCTTCTGAAACAGAGCCGCGGGACGAGGAAGGAGAGGGAGCCCTGCGTCTCTTCTTAGAAGGACGGGGTCTGGGACCAGATGATGAATCCTCTGTGAGCTCCGGTCCTGAGAGAGCCCTAGCAGCAGAGGCACCCTGTGAAGGGGGCTGATGCATGTTCAGCAAAGTCCTGGACAGAAGTCCCATGGAGTCGGCAAAAGATTGGGAGATAGACCTAGATAAGGATTCTACCCAAGCCTGGGGTTCAGCCACAGGAGCCGGAGCAGCCGGAGAGACCACTGGGGGGGCGATTCCAGGCTGTGGCACCGTCAGGTTAGAGCAGGCATCACAATGTGGATAGGTGCTCTGTTCAAGCAGTAGGAGCTTACATGCAGTGCATACTGAATACAGCTTTGGAGCCTTGCTCCTCGTGTGAGACATGCTGCTGAAGTGGGGGCTCTGCCAGAATGACCCCCCGAGAGTATATATAGAAGTCCACAACCAGAGGTTGTGGCTTACCAGACCGCTGGAGCGGTGTTGTGTGCCCTCCAGATCCCGAAGCCCGGACCCCCAAGCACCTCAGCAGGGATGCTGCAGACCAGTGCTGATCGCAGGGAAAACGCTGAGAAAATGGCCGCCGGCGCGAAGAGAGGGGGCGGGACTTACTCTGGGAGCGGGATCTGGAGGGCCATAGAGACCTACAGGGGAGGAGACATGTATTCAGTGAGGAGTGTCCCTCCCCTGTGCAGAACGTCCGCTGGGAGGAGCCGCGCTGTCCCTCTGCATGAATGACATGCGAGGGCAGTGAAACCGAAACTAGGCCTCCGGCAAAGCCGGGGCCTAAATTTGAGCGGTGCGGCCGGCGCGCAGGCACCATCGGCGCGGTTCTCAAGCGACAGCCAGAGAACCCGCCGGAAATGTCATAAAACACACTCAGCACACTCTCCGACAACAATAAAGTACAGGGACCCCCAATATATAAATGTCTCAGGTACTTAGCTTGCTGAGACGCAGGGTTCCAAGTCCCTGGGGATGAGTGCTCCGGTCCAGCAGGATCCTGAAGGGCTGCGGATGGAGACCGGTCTCCTGGCAAGCATGGAGAACCGTGCTGGCTCCCACTTCAAGCCAGAGCTCAGGAGGGATGGTGAAGGAGCACGGCATGTAAGGCTCCAGCCTTGGTATCAACCTTAACAACACCGCCGACACAGTGGGGTGAGAAGGGACATGCCGGGGGTCCAGACTTGGACCCGCTTTTCTTCAAACTCTTTCCAAAAATCAGATTGAACACAAAGCGATAAACTGGCTAGATCTGGTTCTCCAGGGGGTGTATAAGCTCAGAGGGAGCAGCTACACTTTTAAGTGTAGTACTTTGTGTGTCCTCCGGAGGCAGAAGCTAAACACCCATTGTCTGGGTCTCCCATAGGAACGATAAAGAAAACTATTGTGCCATCACACTTTTTTTGCAGTTTTTCCGCACTTGGAAATTATTTGCTGTTTTCCAGTACACTATATGGTAAAACTTATGGTTTCATTTAAAAGTACAACTTGTCCCGCAAAAAAACAAGCCCTCATATGGCAAGATTGACGGAAAAGAAGGGAATTTTGTTTACTTACCGTAAATTCCTTTTCTTCTAGCTCCAATTGGGAGACCCAGACAATTGGGTGTATAGCTATTGCCTCCGGAGGCCACACAAAGTATTACACTTAAAAGTGTAAGGCCCCTCCCCTTCTGGCTATACACCCCCAGTGGGATCACTGGCTCACCAGTTTTAGTGCCAAAGCAAGAAGGAGGAAAGCCAATAACTGGTTTAAAGACCAATTCAATCCGAGGAAACATCGGAGAACTGAACCATACCACATGAACAACATGTGTACCCGAAAAAACAGAAAAACCCCGAGAAAACAGGGCGGGTGCTGGGTCTCCCAATTGGAGCTAGAAGAAAAGGAATTTACGGTAAGTAAACAAAATTCCCTTCTTCTTTTTCGCTCCTAATTGGGAGACCCAGACAATTGGGACGTCCAAAAGCAGTCCCTGGGTGGGTAAAAGAATACCTCGTGATAGGGCCGTCAAACAGCCCTTTCCTACAGGTGGGCAATCGCCGCCTGAAGGACTTATCTACCTAGGCTGGCGTCTGCCGAAGCGTAGGTATGCACCTGAAAATGCTTGGTAAAAGTATGCAGACTCAATCAGGTAGGTGCCTGACACACCTGCTGAGCCGTAGCCTGGTGCCGTAATGCCCAGGATGCACCCACGGCTCTGGTAGAATGGGCCTTCAGCCTTGAGAGAACCAGAAGCCCAGTAGAACTGTAGGTTTCAAGAATTGGTTCCTCGATCCCCCGAGCCAGGGTGGATTCAGAAGGTTGTGACTGTTTACGCCGACCAGCGACAAGGACAAAGAGTGCATCCGGGTGGCGCAGGAGCGCCATGCGGGAAGTAGAACCTGAGTGCTCTCACCAGAACCAACAGATGCAAATCCTTCTGAAATTGATGGACTGGACGAGGACACAAAGAAGGTGAGGTGATATCCTGATTGATATGAAAGTGGGATACCACCTTAGGGAGAAATTCCGGAATCGGACGCAGAACTACCCTGTCCTGGTGAAGGACCAGGAAGGGAGATTTGTATGAGAGCGTTGCTAGCTCGGAAACTCTCCTAAGAGACGAGACCGTTACTAGAAGGCCACTTCCCGAGAAAAGCGGGAAGGGAGACCTCTTTCAAAGGCTCGAAAGGCGGCATCTGGAGAGCAATTAGAACCTTGTTCAGATCCCAGGGCTCTAACGGCCGCTTGTACGGAGTGCTGAGACGACAAACTCCCCGTAGGAACGTGCGTACCTGAGGAAGTCGTTTCTGAAAAAATACAGATAGCGCTGAGACTTGTCCCTAAAGGGAACTGAGCGACAACCCTTTTTCCAACCTAGATTGCAGGAAGGAAGGAAACATAGACGATGCAACCGGCCAGGGAGAAACACCCTGCGCCGAGCACCGAGATAAGAATATCTTCCACGTCCTGTGGTCAATCTTGGCGGACGTTGGTATGCTAGCCTGTCTCATGGTGGCAACCACGTCCTGAGGTAATCCTGACGACACTAGGTTCCAGGACTCAATGCCACACCATCAGGTTGAGGGCCGTAGAATTCAAATGGAAGAATGGCCCTTGAGACAGCCAGTCTGATTGGTCTGGTAGTGCCCCCGGTTAGCCTACCGTGAGGCACCACAGAACCGGGAACCACAACATCCTCGGCCAATCTGTAGCGACGAGGATGGCGCGGCCGCAGTCGGTCCTGATCTAGCGCAGCACTCTGGGCAACAATGCCAGAGGTGGCACATAAGGTAGCTGGAACTGCGACCAATGCTGAACTAAGGCGTCTGCCGCCAGAGCTCGATGATTGTGAAACCGTGCCATGAAGCTGGCACATTGTTGTTGTGCCGTGACGCCATTAGATCGACGTCCGGCCTCTGTCAGCGGCGCCAGATCTCCTGAAACCCGTCCGGGTGAAGAGACCATACCCTTTCGGCCACACCCCGGCGACTTAGGAAGTCAGCTTCCTAGTTTTCCACGCCTGGGATGTGAACTGTGGATACGGTGGATGCCGTGTCTTCCACCCACATCAGAACCTGCCGGACTTCCTGGAAGGCTTGCCGGTTGCGCGTTCTTCCTTGGTGGTTGATGTATGCCACCGCTGTGGAGTTGTCCGACTGAAGTCGGATTTGCTTGCTGTCCAGCTGCTGTTGGAAGGTTTGTAGGGCAAGATACACTGCTCTGTGTTCAAGAACATTGATCTGAAGGGTGGACTCTTGCTGAGTCCACGTACCCTGAGCGCTGTGGTGGAGAAAAAACTGCTCCCCACCCTGATAGTTACGACAGACGCGAGTCTATCGCCCAGGATGGGGATAGGAAGGACCTTCTTTTTGACCATGAGGTGGGAAGAAGCCACCACCGTAGAGATTCCTTGGCCGCCTGAGAAAGAAAGACGACTCTGTTGAGGGAGGTCGACTCCCCGTCCCATTGGCGGAGAATGTCACATTGTAGTGAACGCAGATGAAACTGCGCGAAAAGAACTGCCTCCATTGCTACCATCTTACGTAGGAAGTGCATGAGGCGTCTCAATGTGTGCGACTGGTTCTTAAAGAAGAGATTGCAGCCCGTAGTGAATGCTGTTTGTCTAGCGGAAGCTTCACTATCGCTGAGAGAGTTGAAACTCCATGCCTAGATATGTTAGCGATAGGGTCGGGGTCGGATCTGACTTCAAAAAGTTGATGATCCACCCAAAACTCTAGAGAGTCTCCAGCGCAACGTTCGGGCAGTGTCGGCATGTTTCCTAAGAGAGTGCCTTGACAAGTAGATCGTCTAAATATGGGATCACAGAGTGACCCTGAGAGTGCAGGACTGTGACTACTGCTGCCCTGACCTTGGCGAAGACCAGTGGGACTGTCGCTAGCCGGAAGGTAGAGCTACGAACAGAAGGTGTTCGTCTGCTATAACGAAGCGTAGAAACGCTAGTGCTCTGGATCAACCGGCACGTGTGGATAAGCATCCTTGATGCCTAATGATGCTAGGAAATCTCCTTGGGACATTGAGGCGATGACATGGTGGAGGGATTCCATCCGGAACCGCCTGGTGTCCACGAGCTTGCTGAGCAGTTTTAGATCCAGAACGGGACGGAACGGCCCGTTCTTATAGGCACCGCAAATAATGTGGGGTAAAAACCGTGACCTTGTTCCTGAAGAGGAACGGGGGTCATCACTCTTTCTGCCTATAGAGTGCACCCTGTTTGCAGAAGAGCAGCGGCTCGGCCGGGAGGTGGAGAAGTTCTGAAGAATCGAGTTGGAGGACGAGAAGTGAGCTCTATCCTGTACCCGTGAGACAGAATGTCTCACACCCAACGGTCATTGACCTATGGCAGCTAAATATCGCCAAGGCGGGTGAGCCTGCTACCGACCGAGGATGCGGAGAGAGGAGGCCGCAAGTCATGAGGAAGCCGCCTTGGAAGCGGGTTTTCAGACTGTCTCTTTTTTGGGCGTGACTGAGCCCGCCAAGAATCTGAGCTCCTCTGATCCTTTTGAGTCCACATTGGACGAGGAAAAATGGGACCTGCCCGAGCCTCGAAAAGACCGAAACCACGACAGCCTCCTGCTCTGTTGGGGTTTGTTGTGTCCGGGCTGAGGAAAGGATAAATCCTTACCCCTGGACTGTTTAATGGTTACATCCAAACGCTCACCAAACAGTCGGTCAGCAGAAAAAGGCAACTGGTTAAGCAACCTTTTTTGGAAGCAGAATCTGCCTTCCATTCACTTAACGAGCAGACCAGGCTCTGTTTAAAAACACGGAGCAGCGTAGGCTACTGCCGTACGGTTCGCAGAGTCTAGGGCAACCTGAATCGCGTAAGAAACAAATGCAGACATTTGAGAGGTTAAGGATGCCACCTGCGGCACAGATGTACGTGTAACCGTGTCAATCTGTGTAAGACAAGCTGAAATAGCTTGGAGTGCCCCAAGGGTGAGAATGCTGGGGCCAACGGTGCGCCGACAGTCTCATAGATGGATTTAGACCAGAGATCCATCTGTCTGTCAGTGGCATCTTTAAGTGCAGCTCCATCTCCCACTGCAACTATGGATCTAGCTACAAGCCTGGAGATTGGAGGATGCCGCTTGGGACACTGGGTCCAGTCCTTGACCACGTCAGGGGGCAGGGATAACGTGTATCCTAAGCCGTTTGGAGAAGCGCATATCTGGATAAGTGTGGTGTTCCTGGACTGCGTCTCTGAAGGCAGAGTGGTCCAGAAAAATACGTGAAGCTGACTCCTCCACTGGAGGAGCTGGGTGAGAAATAACCAACATTCTATTGATGGACGCTATAAGATTATTCACTATGGCGTCACCATTAGGTGTATCCAGATTGAGAGCGGTCTCAGGATCAGAATCCTGAGCCGCTACTTCCGCCTCATTACACAGAGAGTCCTTCTGCTAGGACCCTGATGAAACCGAGGGCCGCTCATAGTGAGCCCGCTTAGGCTGTCTGGGACTGACGTCTGTGCAGAGCCGTGACTCTGGGATGCGTGTGACATTCCCGGAGCTGTTAGTTGTTCACACTGAGGGGGGCCATGGATCAATGATTCAACAGTGCCCATGTTGTGAGAGACATGTCCGGACTGCTAGGCTTCTAGTATCATAGCCATAGTCTCAGAAAATCTGTCAGTAAATACTGCAGACACCGTCCTCATCCTCTGGCCATTAGCAGAGACTCCGGCTGAGTTAGACATAATGGGGGTCTATGTAACCTGCCGGCCGTATAGCCGTACATGCTGTACCGGCTGCATAGAAAAACATGTGGTTCTGCACCTTTGTTTTACACAGAGAATATGCTGATAACTCCTCCGCACAATCCAGGAGGGTATATACAACGTGCGACCAAACAGTGCAATGTATATAGTACAAGCATATCTATAAGTGCACTTCTGCACTAGTGGGGTTAGCACCACAGGTGCTGCTTAACGCCTGTTGCAGCGATTGTGTGACTATCAGAATGCCAGGGTCTTCCACACTTGTCTCTGTATCGTACAGAAACTGACACTAATGGCTGCCGGCGTCCTTGTAGAGAAGGAAGCCGTGGGCGTGCCTGAGAAAGTGCGGGAATCCGGTTTCACAGTGCACACAGTGAGAGGGGTGGAGTATGCAAAACATACTCCAGCTCTCAGCGCTGCTGTGCTATGCAGCGTCACGCCCCTACCATGACTGTCAGGCCTGTGGGCGGTAACGAAGGGAGACTAGGCCCAGAAGCCGGGGACTCGAGTTAATAAGCGCGGCCGGCATATCAGTGCTGGCCGGCGCGGAAGTCCCCGGCGCACCACAAATCCCAGCGGCGCCTTAAATAAAAGTGGCAGCGGCGGTTAGCGCAGTAGTCACCCAATACACTAACACACCCAGCAACGCTGTGGTGTGCGATGGCACTAGTGCGGACAGCGCCGCTGTCCCTGGCGCAC
The DNA here is from genome assembly GCF_048569485.1 of Anomaloglossus baeobatrachus. Lineage (NCBI taxonomy): Eukaryota > Metazoa > Chordata > Amphibia > Anura > Aromobatidae > Anomaloglossus > Anomaloglossus baeobatrachus. The sequence continues at coordinate 56,253,948 of NC_134356.1, forward strand.
TAACACACCCAGCAGTGCTGCCGTGTGTCTGCGCGGTCCCCACAGGGACACAGAGTACCTCCATGTAGCAGGGCCATGTCCCTGAAGATACTCCGCTCCATGTCCAGCAGATACCAGGGGCTGTGGATGGAGCACGGTCTCAGTGCCTGGAGACCGATAGAATCCCACTTCACCCAGAGCCCTGTAAAAAGGGATGGGGAAGGAAGCAGCATGTGGGCTCCAGCCTCCGTACCCGCAATGGGTACCTCAACCTTAACAAACACCTCCGACATGAAGTGGGGTGAGAAGGGAGCATGCTGGGGACCCTGTATGGGCCCTCTTTTCTTCCATCCGACATAGTCAGCAGCTGCTGCTGACTAAACAGTGGAGCTATGCGTGGATGTGTTGCCTCCTTCGCACAAAGCACAAAACTGGTGAGCCAGTGATCCCACTGGGGGTGTATAGCCAGAAGGGGAGGGGCCTTACACTTTTAAGTGTAATACTTTGTGTGGCCTCCGGAGGCAATAGCTATACACCCAATTGTCTGGGTCTCCCAATTAGGAGCGAAAAAGAAATAAAGTTACGGCTCTCGGAAGAAGGGGAGAAAAGAAGGGAATTTTGTTACTTACCGTAAATTCCTTTTCTTCTAGCTCCTATTGGGAGACCCAGACGATTGGGTGTATAGCACTGCCTCCGGAGGCCACACAAAGCATTACACTAAAAAGTGTAAGGCCCCTCCCCTTCTGGCTATACACCCCCAGTGGGATCACTGGCTCACCAGTTTTAGTGCAAAAGCAAGAAGGAGGAAAGCCGATAACTGGTTTAAACAAATTCACTCCGAAGTAACGTCGGAGAACTGAAAACCGTTCAACATGAACAACATGTGTACCCGAAAAACAACCAAAAATCCCGAAGGACAACAGGGCGGGTGCTGGGTCTCCCAATAGGAGCTAGAAGAAAAGGAATTTACGGTAAGTAACAAAATTCCCTTCTTCGGCGCTCCATTGGGAGACCCAGACGATTGGGACGTCCAAAAGCTGTCCCTGGGTGGGTAAAGAAATACCTCATGTTAGAGCTGCAAAGACAGCCCTCCCCTACGGTGAGGCAACTGCCGCCTGCAGGACTCTTCTACCTAGGCTGGCGTCCGCCGAAGCATAGGTATGCACCTGATAATGTTTGGTGAAAGTGTGCAGACTCGACCAGGTAGCTGCCTGGCACACCTGTTGAGCCGTAGCCTGGTGTCGTAATGCCCAGGACGCACCCACGGCTCTGGTAGAATGGGCCTTCAGCCCTGATGGAACCGGAAGCCCAGCAGAACGGTAGGCTTCAAGAATTGGTTCTTTGATCCATCGAGCCAGGGTGGCTTTTGAAGCCTGCGACCCTTTGCGCTTACCAGCGACAAGGACAAAGAGTGCATCCGAGCGGCGCAGGGGCGCCGTGCGGGAAATGTAGATTCTGAGTGCTCTCACCAGATCCAACAAATGTAGATCCTTTTCATACCGATGAACTGCATGCGGATAAAAGGAAGGCAAGGAGATATCCTGATTAAGGTGAAAAGAGGATACCACCTTAGGGAGAAACTCCTGAATGGGGCGCAGCACTACCTTGTCCTGGTGGAACACCAGGAAAGGAGCTTTGCATGACAGCGCTGCTAGTTCAGACACTCTCCGAAGAGACGTGACCGCTACCAGAAATGCCACTTTCTGTGAGAGTCGAGAGAGTGACACATCCCTCAGGGGCTTACTTACCGTAAATTCCTTTTCTTCTAGCTCCAATTGGGAGACCCAGACAGTGGGTGTATAGCTACTGCCTCTGGAGGCCGCACAAAGAACTACACTTAAAAGTGTAAGGCCCCTCCCCTTCTGGCTATACACCCTCCCGTAGGAGTACGGATTCCTCAGTTTTAGTACCAAAGCAAGAAGGAGGAAAGCCAATAACAGTTTCAAAAACAAATTCAATCCGATAACAAGATCGGAGAACTTAAGAAACAACATGAACAACATGTGCACCCGAAAAACGAAACCCTAAGAACAAATAGGGCGGGTGCTGGGTCTCCCAATTGGAGCTAGAAGAAAAGGAATTTACGGTAAGTAAACAAAATTCCCTTCTTTTTCGCTCCTAATTGGGAGACCCAGACAGTGGGACGTCCAAAAGCAGTCCCTGGGTGGGTAAAAAGATACCACATGAATGGGCTGTCAGACAGCCTCTTCCTACAGGTGGGCCACCGCCGCCTGAAGGACCTGTCTACCTAGGCTGGCATCTGCCGAAGCGTAGGTATGCACTTGATAGTGTTTGGTAAACGTGTGCAGACTCGACCAGGTAGCCGCCTGGCACACTTGCTGAGCCGTAGCCTGATGCCGCAATGCCCAGGACGCACCCACGGCTCTGGCAGAATGGGCCTTCAGTCCAGATGGAATCGGAAGCCCAGCAGAACGGTATGTGTGAAGAATTGGTTCCTTGATCCACCGCGCCAGGGTGGATTTGGAAGCTTGCGATCCCTTATGCTGACCAGCGACTAGGACAAAGAGCGCATCAGAACGGCGTAGAGACGCCGTGCGAGAAATGTAAATCCTGAGTGCTCTCACCAGGTCCAACAGATGTAAACCCTTTTCAAATTGGTGAACTGGATGCGGACACAAAGATGGCAAAGTGATATCCTGATTGAGATGAAAGGAAGAAACCACCTTGGGAGAAAACTCTGGAATTGGACGCAGTACTACCTTGTCTTGGTGAAACACCAGGAAGGGAGATTTGCAAGATAACGCCGCTAACTCGGACACTCTTCGAAGAGACGTGACCGCCACAAGAAAAACTACCTTTTGTGAAAGCCGAGAAAGGTGAACCTCTTTCAAAGGCTCGAAAGGCGGCTTCTGGAGAGCAATGAGAACCTTGTTCAGATCCCAGGGTTCCAATGGCCGTCTGTAAGGAGGAACGATATGACAAACTCCTTGGAGAAACGTGCGTACTTTAGAAAGCCGTGCCAAGCGCTTCTGAAAGAATACGGATAGCGCGGAGACTTGACCCTTAAGAGAGCTAAGCGACAAACCTTTTTCCAACCCAGACTGCAGGAAGGAAAGAAAAATTGGCAATGCAAATGGCCAGGGAGAAAACCCTTGAGCCAAGCACCACGCTAAGAATATCTTCCACGTCCTGTGATAGATCTTAGCTGAGGATGGTTTTCTAGCCTGTCTCATTGTGGCAACAACTTCATGAGATAAACCTGAGGCCGCTAGGATCCAGGACTCAATGGCCACACAGTCAGGTTCAGGGCCGCAGAATTCAGATGGAAAAACGGCCCTTGAGACAGCAAATCTGGACGGTCTGGTAGTGTCCACGGTTGGCCTACCGTGAGATGCCACAGATCCGGGTACCACGACCTTCTTGGCCAATCTGGAGCGACGAGTATGGCTCGATGGCAGTCGGACTTGATTTTCCGGAGAACTCTGGGTAACAATGCTAGAGGTGGGAACACATAGGGGAGTCGGAATTGCGACCAATCCTGAACCAAGGCGTCTGCCGCCAGTGCTCGGTGATCGTGAGACCGTGCCATGAAAACTGGGACCTTGTTGTTGTGCCGTGACGCCATCAGATCGACGTCCGGCGTCCCCCAGCGGCAACAGATCTGCTGAAACACGTCCGGGTGAAGGGACCATTCTCCTGCGTCCATGCCCTGGCGACTGAGAAAGTCTGCTTCCCAGTTTTCCACGCCTGGGATGTGAACTGCGGATATGGTGGACGCTCTGCTTTCCACCCACGTCAAAATCCGCTGGACTTCTTGAAAAGCTTGGCGACTGCGTGTTCCCCCTTGGTGGTTGATGTACGCCACCGCCGTGGAATTGTCCGACTGGATCCGAATCTGCTTGCTTTCCAGCCATTGTTGGAAGGCTCGCAGGGCAAGATAGATTGCTCTGATTTCCAGAACATTGATCTGCAGGGTGGACTCTTCCTGAGTCCACGTCCCCTGAGCCCTGTGGTGGAGAAACACCGCTCCCCACCCTGATAGGCTCGCATCCGTCGTGACCACTGCCCAGGACGGGGGAAGGAACGACTTTCCCTGTGACAATGAGGTGGGGAGAAGCCACCAACGCAGAGAGTCCTTGGCAGTCTGAGAGAGGGAGACAGTCCTGTCGAGGGACGTCGATTTCCCCTCCCATTGGCGTAGAATGTCCCATTGTAGAGGGCGCAGATGAAACTGCGCGAACGGGACTGCCTCCATTGCTGCTACCATCTTTCCTAGGAAATGCATGAGGCGCCTCAGTGAGTGCGACTGGCTCTGAAGGAGAGATTGCACTCCCGTCCGTAGCGAGCACTGCTTGTCCAGTGGAAGCTTCACTATCGCTGAGAGAGTATGAAACTCCATGCCAAGATAAGTCAGAGATTGGGTCGGGGTTAGATGAGACTTTGGAAAGTTGATAATCCACCCGAAACTCTGGAGAGTGTCTAGTGCCACCTTCAGACTGTGCTGGCATGCCTCTTGAGAGGGTGCCTTTATAAGCAGGTCGTCTAGATACGGGATGACCGAGTGACCCTGCGAGTGCAGAACAGCTACTACTGCTGCCATGACTTTGGTGAAGACCCGGGGGGCTGTTGCCAGACCGAAAGGTAACGCTACGAACTGCAGGTGTTCGTCGTGTATGACGAAGCGTAGGAAACGCTGATGCTCTGGTGCAATCGGCACGTGGAGATACGCATCTTTGATATCTATTGATGCTAGAAAATCTCCTTGAGACATTGAGGCTATGACGGAGCGTAGGGATTCCATCCGGAACCTCCTGACTTTTACGTGTCTGTTGAGCAACTTTAGATCCAGGACGGGTCGATACGATCCGTCCTTTTTTGGGACCACAAACAGATTGGAGTAAAAACCGTGACCTTGTTCCTGAAGAGGGACGGAGGTCACCACTCCTTCCGCCTTTAGAGCGGCCACCGCCTGCAACAGAGCATCGGCTCGGTCTGGTGGTGGAGAAGTTCTGAAGAAACGAGTTGGCGGACGAGAACTGAACTCTATCCTGTACCCGTGAGACAGAATATCCCTCACCCAACGGTCTTTGACGCGTGACAGCCAAATGTCGCCAAAGTGGGAAAGCCTCCCACCGACCGCGGGTGTGGGAATCGGAGACTGCAAGTCAGGAGGACGCCGTCTTGGCAACGGTTCCTCCGGCTGTCCTTTTTGGGCGTGACTGAGACCTCCAAGAATCTGAGCGTCTCTGGTCTTTTTGAGTCTTTTTTGACGAGGCGAATTGGGACCTGCCCGGTCCTCGAAAGGACCGATAACCAGACTGACCCTTCCTCTGTTGGGGTTTGTTTTGTCTGTGTTGCGGTAAGGATGAGTCCTTACCCTTGGAGTGTTTGATGATTTCATCCAAACGCTCTCCAAACAATCGGTCACGAGAAAAAGGCAAATTGGTTAAGCACTTCTTGGAATGAGAATCTGCTTTCCAATGTCTCAACCACAGGGCCCTACGCAAAACAACGGAGTTGGCTGACGCCACTGCCGTGCGGCTTGTAGCGTCAAGAACAGCATTAATCGCGTACGACGCGAATGCCGCCATTTGCGAGGTCAATGGTGCTACCTGCGGGGCAAATGCACGTGTGACTGAGTCGACTTGCGCAAGCCCGGCTGAGATAGCTTGGAGTGCCCATACGGCCGCAAAAGATGGCGCTAATGACGCTCCAATCGCTTCATAGATGGATTTCAGCCAGAGCTCCATCTGCCTGTCAGTGGCATCTTTAAGTGCCGCTCCATCTTCAACTGCAACCAAGGATCTAGCTGCAAGCCTGGAAATTGGAGGATCCACTTTTGGACACTGGGTCCAACCCTTGACCACCTCAGGGGGAAAAGGATAGCGTGTATCTTTAAGCCGTTTAGAAAAACGCCTTTCAGGATAAGCGTGGGGTTTCTGGATTGCGTCTCTAAAGTCAGCGTGGTCCAGAAAAGTGCTTAATGTACGCTTAGGGTATCTGAAATGGATTCTCTCGTGCTGCGAAGCTGACTCCTCTACAAGAGGAGCTGGTGGGGAAATATTTAACATCTTATTGATGTTAAATATAAGATCATTAACTATGGCGTCACCATCTGGTGTATCTAGATTGAGAGCGGTCCCAGGATCAGAATCCTGATCAGTTACGTCCGCCTCATCACCCATAGATTCATCTCGCTGGGATCCTGACCATTGAGATGAATGTGAAGGCCCGTCATAGCGAGCCCGCTTAGGCTGCCCGGGGCCATCGTCCGAGTCAGAGTCTTCACCCTGAGGTGTATGTGCCCGTCCCGGAGCTTGGAGGTAACTCAGCTGAGGGGGACCAGGGGGCAATGATTGCACAGTGTCCGTGGCCTGAAGTACAGGCCTAGCTCGCAATGTGTCAAGAATTTGTGACATAGTGAGAGACATTCTGTCAGCAAAAGCTGCAAACTCAGTTCCTGTCACCTGGACAGCATTCACAGGTGGTACACCCTGGGTCACGTCCAGCAGAGGTCCCGACTGTGCAAGCGCCGCAGGGGCCGAGCACTGCACACAATGGGGGTCCGACCGGTAGAAAAGTCCCACATGCGGTGCAGGAAGCATATAATGTCTGTGCCTTGGCACCCTTGCGTTTTACGGACGACATGCTGCTGGCTCTCTGCAATGTGAGAGAGTCTATAGCCAAAGGGCGACCAGCGCTATGCAATACAAAGTATTTGTAGAAACAAAATACTAAGAATACTACTGGCACAAGAGGGGGTGAGCCCTGAGGGCTGCTTACCGCCCGCTGAATAGCGGGTAAGAGGCGCAGAATTCCTTGTCTGGGTCTCCCCGGCTCCCCTCTGCAGCTCAGCGTGTCAGCAGGAATGGCTGCCGGCGTCTGTGGAGAGGGGCGGTCCGTGGGAGTTCCTAAACAAAAGTGCGGGAAACAGTGTCCCCTCTGTGCCGATTGTGAGGGCTGGAGTATGTAAAAACGACTCCAGCCCTCGGCGCTGATGCACTGACCAGCGTCCCGCCCCTCTCCTGACTGGCAGGTCTGGGGGCGGGAACGAACGGAAGCAGGCCGCAAAAGCCGGGGACTCGAGTTATCAGCGCGGCCGCCGTAAAAGCGCGGCCCGCGCTGAAGTCCCCGGCGCACCACAAGTGCCAGCCGCGCCGCAGTCCCAGCGGCCGGCGCGACCGATTCCCAGAAGTGTGCCTGCTTCAGCGAAGCTGAATGAGGCCATGGCACAAGCGCCGTAGCGCTGATGTCCCCGGCGCACTACAACACCCAGCATGCTGCGGTGTGAGCGCCAAATGCACGGGGACACAGAGTACCTTGAGGAAGCAGGGCCATGTCCCTGATGTACTCCGCTCCATCCAGCATCTTCTCCAGGGGCTGTAGATGGAGCACGGTCTCAGTGCCTGGAGACCAGTAAATCCCACTTCACCCAGAGCCCTGTAAAAAGGGATGGGGAAGGAATCAGCATGTGGGCTCCTGCCGCCGTACCCGCAATGGGTACCTCAACCTTACAAACACCTCCGACATACAGTGGGGTGAGAAGGGAGCATGCTGGGAGCCCTGTATGGGCCCTCTTTTCTTCCATCCGACATAGTCAGCAGCTGCTGCTGACTAAAAACAATGGAGCTATGCGTGCGTGTCTGACCTCCTGCGCACAAAGCTAAAACTGAGGAATCCGTACTCCTACGGGAGGGTGTATAGCCAGAAGGGGAGGGGCCTTACACTTTTAAGTGTAGTTCTTTGTGCGGCCTCCAGAGGCAGTAGCTATACACCCACTGTCTGGGTCTCCCAATTAGGAGCGAAAAAGAAAGAAAGACAGGTAACGCGAATGGCCAGGGGGATACTCCTTGTGCAGAGCACCAGGATAAGAAAATCTTCCACGTTCTGTGGTAGATCTTAGCAGAAGTGGACTTCCTAGCCTGTCTCATGGTGGCCACGACCCCTTGGGGTAATCCTGAAGACGCTAGGATCCAGGACTCAATGACCACACAGTCAGGTTCAGGGCCGCAGAATTCCGATGGAAAAACGGCCCTTGGGACAGTAAGTCTGGACGGTCGGGTAGTGCCCACGGTTGGTCGACCGTGAGATGCCACAGATCCGGATACCACGCCCTCCTCGGCCAGTCTGGGGCGACGAGTATGACGCGGCCGCAATCGGATCTGATCTTGCGTAACACTCTGGGCAGGAGTGCCAGGGGTGGAAACACATAAGGGAGCCGGAACTGCGACCAATCTTGCACTAAGGCGTCTGCCGCCAGAGCTCTGTGATCGCGAGACCGCGCTATGAAGGCCGGGACCTTGTTGTTGTGTCGAGACGCCATTAGGTCGACGTCCGGCACTCCCCAGCGGCGGCAGATTTCCTGAAACACGTCCGGGTGAAGGGACCATTCCCCTGCGTCCATGCCCTGGCGACTGAGGAAGTCTGCTTCCCAGTTTTCTACGCCCGGGATGTGAACTGCTGATATGGTGGATGCTCTTTCCTCCACCCACATCAGAATCCGCCTGACTTCCTGGAAGGCTTGCGGACTGCGTGTCCCTCCTTGGTGGTTGATGTATGCCACCGCTGTGGAGTTGTCCGACTGAATTCGGATCTGCTTTCCTTCCAGCCACTGCTGGAAGGCTAATAGGGCAAGATACACTGCCCTGATTTCCAGAACATTGATCTGAAGTGTGGACTCCTGCTGAGTCCACGTCCCTTGAGCCCTGTGGTGGAGAAAAACTGCTCCCCACCCTGACAGACTCGCGTCTGTCGTGACCACTGCCCAGGATGGGGGCAGGAATGATCTTCCCTGTGATAACGAGGTGGGAAGAAGCCACCATTGCAGAGAGTCCTTGGCCGTCTGAGAAAGGGAGACTTTCCTGTCTAAGGAAGTTGTCTTCCCGTCCCATTGGCGGAGAATGTCCCATTGAAGTGGGCGCAGATGAAGCTGCGCGAACGGGACTGCCTCCATTGCTGCCACCATCTTCCCAAGGAAGTGCATGAGGCGCCTTAAGGGGTACGACTGACCCTGAAGGAGAGACTGCACCCCTGTCTGTAGTGACCGCTGCTTGTCCAGCGGAAGCTTCACTATCGCTGGGAGAGTATGAAACTCCATGCCAAGATACGTTAGTGATTGAGTCGGTGCCAGGTTGGACTTTGAAAAGTTGATGATCCACCCGAAAGTCTGGAGAGTCTCCAGCGCAACATTCAGGCTGTGTTGGCATGCCTCTTGAGAGGGTGCTTTGACAAGTAGATCGTCTAAGTAAGGGATCACCGAATGTCCCTGAGAATGCAAGACTGCTACCACTGCCGCCATGACCTTGGTGAAAACCCGTGGGGCTGTCGCCAGACCAAATGGCAGAGCTACGAACTGGAGATGGTCGTCTCCTATCACGAAACGTAGAAAACGTTGGTGCTCTGTAGCAATCGGCACGTGGAGATAAGCATCTTTGATGTCTATTGATGCAAGGAAATCTCCTTGAGACATTGAGGCAATGACTGAGCGGAGGGATTCCATCCGGAACCGCCTGGCGTTCACATGCTTGTTGAGCAGTTTTAGGTCCAGAACAGGACGGAACGAGCCGTCCTTTTTTGGAACCACAAAGAGATTGGAGTAAAAACCTTGCCCTTGTTCCTGCAGAGGAACAGGGATCACCACTCCTTCTGCTTTTAGTGAGCACACCGCTTGCAGAAGGGCATCTGCTCGGTCGGGATGTGGGGAGGTTCTGAAGAACCGAGGCGGAGGACGAGAACTGAATTCTATCCTGTACCCGTGAGACAAAATGTCTGTTACCCACCGGTCTTTGACCTGTGGCAGCCAAATGTCGCAAAAGCGGGAGAGCCTGCCACCGACCGAGGATGCGGAGAGATGAGGCCGAAAGTCATGAGGCAGCCGCCTTGGAAGCGGTTCCTCCGGTTGCTTTCTTGGGGCGTGAATGAGCCCGCCAGGAATCTGAGCTCCTTTGCTCCTTCTGAGTCCCTTTGGACGAGGAGAATTGGGTCTTGCTGGAGCCTCGAAAGGACCGAAACCTCGACTGCCACTTCCTCTGTTGAGGTTTGCTTGATCTGGGCTGGGGTAAGGAGGAGTCCTTACCCTTGGATTGCTTAATGATTTCAGCCAATTGTTCACCAAACAGTCTGTCTCCAGATAGTGGCAAGCTGGTTAAACATTTTTTGGAAGCAGAATCCGCTTTCCATTCCTTTAACCACAAGGCTCTGCGCAAGACAACAGAGTTGGCAGACGCCATTGAGGTACGGCTTGTAGAGTCCAGGACAGCGTTGATAGCGTAAGTCGCAAACGCAGACATTTGCGAGGTTAGGGACGCTACTCGCGGCACTGCTGGAGATATGATAGAGTCCACCTGTGCCAGGCCAGCTGAAATAGCTTGGAGTGCCCACACGGCCGCGAATGCTGGAGCAAACGACGCGCCGATAGCTTCATAGACAGACTTTAACCAAAGGTCCATCTGTCTGTCATTGGCATCTTTAAGTGAAGCCCCATCTTCCACTGCAACTATGGATCTAGCCGCAAGCCTGGAGATTGGGGGGTCCACCTTTGGACACTGGGTCCAGCGTTTGACCACGTCAGGGGGAAAGGGATAACGTGTATCCTTAAGACGTTTGGAGAAACGCTTGTCTGGATAAGCATGATGTTTCTGGACTGATTCTCTGAAGTCAGAGTGGTCCAGAAAAGTACTCAATTTACGCTTGGGGTACCGGAAATGGAACTTCTCCTGCTGTGCAGCTGCCTCCTCTGCTGAAGGGGCTGGGGGAGAAATATCCAACAGTCTATTGATGGCCGCTATAAGGTCATTTACCATAGCGTCACCATCAGGGGTATCTAGATTGAGAGCGGTGTCAGGATTAGATTCCTGATCACCCACCTCTGTCTCCTCATACAGAGCCTCGTCTCGCTGAGACCCTGACCAGTGTGATGACGTCGAGGGTCTTTCCCAGCGAGCCCGCTTAGGCTGCCTGGGACTGTCATCCGAGTCAGAGTCTTCAGCCTGTGATGCCTGGGACCCCCTTGAAGTACGGATTAGTTCCAACTGAGGGGGACCGGGGAGCATAGACACAGCAGTGTCCATGGTCTGAGTAACTGGCCTGGACTGCAAGGTCTCCAGGATTTTTGTCATAGTCACAGACATCTTATCAGCAAAAACTGCAAATTCTGTCCCAGTCACCGGGGCAGGGTTCACAGGCGTCTCTGCCTGGGCCACTACTACCATAGACTCTGGCTGCCGAAGTGGCACAGGGATTGAACATTGCACACAATGGGGGTCATTGGAACCTGCCGGTAGATTAGCCCCACATGCGGCACAAGCAGTGCATACCGCCTGTGCCTTGGCACCCTTGCGTTTTGCGGATGACATGTTGTTGTCTCCTCAGAGCAATGTAGGGTATAAGCCAAGAAGCGACTGTACAGTGCAATATAAATATATATGGTACAGGGAAAAAATGCACCAAATAACACTGTGGCACTAGTGGGGCCAGCACTTATGTGCAGCTTACCGCCCGCAAAAACGCGGGTGTGTGGTCGCCAGAGTCCCTTGTCTGAGTCCCCCAGAGCCTGATGTCCGTTCTCCAGCCAGACTGCATGCAGGAATGGCTGCCGGCGTCCTGTGGAGAGGGGCGGGCCCTGGGCGTGTTGAGACCAAGAGCGGGAAACTTGCGTCCCCACTGTGCCCAGTGAGAGGGCTGGAGTATGTAAATAAGACTCCAGCCCTCGGCGCTGACTATAGAACAGCGTCTCTCCCCTTCCCTGATTGACAGGGTGGGGGCGGGAACGAAGCAGAGCTAGGCCGCAAAAGCCGGGGACTAGATTTATGAGCGCTGCCGCCGTAAAAGCGCGGGCAGCGCGAGTCCCCGGCGCACTACAAGTCCCAGCCGCGCCGCCGCTCCCGGAGCGGCCGGCGCGGTAGTTCCCAAGACATAAAATCACTCAGCTAAGCTGCAGTGACTCTAACCCGAGCGCGCAGCGCTAATGCCCCCGGCGCACTAGCACACCCAGCAAGCCTGGAGTGTGCGTGGCCTGCTGTGCGGGGACACAGAGTACCTGAACGTTGCAGGGCCTTGTCCCTGACTGTACTCAGCTCCTCCAGCAGGGTCTCTGGGTCTGTGGATGGAGCCCAGCCTCAGGGTTTGGGGGCCGGTAAGATCCCACTTCCACAGAGCCCCTCAGGGGGATGGGGAAGGAAAGCAGCATGTGGGCTCCAGCCTCCGTACCCGCAATGGGTACCTCAACCTTACAAACCGCAAGTGGGGTGAGAAGGGAGCATGCTGGGGACCCTATATGGGCCCTCTTTTCTTCCATCCGATAGAGTCAGCAGCTACTGCTGACTAAACAGTGGAGCTATGCGTGGATGTCTGACCTCCTTCGCACAAAGCAGAAAACTGGTGAGCCAGTGATCCCACTGGGGGTGTATAGCCAGAAGGGGAGGGGCCTTACACTTTTTAGTGTAATGCTTTGTGTGGCCTCCGGAGGCAGTGCTATACACCCAATCGTCTGGGTCTCCCAATGGAGCACCGAAGAAAAAACAAAAACTGAAAACGCTAGGGGGCTGAAGGGGTTAAAGAGTATCCACCACTACCTCATGGGCTACCGGGCAAACCAGTGAAAACACAGGCAAAGAAATCGTGGACGAGACATTCCGCAAACAAGGAGATAAGGAGAGCTTCCCACCAGGGCTCGGATTTTGCAGCTCGTGTTCTAAAAAGATTTGAAGGTATAAGGGAAGGCCAAAAGCAAAAGAAAGGACCTCACCTTGCCAGTTTTCTTTGCCGATACCTCTTTGTCTTCGGCCTTGATACCTGCTTCTTTTTGATGAGTAAAATGAAAAATAATTAGGATACAGATACACACACACACACACACACACACACACACACACACACACACACACACACACACACACAGAGTGCAGACCAAAAGTTTGGACACACCTTCTCATCTCTAGAACAACTGTTAAAAGGAGACTTTGTGCAGCAGGCCTTCAAGGTAAAATAGCTGCTAGGAAGCCAATGCTAAGGACAAGCAACAAGCAGAAGAGACTTGTTTGGGCTAATGAACACAAGGAATGGACATTAGACCAGTGGAAATCTGTGCTTTGGTTTGATGAGTCCAAATTTGAGATCTTTGGATCCAACCACCGTGTCTTTGTAGAAAAGGTGACCAGATGGACTCTACATGGCTGGTTCCCACCGTGAAGCATGGAGGAGGAGGTGTGATGGTGTGGGGGGGCTTTGCTGGTGACACTCTTGGGGATTTATTCAAAATTTAAGGCATACAGAACCAGCATGGCTACCACAGCATCTTGCAGTGGCCTGCTATTTCATCCTGTTTGCGTTTAGTTGGACCATCATTTATTTTTCAACAGGACAATGACCCCAAACACACCTCCAGGCTGTGTAAGGGCTATTTGACTAAGGAGAATGGTGGGGTGCTACGCCAGATGACCTGGCCTCCAGAGTCACCAGACCTGAACCCAATCGAGATGGTTTGGGGTGAGCTGGACCGCAGAGTGAAGGCAAATGGCCAACAAGTGCTAAGCATCTCTGGGAACTCCTTCAAGACTGTTGGAAGACCATTTCCGGTGACTACCTCTTGAAGTTCATCAAGAGAATGCCAAGAGTGTGCAAGGCAGTAATGAAAGCAAAAGGTGGCTACTTTGAAGAACCTAGAATATAAGACATATTTTCAGTTGTTTCACACTTCAAGTATTTCATTCCACATGTGTTAATTCATAGTTTTGATGCCTTCAATGTGAATCTACAATTTTCAGAGTCATGAAAATAAAGAAAACTCTTTGAATGAGAAGGTGTGTCCAAACCTTTAGTCTGTACTGTACATACACACATATTTTGTTCTCTCGAAACAGCCATTTCCCTTAAAGCACCACTCCGTATTTTTTTAATTCATGATCTGAGTGGTATCACCAATGTCTGTTCTCCGCCTGTAAAATACCATTCACTGTCGTCTTCTGTTCTCAGCACCGCTCCAGTCCTGTTCTGCGGTTAGTGAACAACTGGATCGCTTCAGTGTTTACTGGGCAGACAGGACACAATGTAAGTCTATGAGCGCCAGAACGAGGCCCTCATAGATTTACAAACAAGAGCTTGTGACTTCCAGTCAGTCAGGCGTTGCGGTTACAAGATGGCAGAGTGGGACCAAATCAGAATGGCGAAGTGCAGCGGCGGCTCTAGTCGGCCTACTAAGCATGTTATCACACCCCTGTCTGTCAGCGCGGCTTTGTTCCCCTCAGCACTGAGATTCTCTGAGGCCGGGCGCTCGCGTCCCGTCTTCAGAAAAGCTCACTGCGCATGACTGGAAGTCGTACGCACTTCTGTATTTGTCAACTATACTGAATCAAGGTGTTCGCATCCCGGCTTCAGAGAGGCGTAGTGCGCATGATTTCAAGTCGTCCGCACTTCCGGTTACGTGAACTACTCTGAATCCGGGTGTTCGCGTCCCGGCTTTAGAGTGGCGTAGTGCGCATGACCGGAAGTGCTGTCAACTTCCGCTCATGCGTAGTGAGCCTCTCTGAAGCCGAGACGCGAACACCCAGCTCTCAATGCTGAGGGGAACAAAGCTACACGCGTGCATGGTTTTGTATAGCACTGACAAAGACGGCATTTTTCTAAAGCATGTTATCGAGCCCACAGAGGCGTGATAACATGCCTAATGGGCCGACTAGTCGGGGGAATCAACGCCCCTGCAACTAGTCACAGGCCAAATTCACATAGGGAAAACGAACCTTATAGATCATTTTTGTTAAACATTGTTTTTTGACAATAGCATTAGACAGGGATGGTTAGGCAGGGAATTTTGGCCCACGCATGTGCCTGCTACTAGGTTAGAGGCCAAACGGAACCTGACAGGTTCCCTCCAAGCCATTACATTCAACAAGGATTCTCCCAAAATATGTGCCCCCTTCTTACCTGTACCCTTGTTCTCAGAGGATTCGGAGCTGGTGGGATTCTGCTCGCTTGTTTTCTTGCTCCGTGCCTTCTTTTTGCTCTGCTGGTCTCTTCTGCGAATACAGAAAGAATCACATTAATATTGTTTTGTGGTTCACAGCCCTATAATCTGGTGTCACATCCCCCTTATCAAACAACAACACGTCTGGTCTCCAAATCATTATTATGGCAGCTTCATTTCCGCTGCAGAGAAATCCACATTCCAATCTGTAGACAGATCACTTATCTCAAGGATAGGTGATAAGCTGGTGTCACACATAACGACAACGACGTCGCTGCAACGTCACCATATTCTGTGACGTTGCAGCGACCTCAACAGCGACGTCGCTGTGTGTGACACATAACAACGATCAAAAACAAACTCGGGCACACAGAAAAGGTAAGAGTCTGAAACAATGCTTCTTTTGAATTTCAGTAGACTTTTTTATTGATGCAAAGGACTAGACAAAAATTCTGACGTTTCGGCCTGCACACATAGGCCTTCCTCAGAAATGGTCTGTGATACAATATTTACAGAAAAAAGAAGAACAAAATTAGAACATGTACAAGTATACATACAATAAACCAATATCATGGTGTAAGATAGTAAGTGCTAGCATCAATAAGCCTATATGCACTGATACTAGAAAAATAGATACATCGCAAGAAAAAATGTCAATATCATAGAAGGTATACCGTGAACAAGGATATATCATGTTAAGAGGAGGTTTACAATAATGAAGACCATCCTAACAGAGGCAGTATGGAAGAAAAATTGGGGTATACCTATATGAGAGGTGGAAGAGCTCTGTAATTGAGTTAATGCTCAAAGAGAAAACATCATATTCGGTAAGAATGCCTAAAAATAGAAATATGTAAATAAACAAAGCCGGCTTAAGGTAAAAAATTAAGGGAAAGAGTTGTAAGTCATAAGTGCAGACACCTTTGTGGCAAGGAGTAATGAGAAATCAAGGAAGAAGAATCAACCCAGAGAGGGGAGCAGAGGAAAGGGCGGGAATTGTTATAGAACAGGAATGAGGACTAAGAGGGAGGAGGCGAGTTCAGAGAACGGAGGAAAAATAGGAAGAGAGATCAGGAATAAAAAGAGAAAAAGAGAAGGAAAGAAGAAGAAAAAAGAAAAGAAAAAAGAAAAAGGAAAAAATTGGGTGCTGTATTTGCGCAAATGAAAACTGATGCTCAGGGTACCTTTGTAAACATCAAATGCTGCAGCGGGTTACACTTCAGTAGTATATGGCTACCAGCGGGGGTCAGTATTTTTAATACTACAAAGAGAGATGTATCAGTTATGTACAATGTCAAAAATCCACCGTTATAAGATGTGACTGCTATGGAGTTGATACATACCCACTCAAAGTTTATGTGATAGCAAGACTATCAATCCGGCACATGCAGGTGCCCTTATGTGTGGTCTAAATATGTGAAGGTAAACGGAGTCCACTAACAGTAGCCTTCTATAATGGAGGGATCATACCGCTGACAGGTCAACACATACCGCTCAATGTCACTACTTAGCAAGAAGATTCACTGACTCTCTAGAAGTCGGGCCGATGCCCAAAATGCTCAGTACTTAATGTTAGTAATCTGTGAATATACAAACAGATATATGGTGGTAGATGTATGTCATTAGTACCAATGTCGTATAAAAGGAGGACTAGTAACATATGACCAACCTTGATCCTAATTTACAATGAAGCCAGTCAATCCTGAAGCAGGAAATACGATAAGGAAAGTAAAATAGGTTCCTATGAGGATAAAGCAAAGGGCAAGATAAAAGACCAGATGATAGCAGAAGCAATAGGAGAGGAGTGATCAGTACCTGGTGCCGGAGAAACTCCAAAATGAATGCCGGTATGTGTCCTTGCCTGCGGTGCACATGGTGACCAGGAAAGAGGCCTATTTAAAGAGGGGCATGATTGGTGAGATGAATCACCTGTTTGATGAAAGCCAGGACCGGACTGTGGCACGTCATCGGCCCCGGCGCAGAGAGACCGTGAAGATCACTCAGCGCAGGCGCCGACAAAGGCCACAGCCGCTCCGTGCATGTGACCGCTGATAGACAGGAACAGGAAGTGGCGTGAAACGCAAACGTGGAACGCTTCAGTCACGCATGCGCAGAGGGGTCAAAGGACCGCTCGGCGCATGCGCAAGTGGCGGCCCCTGTGTACAAGTGAAATACGGAGGGAGTGGGCCGAGCGCAGGCGCAGACCGGCCGGAGAACCGGCCGAGACCGCGCACGCGCGGGCACACTGACGTCCAGAGATGGTGAATGTTGCTGATAGGGAAACTGTGCCGTGACGGACTCGTGGGTGAAGAATTTACAGCGCCTGAAACAAAAAGAGACAAAAATAAGAACCCATATACGAATACAGGGAAACCCTATATAGGAGAAAGAAGCACAAGTTTAAGATTGATGAATAAAACGGAAAAGCCAAATGACAAGAAGGTGTATAAGAATTAGGTACATGTGAAAATTAAGAAAAACATTATTTAATGAGATGTTTAATAAAAAACCTCATATTCACGGTTTAACCCCAACGGTTCTAGTGTCTGTAGCGTATATATCCAGTACGCTTCGCGCTCCTTTAACTTCTGTAATCTGTTCCCCCCCCTCCTGGGTGCTAAGACCTGTTCTAAAACCTGGTAGCGTAATTGTGCTACAGTGTGACCGGCTTGTATGAAGTGAGCAGGAATGGGCAAAAGTGTCTGTTTGCACCTAATTGTTGATTTATGTTTACTTATCCGGTCTCGGATATGTTGGGTGGTCTCCCCAACATACCCGAGACCGCAGGGACATTTGATCAAATAGATCACAAAAGATGAATCGCACGTAAAAAAGTCCTTAATATGAAATATCCGCCCTGTCCGGGGATGGGTGAAAGTGCTGCCTTTAGTGATGTTAGAACATTGTATACAATGTAAACACGGGAAGTTCCCAGAACGAGCCGTCTGTAGTGTCATCTGTCGTTTCTCTCTCTTTAGTGAGCCAATGTCCGCACGTACCAGTGTATCCCTCAAATTTTTGGGACGCTTATTACAGAAAAGGGGTCTATTAATAAACTCCGGAATATTCGGGTATGCTGTGCCCAAAAGTGGCCAATGTTTCAGTATGGAACCCCTCACTTGTGCCAGAAAAGGATGGTAGGTAGCTACAAAAGGTACTCTAGGACCCGATTGTGGACTATGTGGTCTGGTAATGGGTTGTGGTACGGCAATACGCTGGGGATAACCCCTAGCGACAAATTTATTGCTCATTTCAGCCATACGTCTTCCTCTTAGAAGAGGATCAGACACTATCCGTTCGACTCGTTTAATTTGAGATGTTGGAAGGGCCCGTTTAATGTGCCTGGGATGGGAACTGGTGAAATGCAACAAACTGTTCTTGTCTGTGGGCTTGGTGTATAGATCGGTAGAAATGACTCCACTAGGGGACTTCAAAATGAGAACATCAAGAAAATTAATTTCATGTGTGTCCGAATGTAAAGTAAAGCTCAAATTCGGCAAACAACTATTCAGATCTAAATAAAATGTGTTCAAACTGGAGGAATCGCCACGCCATATCATAAAAATGTCATCTATGTATCGCCGCCATGCGACGACATGTGACGAGAACATTGGATGGGGATAGACGAAGGTGTCCTCAAAATGCGCCATAAAAATGTTGGCATAAGGGGGCGCTACATTCGATCCCATCGCAGTCCCTTGTACCTGCATGTAATACTGATCTTGAAACAGGAAGAAGTTGTTGTGTAATATTATAGTCAAAAGATCAATGACCAACTTTCTTTGTTGAATAGATAGTGTATCCTGTTGTTCCAGAAAAGAGTCAACCGCCTCAATGCCTTGTGTATGTCTTATGCTTGTGTATAGACTTGTCACATCAAGAGTGACCAGAATGTCATCGCCGGAGATGTAATTAGTTGTCCTAAGAAATTGTAGGAAATCATTGGTATCTTTAATGTATGATCTTATGAGTGGTACGAAAGGATTCAAAATTCTTTCGAGTGTGATGGCCAAGGGTGCTTCTTTCTCCTATATAGGGTTTCCCTGTATTCGTATATGGGTTCTTATTTTTGTCTCTTTTTGTTTCAGGCGCTGTAAATTCTTCACCCACGAGTCCGTCACGGCACAGTTTCCCTATCAGCAACATTCACCATCTCTGGACGTCAGTGTGCCCGCGCGTGCGCGGTCTCGGCCGGTTCTCCGGCCGGTCTGCGCCTGCGCTCGGCCCACTCCCTCCGTATTTCACTTGTACACAGGGGCCGCCACTTGCGCATGCGCCGAGCGGTCCTTTGACCCCTCTGCGCATGCGTGACTGAAGCGTTCCACGTTTGCGTTTCACGCCACTTCCTGTTCCTGTCTATCAGCGGTCACATGCACGGAGCGGCTGTGGCCTTTGTCGGCGCCTGCGCTGAGTGATCTTCACGGTCTCTCTGCGCCGGGGCCGATGACGTGCCACAGTCCGGTCCTGGCTTTCATCAAACAGGTGATTCATCTCACCAATCATGCCCCTCTTTAAATAGGCCTCTTTCCTGGTCACCATGTGCACCGCAGGCAAGGACACATACCGGCATTCATTTTGGAGTTTCTCCGGCACCAGGTACTGATCACTCCTCTCCTATTGCTTCTGCTATCATCTGGTCTTTTATCTTGCCCTTTGCTTTATCCTCATAGGAACCTATTTTACTTTCCTTATCGTATTTCCTGCTTCAGGATTGACTGGCTTCATTGTAAATTAGGATCAAGGTTGGTCATATGTTACTAGTCCTCCTTTTATACGACATTGGTACTAATGACATACATCTACCACCATATATCTGTTTGTATATTCACAGATTACTAACATTAAGTACTGAGCATTTTGGGCATCGGCCCGACTTCTAGAGAGTCAGTGAATCTTCTTGCTAAGTAGTGACATTGAGCGGTATGTGTTGACCTGTCAGCGGTATGATCCCTCCATTATAGAAGGCTACTGTTAGTGGACTCCGTCTACCTTCACATATTTAGACCACACATAAGGGCACCTGCATGTGCCGGATTGATAGTCTTGCTATCACATAAACTTTGAGTGGGTATGTATCAACTCCATAGCAGTCACATCTTATAACGGTGGATTTTTGACATTGTACATAACTGATACATCTCTCTTTGTAGTATTAAAAATACTGACCCCCGCTGGTAGCCATATACTACTGAAGTGTAACCCGCTGCAGCATTTGATGTTTACAAAGGTACCCTGAGCATCAGTTTTCATTTGCGCAAATACAGCACCCAATTTTTTCCTTTTTCTTTTTTCTTTTCTTTTTCTTCTTCTTTCCTTCTCTTTTTCTCTTTTTATTCCTGATCTCTCTTCCTATTTTTCCTCCGTTCTCTGAACTCGCCTCCTCCCTCTTAGTCCTCATTCCTGTTCTATAACAATTCCCGCCCTTTCCTCTGCTCCCCTCTCTGGGTTGATTCTTCTTCCTTGATTTCTCATTACTCCTTGCCACAAAGGTGTCTGCACTTATGACTTACAACTCTTTCCCTTAATTTTTTACCTTAAGCCGGCTTTGTTTATTTACATATTTCTATTTTTAGGCATTCTTACCGAATATGATGTTTTCTCTTTGAGCATTAACTCAATTACAGAGCTCTTCCACCTCTCATATAGGTATACCCCAATTTTTCTTCCATACTGCCTCTGTTAGGATGGTCTTCATTATTGTAAACCTCCTCTTAACATGATATATCCTTGTTCACGGTATACCTTCTATGATATTGACATTTTTTCTTGCGATGTATCTATTTTTCTAGTATCAGTGCATATAGGCTTATTGATGCTAGCACTTACTATCTTACACCATGATATTGGTTTATTGTATGTATACTTGTACATGTTCTAATTTTGTTCTTCTTTTTTCTGTAAATATTGTATCACAGACCATTTCTGAGGAAGGCCTATGTGTGCAGGCCGAAACGTCAGAATTTTTGTCTAGTCCTTTGCATCAATAAAAAAGTCTACTGAAATTCAAAAGAAGCATTGTTTCAGACTCTTACCTTTTCTGTGTGCCCGAGTTTGTTTTTGATTACCCAGTTGTTTTTCTCGGAGGCACCAATCTTTTTGGGTGAGCCAGACTCTATTTTTGATTACATAACAACGATCAGACCCCTGCTGCGAAATCGTTGCTCGCTCCTGAATGCTCCAGGTCATTTTTTGATTGCTGCTATCCCACTGCGCCATGCTGATAAGCTGATAATCCTTGTGTTTGACACCGCAGCAGGGACGCTACGCTACGTCTGAAACCACACAACGACCGTCGACGTCGCTATGATCGCTGCTCCGTCGCTGCTTTTTATAACATGTTTGACAGCTTACTAACGATCATCTATGGTCGCTGCTACGTCACAGAATATGGTGACGTTGCAGCGACGTCGTTGTCGTTATGTGTGACCCCAGCTATAATGTGCTTACTGGTGGGGGTCCGACTGCTGCCACTCCCCCCTCCTCCAATCCAGACAACGGTGCTCTGCAGAACCACATCTAACAGGGACAAAATACTCTATATGGATGGTGCACACCAATCACTCTCTATAGGACCATTACAATATTCGGCACTCCCATAGAGAATGAATGGAGTGTATATATGAATGTCAACGCAGACAAAGCCTTGCTCTTGGCATCAGTGGGGACCCCAATGATCAGTAAGTGACCCCTTAGCAGATGGAATGGGGATAACTTGCTTTTTTGAGAATAACCCCATTTAACTTGGTGCTCTGATTTTTATTGTTCCTGTTCCTCTCCATTGCTGGACCCTCTTCTCTATATGTAAATCTATGGGGTTTTTTAGCCAACTGGGCGTGGTCCTCAAGAAGATGCCCATACAGAAGAGCTGAAGACCATGACTCTTTCTTTATAAAGGATTGGGGCCATTGTAACAGTGTGTCCCTCTCTGGCCTACATGTCTGGACTTTAATGTAATCAGGCCTAGGTCAACATCTAGTGGGCAACTGTGTCTTTGTTCTTCTCCGCATGGGACTCATCCAATACCAGCCTGTAGTTTCTGGAAACTTCTCCGTATAAAGCCACATACTCAAAAGTGGGTGTGAACGCCTTTCCCATCCAGGGGGTGGCTCTAAGGAGAGGTGGAAAATTCAGCCACATGTTTTGTGTCATTTGATGCTTTGTTCGGTGAAGGGCTAGGATCTGTTGCTGAGGCCAGGTCCTGGTGCCCAAGGGACATTGAAGATAGGCTGGCATGTGGGATTGTGTTGTCTCGGCCACGCTGCTGGATTTAAGGAACTCATCTAAGGACTGTTGTTGCATTTTCATTGGCGTCGAATTGCTGGGTGGCTCCCCCGGATCTGTTTCCTTTGTGTGGACTCTAAAGAAGGGAATTTTGTTTACTTACCGTAAATTCCTTTTCTTCTAGCTCCAATTGGGAGACCCAGACAATTGGGTGTATAGGCTATGCCTCCGGAGGCCGCACAAAGTATTACACTTAAAAGTGTTAAGCCCCTCCCCTTCTGCCTATACACCCCCCGTGCTCCCACGGGCTCCTCAGTTTTGTTGCAAAAGCAAGAAGGAGGAAAAAGAATTATAAACTGGTTTAAAGTAACTTCAATCCGAAGGAATATCGGAGAACTGAAACCATTCAACATGAACAACATGTGTACACAAAAAAACAGGGGCGGGCGCTGGGTCTCCCAATTGGAGCTAGAAGAAAAGGAATTTACGGTAAGTAAACAAAATTCCCTTCTTCTTTGTCGCTCCATTGGGAGACCCAGACAATTGGGACGTCCAAAAGCAGTCCCTGGGTGGGTAAAATAATACCTCGTAAGAGAGCCGTAAAACGGCCTCTTCCTACAGGTGGGCAACCGCCGCCTGAAGGACTCGTCTACCTAGGCTGGCATCCGCCGAAGCATAGGTATGCACCTGATAGTGTTTCGTGAAAGTGTGCAGGCTCGACCAGGTAGCCGCCTGACACACCTGCTGAGCCGTAGCCTGGTGCCTCAAAGCCCAGGACGCGCCCACGGCTCTGGTAGAATGGGCCTTCAGCCCTGAGGGAACCGGAAGCCCAGCCGAACGGTAGGCTTCGAGAATTGGCTCCTTGATCCACCGAGCCAAGGTTGATTTGGAAACCTGTGACCCTTTACGCTGGCCAGCGACAAGGACAAAGAGTGCATCCGAGCGGCGCAGGGGCGCCGTACGAGAAATGTAGAGTCTGAGTGCTCTCACCAGATCTAACAAGTGCAAATCCTTTTCACATTGGTGAACTGGATGAGGACAAAAAGAAGGTAAGGAGATATCCTGATTGAGATGAAAGGGGGATACCACCTTAGGGAGAAATTCCGGAACCGGACGCAGAACCACCTTGTCCTGGTGAAAAACCAGGAAAGGGGCTTTGCATGACAGCGCTGCTAGCTCAGACACTCTCCGAAGTGAAGTGACTGCTACTAGAAAAACCACTTTCTGCGAAAGGCGTGAGAGAGAAATATCTCTCATTGGCTCGAATGGTGGTTTCTGAAGAACCAGCAGCACCCTGTTCAGATCCCAGGGTTCTAACGGCCGCTTGTAAGGAGGAACGATGTGACAAACCCCCTGCAGGAACGTGCGTACCTGTGGAAGTCTGGCTAGGCGCTTCTGGAAAAACACAGAGAGCGCTGAGACTTGTCCCTTAAGGGAGCCGAGCGACAAACCCTTTTCCAGTCCAGATTGA
The DNA here is from genome assembly GCF_048569485.1 of Anomaloglossus baeobatrachus. NCBI lineage: Eukaryota > Metazoa > Chordata > Amphibia > Anura > Aromobatidae > Anomaloglossus > Anomaloglossus baeobatrachus. Next base: position 56,277,539 of record NC_134356.1, read on the forward strand.
AGGAAGGACAGAAAAGTGGGCAAGGCAAAAGGCCAGGGAGAAAAACCCTGAGCAGAGCACCACGACAGGAATATTTTCCACGTCCTGTGGTAGATCTTGGCGGACGTTGGTTTCCTAGCCTGTCTCATAGTGGCAAGGACGTCTTGAGATAACCCTGAAGACGCTAGGATCCAGGACTCAATGGCCACACAGTCAGGTTGAGGGCCGCAGAATTCAGATGGAAAAACGGCCCTTGAGATAGCAAGTCTGGTCGGTCTGGTAGTGCCCACGGTTGGCCGACCGTGAGATGCCACAGATCCGGGTACCACGACCGCCTCGGCCAGTCTGGAGCGACGAGGATGACGCGGCGGCAGTCGGCCCTGATCTTGCGTAACACTCTGGGCAACAGTGCCAGCGGAGGAAACACATAAGGGAGCTGAAACTGCGACCAATCCTGAACTAAGGCGTCTGCCGCCAGAGCTCTGGGATCTTGAGACCGTGCCATGAACGTCGGTACCTTGTTGTTGTGCCGGGACGCCATGAGGTCGACGTCCGGCACCCCCCAGCGGCAACAGATCTCCTGAAACACGTCCGGGTGAAGGGACCATTCCCCTGCGTCCATGCCCTGGCGACTGAGATAATCTGCTTCCCAGTTTTCCACGCCTGGAATGTGAACTGCAGAGATGGTGGAGGCCGTGGCTTCCACCCACATCAAAATCCGCCGGACTTCCTGGAAGGCTTGCCGACTGCGTGTGCCGCCTTGGTGGTTGATGTATGCCACCGCTGTGGAATTGTCCGACTGAATTCTGATCTGCTTGCCTTCCAGCCACTGCTGGAACGCTTTCAGGGCAAGATACACTGCCCGTATTTCCAGAACATTGATCTGAAGCGAGGACTCTTGCTGGGTCCACGTACCCTGAGCCCTGTGGTGGAGAAAAACCGCTCCCCACCCTGACAGACTCGCGTCCGTCGTGACCACCTCCCAGGATGGGGGTAGGAAGGATTTCCCCTTCAATAATGAAGTGGGAAGAAGCCACCACCGAAGGGAAGCTTTGGTCGCCTGAGAGAGGGAGACGTTCCTGTCGAGGGACGTCGGCTTCCTGTCCCATTTGCGTAGGATGTCCCATTGAAGAGAACGCAGGTGAAACTGCGCGAAAGGAACTGCCTCCATTGCTGCCACCATCTTCCCCAGGAAGTGCATGAGGCGCCTCAAGGGGTGTGACTGGCCTTGAAGGAGAGATTGTACCCCTGTCTGTAGTGACCGCTGCTTGATCAGCGGAAGCTTCACTAGCGCTGAGAGGGTATGAAACTCCATGCCAAGGTATGTGAGCGATTGGGCCGGTGTCAGATTTGACTTTGGAAAATTGATGATCCACCCGAAACTCTGGAGAGTCTCCAGAGTAACGTTCAGGCTGTGTTGGCATGCCTCTTGAGAGGGTGCCTTGATCAGGAGATCGTCCAAGTAAGGGATCACCGAGTGACCCTGAGAGTGGAGGACCGCTACTACAGTAGCCATAACCTTGGTGAAAACCCGTGGGGCTGTTGCCAGGCCGAACGGCAGTGCCACGAACTGCAGGTGTTCGTTTTCTATGGCGAAGCGCAAGAAGCGCTGGTGCTCTGGAGCAATCGGTACGTGGAGATAAGCATCTTTGATATCGATCGATGCAAGGAAATCTCCTTGGGACATTGAGGCGATGACGGAGCGGAGGGATTCCATCCGGAACCGCCTGGTCTTTACGTGTTTGTTGAGAAATTTCAGGTCCAGGACAGGACGGAAAGACCCGTCCTTCTTTGGGACCACAAACAAGTTGGAGTAAAAACCGTGGCCCTGTTGCTGAAGAGGAACAGGGACCACCACTCCTTCTGCCTTCAGAGTGCCCAGCGCCTGCAGAAGAGCCTCGGCTCGCTCGGGAGGCGGGGATGACCTGAAGAATCGAGTCGGGGGACGAGAGGTGAACTCTATCTTGTAACCGTGAGACAGAATGTCTCTCACCCAACGGTCTTTTACCCGTGGCAGCCAGGCGTCGCAAAAGCGGGAGAGCCTGCCACCGACCGAAGATGCGGAGTGAGGAGGCCGAAAGTCATGAGGAAGCCGCTTTGGTAGCGGCACCTCCGGTGGCCTTTTTAGGACGTGACTTAGACCGCCATGCGTCAGAGTTCCTTTGATCTTTCTGAGGCCTTTTGGACGAGGAGAATTGGGACCTGCCCGCGCCCCGAAAGGACCGAAACCTCGACTGCCCCTTCCTCTGTTGGGGTATGTTCGGTTTGGGCTGGGGTAAGGATGTATCCTTTCCCTTGGATTGTTTGATGATTTCATCCAAACGCTCGCCAAACAATCGGTCGCCAGAAATTGGCAAACTGGTTAAGCGCTTTTTGGAAACAGAATCTGCCTTCCATTCCCGTAGCCACAAGGCCCTGCGGAGTACCACCGAATTGGCGGCTGCAACCGCCGTACGGCTCGCAGAGTCCAGGACAGCATTAATAGCGTAAGACGCAAATGCCGACGTCTGAGTGGTTATGGACGCCACCTGTGGCGCGGACGTGCGTGTGGCTGCATCAATTTGCGCTTGACCTGCTGAGATAGCTTGTAGCGCCCATACGGCTGCGAACGCTTGGGCAAAAGAAGCGCCGATAGCTTCATAGATGGATTTCAACCAGAGCTCCATCTGCCTGTCAGTGGCATCTTTGAGTGAAGCCCCATCTTCCACTGCAAGTATGGATCTAGCTGCCAGTCTGGAGATTGGAGGATCCACTTTGGGACACTGAGCCCAACTTTTGACCACGTCAGGGGGAAAAGGATAACGTGTATCCTTAAGGCGCTTAGAAAAACGCTTATCTGGACAATCATGGTGATTCTGGACTGCCTCTCTGAAATCAGAGTGGTCCAGAAACATACTCTGTGTACGCTTGGGAAACCTGAAACGGAATTTCTCCTGCTGAGAAGCTGACTCCTCCACCGGAGGAGCTGAGGGAGAAATATCCAACATACGATTGATGGACGCAATAAGGTCGTTCACTATGGCGTCCCCGTCCGGAGTATCAAGATTGAGAGCGGCCTCAGGGTCAGAATCCTGATCAGCTGTCTCCGCATCATCAACCAGAGATTCCCCCCTCTGAGACCCTGCACAATATGATGATGTCGAGGGAAAATCTAAGCGAGCTCGCTTAGTCGGTCTGGGGCTGGGGTCTGTGTCAGAACCCTCAGCCTGGGATCCATGAGATACCCCGGGAGGACATTGTTGGTCCAGCTGAGGTGGGCCAGGGAACAAAGATTCAACAGAGTCCCTGTGCTGAGATACCGGCCTGGACTGCAAGGCTTCTAGTATCTTAGCCATAGTCTCAGAGAGTTTTGCAAACTCCGTCCCCGTCACCTGAACAGTGTTAGCAGGTGGCTCCCCCTGGGCCCCTCTTAGCAGAGGCTCCGGCTGAGTAAGTGCCACAGGGGCCGAACAGTGCACACAATGAGGGTCAGTGGAACCTGCCGGTAGCGGGGTCGTACATGCGGCGCAGGCAACATAATAAGCCTGTGTTTTGGCACCCCTGCCTTTCGTGGGTGCCATGCTATTATCTTCCCTGAGTAACACAATAGGGTATATAGCCAGAAATCAACTGTGCACCATACAGTGTAAAACATATATACCATAAACATATAATGTTACACTACTGCACAATGGGGCTAGCACCACAGGTGCTGCTTACCACCCGCTTAAAGCGGTTGTGAGGCCACCAGAGTCCCTGCCTGGGTCTCCCAGACTTTGTCCCCCTCTGCAGCGTCCGAGGAGCTGACAGGAATGGCTGCCGGCGTCCTGAGGAGAGGAGGGAGCCGTGGGCGTGACCCAGAAAGAGCGGGAACTGGTGCCCGCACTGTGCACAGTGAGGGGAGTGGAGTATGCAAAGCATGCTCCAGCCCTCAGTGCTGCTCGTTCTGTGCAGCATCCCGCCCTTCCCCTGCCTGTCAGGGGCTGTGGGCGGGAGGAAAGGAAACTAGGCCGCAAAAAGCCGGGGACTCTAGTAATAAACGCGGCCGCCGTAAAAGCGCGGCCGGCGTGAAAGTCCCCGGCGCACTACAAGTCCCAGCCGCGCCGCAGTGTTTCCATGGCCGCGGCGGTCAGTGCGGCAGTCCCTATACATAAACACACTCAGCAACGCTGAGTGTGTAATGGCACATATTAACCCGGTCAGCGCCGTGGTCCCCGGTGCACTAGCACACCCAGCAAAGCTGGAGTGTTGCTGTGCGCTGTCCCCACAGGGATACAGAGTACCTCCAAGTAGCAGGGCCATGTCCCTGAACGATACCCGGCTCCTATCCAGCAGGCTCCACAGGAGTTGTGGATGAAGCACGGTCTCAGTGCCTGGAGACCGATAGGATCCCACTTCACCCAGAGCCCTGAGGGGGATGGGGAAGGAAAAACAGCATGTGGGCTCCAGCCTCCGTACCCGCAATGGATACCTCAACCTTACAACACCACCGACAAGAGTGGGGTGAGAAGGGAGCATGCTGGGGGCTCTATATGGGCCCACTTTTCTTCCATCCGACATGGTCAGCAGCTGCTGCTGACCAATCTGTGGAGCTGTGCGTGCGTGTCTGCCTCCTTCGCACAAAGCAAAAAACTGAGGAGCCCGTGGGAGCACGGGGGGTGTATAGGCAGAAGGGGAGGGCTTAACACTTTTAGTGTAATACTTTGTGCGGCCTCCGGAGGCATAGCCTATACACCCAATTGTCTGGGTCTCCCAATGGAGCGACAAAGAAAAACCATTTGGATATTGGATGTTCTATGCTCCCTCACTCAAATCTCGTTGGATTGTTCCTCGGCCTGGTGTCCATTCCTGCTCTGTCGCATACCCAGTCACAGCCATATCTTAGGAAAAGCAGCAAAACAAGGTCGGATTTCCCAGGATTACGCATTGCTGGCCTAAATTTAGAGTAGACTGCCGGTGTGATGGAAGGGTCTCACCCACCCTGGTCTGGGCCGCAGTGCCCCCATGGTACTCACATGCTGTGTGTGTACAGTGCCTGCACTGGGTTATACTTTGGTCACCTTATATTAGAAGGATAGGACAATCACTTACCTATTCCAGAGTTTGTACATATCAATAAGGGTCTTCTCATGGGAATCAAATTTCTGTAAAAAGAAAAGAAAGAGACTTAGTTATCCAGTACTGAACATGTCTAGTGACCGGATGCTGCATCTTGATCTGCCACACAGAGGTGAATGGATTATCTCGGCAAAAGAAAAGTGATCACTAACACAGATTTAGACAAGTTTGTGAACAATATTTGCGAGAAAAAGTCTTAGATCCTTGAATTCTGTTCCTAAAAAACGGGAGCAAAAACAAAAACGTGCGTGGTCACAACAAAAGTGGAGACCACCCGTCCCCAAGATCAGCCCCCCGCAAGTTACCGCACCCAGAAGATGAGCTGCACACTTCAGAGGCGACCGGTGATTTGATTTTGGGGGCAGTTTCGGCTTCTGGTATGACTGCGCGTGTTCCCGCTGTCACAACGAGTGCTGAGGATGTGAGGGCGCATGCGCCGCCTTCGCATCGCGCATCCATCAGTCCAATGAAGGAAGACAGAGTCTTAAAGTTGGTGTTAGAAATAATGCTATGCACAGGCGTCAACTACGTCTTAGGCCTCTTTCACACATCCGGTTTTTGCCGTCATGGATAAAACGGATCCGGCATCGGTTTTGCCGTGGGTTGGTACATGTGTTTTTATGCATGCAATGCAATAAAGCACATTGAGAAAAAAAAAATGTGTTGTCATTTCCTTCTGATAATAATAATCTATTAGCTATTATTATTAGATAATAGCTAGATGGATAATAGAGGGATAGATGGATAATAGAGGGATAGATGGATAGATAGATATTACAGCTTTATGATGTTTGTGTCCCCCCCCCCACCCCAGAATTTCTCATACAGCAGTGACTCTGCGGGACCTTGGATCTGAGTTCTCGCAAGGTCACTGTCGGTCAATGACGTCACTATTACCGCTTGAGAGGCCCTGAAGTTCTCGCGAGCGGTAATGTGTTAACATCACCGACCGTGAGAACTGACCTGGAGTTACCCCTGCAGCTTCATTCACGGAATGGGGCTGCATTGAGTATGTGTCAGACGCGGCTGGATCACTATGCAAGTGTCAAGGGACCTCAGTGGATTACGCCGGAGCTGTGTGTTTGGAGGGGGGGGTTAATAAAGTGGTGAAAGAGGGGATTTTTGTGTGTTTTATTTCAAATAAAGAATTTTTTCGGTGTGTGTTTATTCACTGTACTTACAGGTTAATCATGGAAGCTGTCTCACAGACACTGCCATGATTAACCTAGGACTTAGTGGCAGCGCATAGCTGCCATTAACTCGTTATTACCCCGATTGCCACAGCACCACGGCAATCGGGAAGAGCCGGGGACATGCCGGGACATCAGGGCAGCGGTGGGCTGATATTCTCGGCTGCGGGAGGGGGGCAATAACCATGGCCCTTGCCCTGGCCAGCCTGAGAATACCGGGCTGCCGCTGTGTGCTTACCTTGGCTGGACGGTAAAAATATGGCGGAGCCCACGTTTTTTTTTTTTAATATGTACGTTTGATTCCTATGTGTATTATATATGTCTGTGTGTGAGTGTGATGTGTGTGTTTACTCTATGCGTAACTTGCCCCTCCAGTCCTAGTGATATCACTTTCCTCAAAACGCAGGGTAGTGATGATCACTATGTCCCAAAAAACGCAAAAAAAAAACCGCAGGAATAACGCAGGAAAACGCACATAATTTGCTACCTGCGTTATTCCCTGCGGTATTTCACGATTACAATACAGTCAATGGAGTGAAATAACGCAGGTACCTGCGGAAAGAAGGGAATTTTGTTTACTTACCGTAAATTCCTTTTCTTCTAGCTCCTATTGGGAGACCCAGACAATTGGGTGTATAGCTACTGCCTCCGGAGGCCACACAAAGTATTACACTTTAAAAAGTGTAACCCCTCCCCTCTGCTATACACCCTCCCGTGCATCACGGGCTCCTCAGTTTTGGTGCAAAAGCAGGGAGGAGGAAACTTATAAATTGGTCTAAGGTAAATTCAATCCGAAGGATGTTCGGAGAACTGAAACCATGACCAAGAACAGTTCAATCTGAACAACATGTGTACACAAAAGAACAAACAGCCCGAAGGGAACAGGGGCGGGTGCTGGGTCTCCCAATTTGAGCTAGAAGAAAAGGAATTTACGGTAAGTAAACAAAATTCCCTTCTTCTTTGTCGCTCCATTGGGAGACCCAGACAATTGGGACGTCCAAAAGCAGTCCCTGGGTGGGTAAAAGAATACCTCGGTAAAAGAGCCGTAAAACGGCTCCTTCCTACAGGTGGGCAACCGCCGCCTGAAGTACTCGCCTACCTAAGCTGGCATCTGCCGAGCGTAGGTATGCACTAGATAGTGCTCAGTGAAAGCGTGCAGACTCAACCAGGTAGTCGCCTGACACACCTGCTGAGCCGTAGCCTGGTGCAGCAACGCCCAGGACGCACCCACGGCTCTGGGAGAATGGGCCTTCAGCCTTGAAGGAACCGGAAGCCCAGCAGAACGGTAGGCTTCAAGAATTGGTTCCTTGATCCACCGAGCCAAGTTGACTTGGGAGCTTGCGACCCTTTACTCTGGCCAGCGACAAGGACAAAGAGCGCATCCGAGCGGCGCAGGAGCGCCGTACGAGAAATGTAGAGTTTGAGTGCTCTCAATAGACCTAACAAGTGCAAATCCTTTTCACGTTGGTGAACCGGATGAGAACAAAAGGAAGGTAAGAAGGTATCCTGATTGAGATGAACAGAGGATACCACCTTCGGGAGAAATTCCAGAACCGAGCGCAGAACCAGCTTGTCCTGGTGAAACACCAGGAAGGGGGACTTGCATGACAGCGCTGCTGTGTCAGACACTCTGCGGAGTGACGTGACTGCACTAAGAAGACCACCTTCTGCGAAAGGCGTGAAAGAGAATATCCCTCATTGGCTCGAAGGGTGGTTTCTGAAGAGCCGGTATCACCCTGTTCCGATCCCAGGGTTCTAGTCGACGCTTGTAAGGAGGGACTATGTGGCAAACCCCCTGCAGGAACGTGCGTACCTGAGGGAGTTTGGCTAGACGCTTTTGAAAAAAACACAGAAAGCGCCGAAACTTGTCCCTTAAGGGAACCGAGAGACAACCCCCTTTTCCATTCCGGATTGAAGGAAGGACAGAAAGTGGGCAAGGCGAATGGCTAGAGAGTAAAACTCTGATCAGAGCACCAGGATAAGAAGATCTTCCACGTCCTGTGGTAGATCTTGGCGGACGTTGGTTTCCTGGCCTGTCTCATAGTGGCAATGACCTCTTGAGATAACCCTGAAGACGCTAGGATCCGGGACACAATGGCCACGCAATCAGGTTGAGGGCCGCCGAATTCAGATGGAAAAAACGGCCCTTGAGACAGCAAGTCTGGCCGGTCTAGTAGTGTCCACGGTTGGCCTACCGTGAGATGCCACAGATCCGGGTACCACGACCTCCTCGGCCAGTCTGGAGCGACGAGGATGGCGCGGTGGCTGTCGGATCTGATCCTGCGTAACACTCTGGGCAGCGGTGCCAGAGGAGGAATACGTGAGGCAGGGAAACTGCGACCAATCCTGCACTAATGCGTCTGCCGCCAGAGCTTTGTGATCTTGAGAACGTGCCATGAATGCCGTGACTTTGTTGTTGTGCCGGGACGCCAATAGGTCGACGTCCGGCTTCCCCCAGCGGCAACAAATCTCTTGAAACACGTCCGGTCGAAGAGACCATTCCCCTGCGTCCATGCCCTGGCGACTGAGAAAGTCTGCTTCCCAGTTTTCTACGCCCGGGATGTGAACTGCGGAGATGGTGGAGGCTGTGGCTTCCACCCACAGCAGAATCCGCCGGACTTGCTGGAAGGAGGCTTGCCGACTGCTTGTGCCGCCTTGGTGGTTGATGTATGCCACCGCCTTGGCGTTGTCCGACTGAATTCGGATCTGCCTGCCTTCCAGCCATGGCTGGAACGCTTTTAGGGCTAGAACACTGCCCTTATCTCCAGAACATTGATCTGGAGGGAAGACTCTGCTGAGTCCATGTACCCTGAGCCCTGTGGCGGAGGAAGACTCCCTGACAGACTCGCGTCCGCCGTGACCACAGGCCAGGATGTGGGCAGGAAGGACTTTTTCCTTTGACAAGAGTGGGAAGAAGCCACCACTGAAGGGAGCCTGTCGTCCGCAGAGTAATCAGTGAGGGTATACAGCCAAAAACAAATAATGCTGCCGAACAGTGAAATCATATACCATATAAATAAACACATATATATATATAAATAAACACATATATATATATATATATATATATATATATATATACACTGCGGCACCAAGGGGGGGACAACACCCTAGGAAGACCACCTTTGAAAAACTGGTGCCCCCCAGTGCTCAGTGAGGGGGAAGGAGGATAGCAACGTATGCTCCAGCCCTCCCTACGTTATGATGCAGGGCTCTGTCTGCGGGAATCCGGTGGTCTATAGTGATCAGTGAGGGGGGGCGGAGGACAGCGAGGTGTGCTCCAGCCCTCACTGTCGGCAACATACCGACCATCCCGCCCTTCTCTGCCCCGGGTCTCCCTCAGCTGCAGCCAGAAGTTGCTGAAAAACATGGCTGACGGCGTTCTCTGAGGAGGAGGGAGGCGTGGGCGTAGTCACAAAAAAGTGCGGGAATCTGGTGCCTCAGCGTGGGTAGTGAGGGGGGCGGAGAACAGCTCAATGTACTACAGCCCTCACTGTCGGCGTCATACCGACCGTCCCGCCCTTTTCCCTGACTGGCAGGTCTGGGGGCGGGAGAATCCCATACTAGGCCGCAAAAGCCGGGGATTAAAGTAGAAATCGCGGCCGGCCGGCAGTGCACGGTCGGCGCGGTAGTCCCGGACCCACACGCACGCCGCAGTCGCTGCAGCGTCTGGGCCCAAGGTGCTTTATGCGCCGTCCCAACGGGGACACAGAGCACCTGGAATATGCGGTACTAGGCCGCAGAAACCGGGGACTAGAGTATAAGCGCGGCTGGCAACAAGCGCGGTAGTCCCGGCGCACTAACACGCCCAGCAGTGCTGCAGCGTGTATGACACAAGCGCTCCATGCGCCGTCCCCAAGGGGACACAGAGTACCTCACAGTAGCAGGGCCATGTCCCTGACGATACCCAGCTCCTGTCCAGCAGATTCCCAGGGGCTGCGGAGGGAGCACGGTCCCAGTGTCTGGAGACCGATTATGGATCCCACTTCACCCAGAGCCCTGCAGGGATGGGGAAGGAAAACAACATGTTGGCTCCTGCCTATGTACCCGCAATGGGCACCTCAACCTTAACAACACCGCCGACCAGAGTGGGGTGAGAAGGGAGCATGCTGGGGGCCCTATATGGGCCCACTTTTCTTCCATCCGAAATAGTCAGCAGCTGCTGCTGACTAAGTTGTGGAGCTAGGCGTGGATGTGTGCCTCCTTCGCACAAAGCTTAAAAACTGAGGAGCCCGTGATGCACGGGAGGGTGTATAGCAGAGGGGAGGGGTTTACACTTTTAAGTGTAATACTTTGTGTGGCCTCCGGAGGCAGTAGCTATACACCCAATTGTCTGGGTCTCCCAATGGAGCGACAAAGAAAGAAGTGACATGTACGTTCTTTTTCTCAAGAAATTCTGCGGAAAGAATGTTCTTGAGAAAAAAAAACGCAGTGTGCGCACAGCTAATTTTTTTTTCCATAGGTTTTGCTGGGGAATGTCTGCAGAAAGGTTGCAACCATTTTCTGAAGAAATTTCTGCAGCAAAACCGCAAAAAAACGTGAGTAAAACCGCAGTGTGCGCACAGGGCCTTAAGGCCCAGTCACACACAACGACTTACCAGCGATCCCGAAAACGATGCGATCTGATAGGGATCGCAGGTAAGTCGCTGGGAAGTCGCAGGTGAGATGTCACATAGATAGATCTTACCAGCGATGCAGAAACAATACAGGTCGCAGTAGCGATCTGTATAACGATCTCAGCAGTCACTGTGACCCTGTCACACAGTGTCAAACACAGCGATGTGTCCTGCCCAGCAGGACATCGCCTTTGAAGAAAATGGCCTGGACCATTCTGCAACGACTAGCGATCTCACAGCAGGGGCCTGATCGCTGGTAGGTGTCACACAAAACAAGATCGCTAACGGGATCGCTACTGCGTCACCAAACGGTGACTCAGCTGCGATCTCGCTAGCGATCTCGTTATGTGTGACGGTACCTTTAGAGGAAATCAGAGTTGTGGCTGCTGCTCACTTACTCTTGATGTTTGATGACAAAGAATGAAGAAGGCAGGGATTTGGCGCAGGGCTGGCGTGACATTCCTGAGGTCAGCCACCGGAGAGCGAGTGCCGACACCGCTGGAAAAGCGCAGGCACCGGAGGGGAGTAGAAGTATTGTTATGGTGATTGATAAGGGGCTGTCCAAGTAGTGGACAACCCCTTTAAGATAATGTAAATTAGCCCTTAGAGGAATTATGGGCGGCACGGTGGCTCAGTGGTTAGCACTGTAGTCTTGCAGCGCTGAGGTCCTGGGTTCGAATCCCACCAAGGACACCATCTGCAAGGAGTTTGAATGTTCTCCCTGTGTTTGCGTGGGTTTCCTCCCACACTCAAGAAATACAGATAGGGACCTTAGATTGTAAGCCCCAATGGGGAGAGTGTTCCTGATGTATGTAAAGCGCTGTGGAATATGTTAGCGCTATATAAAAAATAAATATTTAATTATTTTATTTTTATTTTTTTTATTATCCACTTGAGCATTAAGTGGTCAGTTCTGCTGAGGAGTCTGGAGAATTCCATGATCAGAGAGTTTTGTGCAGTATCCAGAGATTTATTCATTAGAACAGGACACACTCCCGCATCCTGACAGGTATGAACAGGACACACGGACGATACCAGACAATTGTGCCATACTCCTAGCAGGATGTATACTGCTAGGGGGTATACACGGGGGGGTCTGACTGCCGACACCACCGACAATGTCAACATCCCCTGAGTGAATGGAGCTGTGATGTACAGAAGGGACGACCCCTCCGCTCAATTCAGAAGAACTGACAAAAGTGACGGAGCCATCAGTCCCGTAGGAGTGGACAATCTCCAGGTGACTGGGTGTCCCAGCCATCATCAGTTATCCTACATGATAAATATATTAAGAGGAACAAATCCTTTAAAAGGAATATTCCCATCTTCATAAGTTAACATTGTCAGAGTTCTTGTAAAAACAAACGTTTTTGCAATATCTTATTAAAATGTTTAGATGTTCTTATTATATTAAAGGGGTTGTCTTGGACTTCAACATAGATGACCTCTCCTAAGATTGGGTCAGCAATCTCTGGTCAGTGGGGGTCCGACACCCAGCACCCCCGCAGATCAGCTGGTCACTGGAACTACTCAGCTGTGGAGCTGCACAGCGGTGCACCATATAGTGACCGTGGCTGGAGATTACACATCTACGCCCACTATTCGATATCCAGTACCCGGCCGCGGTCACTATTCTGTTGCTGGAGCTGTGCTGTTGAGATCCGTAACTGATCAGTTGTAGCTGCTGCCGACACCGGGAGCAGCTGATCGGGGGGGGGGGGGGGGGGGCTGGGTGCCGCACCCCCATTGATCAGACATTGATGAAATTCTAATAATAAGCCAATGTTAACCCCTATAACACTTCTTTATAACTCGTCGCCTAGTAGACCGACCACCGCTGCTGCTTAGCTAGAAAGAACTACACTGAACCTAGGGATCAGGAGGTAATGGCGCACTCCCGTGATTCTGGTCATCTTTAAAACCGCACTTACAAGCTCAATATTAAAAGGAACCTGTCAACAGATTTGGGGCCTATAAGCTGCGGCCACCACCACTGGGCTCTTCTATACAGCATTCTAACATGCCATATATAAGAGCCCAGGCCACTGTGTAGAACGTAAAAATCACTTTATAATACTCACCTAAACGGTCGCTGCGGTGGAGTTGGGTCATATGGGCGTCTCCGTTCTCCGGTTTTGGCCATCTTCGTCCTTCTGAAGCCTGTGTGCATGACGCGTCCTACATCATACACACTCACCGGTCCTGCGCAGGCGCACTACAGTACTTTGATTTGCCCTGCTCAGGGCAGATCAATGTGCACCTGCGCAGGACCTCAATGCCGGCTTGTGTGGATGACGTAGGACGCATCATGCACCCCAGCTTTTGAAGGATGGCCGAAAGAGGAGGCGCCGGCACGGCACACTACACAGCGGCCTGGGCTCATATATACAGCATGTTAGAATGCTCTATTATAAAGAGCCCACTGGTGGTGGCCGCAGCTTATAGTCACCAAATCTGGTGACAGGTTCCCTTTAAAAAGTATGTAGGCACTGGACACGTTCTGCTTATATTTATATTAGTGCATTCAGGAAGGTGAAAGTGATAGTTCACCACCTCACAAGACCCCTGCAGTGATCACAACTGAGCACCCCCAGAAAGGGTGAGCCCCCCTAATATCAATGTGACAAATGTCATCAAACAACTTGATGACCAGATGAGAACGACAATTAAACAAAAAAAACTTTTTTTATTTTTAACTAACACCAAAACAATTAGTGATCTGTAACCAACACACAGCCAGTGAGTGAGTGAGTGTGTGTATCTATTTTAGTTAGCCATTAACCCCTTCAGCCCCGGGGCACTTTCCGTTTTTGTTTTTTGCTCCCCTTCTTCCGAGAGCTGTAACTTTTTTTATTTTTCCGTCAATCTTGCCATATGAGGGCTTGTTTTTTACGGGACAAGTTGTCCTTTTAAATGAAACCATAAGTTTTACCATACGGTGTACTGGAAAACAGCAAAACAATTCCAAATGCGGAAAAATTGCAAAAAAACTGAGATAGCACAATAGTTTTTGGGATGTTTTATTCACAGTGTTCACTATATGGTAAAACTGATGTATCTATGTGATGCCTGAGGTCGGTGCGAGTTTGTAGACACCAAACATGTATAGGTTTACTTGTATCTAAGGGGTTAAAAAAATTCACAAGTTTGTCCAATAAAAGTGGCGCACGTTTTGTGCCATTTTCCGAAACCCGTAGCGTTCTTATTTTTCGGGATCTATGGCTCAGTGACGGCTTATTTTTTGCGTCTCGAGCTGACATTTCTAATTGTACCATTTTTGCGCAGATGCTACGTTTTGATCGCCTGTTATTGCATTTTGCGTAAAACTTGCGGCAACCAAAAAACGTAATTTTGGCGTTTGGAATTTTTTTGCCACTACGCCGTTTACCAATCAGATTAATTGATTTTATATTTTGATAGATCGGGCATTTCTGAACGCAGCGATACCAAATATGTGTATATTTATTTTTTAACCCTTTAATTTTCAATGGGGGGAAATGGGAGTGATTTGAACTTTTAGGTTTTTTTTTTATTTTTTTAAAACTTTTTTTATTTTACTAGTCCCCCTAGGGGGCTATTGCGATCAGCAATCCGAACGCTTTTATCTATCTGCTGATCACAGCTATAAACAGCAGATGTTTCTCTCTGCTCGCGGCCGAGGGAAAACGAAAGTGAAACTTCATAGCTGCAGGCGTCATCACATGACCCTGTGCTACGATGGCAACCACCGATAGTCACGTGATCATGCACGTGACTTCCGGTGGGGGCGGCGGTAAGTAAAAAACATGGCTGCGCGCATTTAGATCTTGCTACCAGACTTTGGCAGCAAGATTTAAGGGGTTAATGGCCGCGGGTGGAAGCGATTCCACCCGCGGCTAGCAGGCACACATGTCAGCTGATGAAAACAGCTGATGTGTGCCGACCGCCGCCGCCTGCCCGCGGCAGGGGGCGGGGCTTGACGGGACACGCTCCATGACTGATATATCTGTCCATGGTCGTGAAGGGGTTAAAAGGTATCAACTACAAAGAAGGGAATTTTGTTACTTACCGTAAATTCCTTTTCTTCTAGCTCTTATTGGGAGACCCAGACGATTGGGTGTATAGCACTGCCTCCGGAGGCCACACAAAGCAATTACACTAAAAAGTGTAAGGCCCCTCCCCTTCTGGCTATACACCCCCAGTGGGATCACTGGCTCACCAGTTTTAGTGCAAAAGCAAGAAGGAGGAAAGCCAATAACTGGTTTAAACAAATTCTCTCCGAGTAACAACGGAGAACTGAAAACCGTTCAACATGAACAACATGTGTACCCGAAAAACAACCAAAAATCCCGAAGGACAACAGGGCGGGTGCTGGGTCTCCCAATAAGAGCTAGAAGAAAAGGAATTTACGGTAAGTAACAAAATTCCCTTCTTCTTCAGCGCTCTATTGGGAGACCCAGACGATTGGGACGTCCAAAAGCTGTCCCTGGGTGGGTAAAGAAATACCTCATGTTAGAGTTGCAAGACAGCCCTCCCCTACGGGGAGGCAACTGCCGCCTGCAGGACTCTTCTACCTAGGCTGGCGTCCGCCGAAGCATAGGTATGCACCTGATAATGTTTGGTGAAAGTGTGCAGACTCGACCAGGTAGCTGCCTGGCACACCTGTTGAGCCGTAGCCTGGTGTCGCAATGCCCAGGATGCACCCACGGCTCTGGTAGAATGGGCCTTCAGCCCTGAAGGAACCGGAAGCCCAGCAGAACGGTAGGCTTCAAGAATTGGTTCTTTGATCCATCGAGCCAGGGTGGCCTTAGAAGCCTGCGACCCTTTGCGCTGACCAGCGACAAGGACAAAGAGTGCATCCGAACGGCGCAAGGGCGCCGTGCGGGAAATGTAGATTCTGAGTGCTCTCACCAGATCTAACAAATGTAAATCTTTCTCATACCGATGAACTGCATGAGGACAAAACGAAGGCAAAGAGATATCCTGATTAAGATGAAAAGAGGATACCACCTTCGGGAGAAACTCCTGAATGGGGCGCAGCACAACCTTGTCCTGGTGGAAGACCAGGAAGGGAGCCTTGGATGACAGCGCTGCCAGCTCAGACACTCTCCGAAGAGATGTGACCGCTACCAGAAAAGCCACTTTCTGTGATAGTCTAGAAAGTGAAACCTCCCTCAGAGGCTCGAAGGGCGGCTTCTGGAGGGCAACTAGTACCCTGTTCAGATCCCATGGATCTAACGGCCGCTTGTACGGGGGTACAATATGACAAACCCCCTGCAGGAACGTGCGCACCTTAGGAAGGCGTGCCAAACGCCTCTGAAAAAAGACGGATAGCGCCGAGACCTGACCTTTAAGGGAGCTGAGCGACAAACCTTTTTCTAACCCAGATTGCAGGAAAGAAAGAAAGGTAGGCAATGCAAATGGCCAGGGAGACACTCCCTGAGCAGAGGACCAGGATAAGAATATCCTCCACGTTCTGTGGTAGATCTTAGCGGACGTGGGCTTCCTAGCCTGTCTCATGGTGGCAACGACCCCTTGGGACAATCCTGAAGACGCTAGGATCCAGGACTCAATGGCCACACAGTCAGGTTCAGGGCCGCAGAATTCCGATGGAAAAACGGCCCTTGGGACAGTAAGTCTGGTCGGTCTGGGAGTGCCCACGGTTGGCCGACCGTGAGCTGCCACAGATCCGGATACCACGCCCTCCTCGGCCAGTCTGGGGCGACAAGTATGACGCGGCTGCAATCGGATCTGATCTTGCGTAGCACTCTGGGCAAGAGTGCCAGAGGTGGAAACACATAAGGGAGCCGGAACTGCGACCAATCTTGCACTAGGGCGTCTGCCGCCAGCGCTCTTTGATCGCGAGACCGTGCCATGAAGGTTGGAACCTTGTTGTTGTGCCGTGACGCCATTAGGTCGACGTCCGGCACCCCCCAGCGGCGACAGATTTCCTGAAACACGTCTGGGTGAAGGGACCATTCCCCTGCGTCCATGCCCTGGCGACTGAGGAAGTCTGCTTCCCAGTTTTCTACGCCGGGGATGTGAACTGCGGATATGGTGGAGGCTGTGGCTTCCACCCACATCAGAATCCGCCGGACTTCCTGGAAGGCTTGCCGACTGCGTGTCCCCCCTTGGTGGTTGATGTATGCCACCGCTGTGGAGTTGTCCGACTGAATTCGGATCTGCTTTCCCTCCAGCCACTGCTGGAAGGCTAGTAGGGCAAGATACACTGCTCTGATTTCCAGAACATTGATCTGAAGGGTGGACTCCTGCCGAGTCCACGTACCCTGAGCCCTGTGGTGGAGAAAAACTGCTCCCCACCCTGACAGACTCGCGTCTGTCGTGACCACCGCCCAGGATGGTGGTAGGAAGGATCTTCCCTGTGATAATGAGGTGGGAAGAAGCCACCACTGCAGAGAGTCCTTGGCCGTCTGGGAAAGGGAGACTTTCCTGTCTAGGGATGTTGACTTCCCGTCCCATTGGCGGAGAATGTCCCATTGAAGTGGACGCAGATGAAACTGCGCAAACGGAACCGCCTCTATTGCCGCCACCATCTTCCCGAGGAAGTGCATGAGGCGTCTTAAGGAGTGCGACTGACTTTGAAGGAGAGCCTGCACCCCAGTCTGTAGAGACCGCTGCTTGTCCAGCGGAAGCTTCACTATCGCTGAGAGAGTATGAAACTCCATGCCAAGATACGTTAGTGATTGGGTCGGTGACAGATTTGACTTCGGGAAGTTGATGATCCACCCGAACGCCTGGAGAGTCTCCAGTGCAACATTCAGGCTGAGTTGGCATGCCTCTTGAGAGGGTGCCTTGACCAGTAGATCGTCCAAGTAAGGGATCACAGAGTGTCCGTGAGAGTGCAAGACTGCTACCACTGCCGCCATGATCTTGGTGAACACCCGAGGGGCTGTCGCCAGACCAAATGGCAGAGCTACGAACTGAAGATGGTCGTCTCCTATCACGAAGCGTAGAAAGCGTTGGTGCTCTGTAGCAATCGGCACGTGGAGATAAGCATCTTTGATGTCTATTGATGCTATGAAATCTCCTTGAGACATTGAGGCAATAACTGAGCGGAGGGATTCCATCCGGAACCGCCTGGCGTTCACATGCTTGTTGAGCAGTTTTAGGTCCAGAACAGGACGGAAGGAGCCGTCCTTTTTTGGAACCACAAAGAGATTGGAGTAAAATCCTCGCCCTCGTTCCTGAGGGGGGACAGGGATCACGACTCCTTCTGCTCTTAGAGAGTCCACCGCCTGCAGCAGGGCATCTGCTCGGTTGGGGTGTGGGGAGGTTCTGAAGAACCGAAGTGGAGGTCGAGAACTGAACTCGATTCTGTACCCGCGAGACAAAATGTCTGTTACCCACCGGTCCTTGACCTGTGACAGCCAAATGTCGCAAAAGCGGGAGAGCCTGCCACCGACCGAGGATGCGGAGGGAGGAGGCCGAAAGTCATGAGGTAGCCGCTTTGGAAGCGGTTCCTCCATTTGCTTTCCTGGGGCGTGAGTGAGCCCGCCAGGAATCTGAGCTGCCTTGTTCTTTCTGAGTCCTTTTGGACGAGGAGAATTGGGCCTTGCCCGAGCCTCGAAAGGACCGAAACCTCGACTGCCACTTTTTCTGTTGAGGTTTACTTGCTCTGGGCTGTGGTAAGGAAGAGTCCTTACCCTTGGACTGTTTTATGATTTCAGCCAATGGCTCACCAAACAGTCTGTCTCTGGATAATGGCAAGCTGGTTAAGCATTTTTTGGAACCAGCATCTGCTTTCCAGTCCTTTAACCACAAGGCTCTGCGCAAAACCACAGAATTGGCGGACGCCATAGCGGTACGGCTCGTAGATTCTAGGACAGCATTGATAGCATAGGTCGCAAACGCAGACATTTGCGAAGTTAGGGACGCCACCTGCGTCACTGCTGGATGTATGATAGCATCCGCCTGTGCTAAACCAGCTGAAATAGCTTGGAGTGCCCACACGGCCGCGAATGCTGGAGCAAACGACGCGCCGATAGCTTCATAGACAGATTTCAACCAAAGGTCCATCTGTCTGTCGTTGGCATCTTTAAGTGAAGCGCCATCCTCTACTGCGACTATGGATCTAGCCGCAAGCTTGGAAATTGGGGGATCCACCTTTGGACACTGGGTCCAGCGTTTGGTCACCTCAGCAGGAAAAGGGTAACGGGTATCCTTAGAACGTTTAGAGAAACGCTTATCTGGATGAGCGTCGTGCTTCTGGATTGATTCTCTGAAGTCAGAGTGGTCCAAAAAAGCACTTAATTTACGCTTGGGATACAGGAAATGGAACTTCTCCTGCTGTGCAGCTGCCTCCTCTGCAGAAGGGGCTGGGGGAGAAATATCCAACAGTCTATTAATCGCCGATATAAGGTCATTAACCATGGCGTCACCATCAGGGGCATCCAGATTGAAAGGAGCCTCAGGATTAGAATCCTGATCACCGTCCTCAGTCTCATCACAGAGAGACTCTTCTCGCTGAGACCCTGAGCAGTGTGATGACGTGGAGGGTCTTTCCCAGCGAGCTCGTTTAGGCTGCCTGGGGCTGTCATCTGAGTCAGAGACTCCAGCTTGTGATGCTTGAGACCCCCTTGAAGTACGGATTAGTTCCAACTGAGGGGGACCGGAGAGCATAGACACAGCAGTGTCCATGGTCTGAGTAACTGGCCTGGACTGCAAGGTCTCCAGGATTTTTAACATAGTCACAGACATTTTGTCAGCAAAAACTGCAAAGTCTGTCCCCGTCACCGGGGCAGGGTTCACAGGCGTCTCTGCCTGGGCTACCACCACATTAGGCTCTGGCTGACGGAGTGCCACTGGGACTGAACATTGCATACAATGTGAGTCTTTGGAGCCTGCCGGTAGATCAGCCCCACATGCAGTACAAACAGTGTACACAGCCTGTGCCTTGGCACCCTTGCGTTTTGCGGATGACATGTTGCTGCCTCCTCAGAGCAGTACAGGGTGTCCAGCCAAGAAGCGACCTTACAGTGCAACTATATATATATATGGTACTAAGAAAAAAGTACACTAATATAACACTGAGGCACAAGTGGGGCCAGCACTAAAGTGCAGCTTACCGCCCGCTTAGGAGCGGGTGTGTGGTCGCCGAAATCCCTTTAGTCTGGGTCTCCCAGAGCCTGCTGCCTTTCCCCAGCCAGACCGCATGTGTAATGGCTGCCGGCGTCCTTGTGGAGAGGGGGGGCGGGCCCTGGGCGTACACCGACGAAGAGCGGGAAGCCTGCTTCCCACTGTGCCTAGTGAGAGGGCTGGAGCATGTAAATAAAGCTCCAGCCCTCGGCGCTGCCAATTGAGCAGCGTCTCTCCCCTACCCTGATTGACAGGGTGGGGGCGGGAACGAAGCGGCGCTAGGCCGCAGAAGCCGGGGGCTAAAGTTAGAAGCGCCGCCGCCGTAAAAGCGCGGTCGGCGCAAAGTCCCCGGCGCACCACAAGTCGCAGCTGCGCCGCCGCTCCAGCAGCGGTCGGCGCAGTAGTTCCCAACATGTAACGTCACTCAGCAAAGCTGCAGTGACCTAACCCCAGCGCACAGCGCTACTGTCCCCGGCGCACTATAACGCTCAGCAAGCCTTGAGTGTCCGTGCCTGCCGGGGACACAGAGTACCTGAAAGTTGCAGGGCCTTGTCCCTGAACGGCACTCCCGCTCCAAATCCAGCAGGTTCTCTGGGTCTGTGGATGGAGCCCGGCCTCAGGGCTTGGAGGCCGGTAAGATCCCACTTCCACAGAGCCCTAAGGGGATGTGGAAGGAAAACAGCATGTGGGCTCCAGCCTCTGTACCAGCAATAGGTACCTCAACCTTACAAGCACCACCGCGGGTGAGAAGGGAGCATGCTGGGGGCCCAATATGGGCCCTCTTTTCTTCCATCCGATATAGCCAGCAGCTACTGCTGACTACAAACAGTGGAGCTATGCGTGGATGTCTGACCTCCTTCGCACAAAGCAGAAAACTGGTGAGCCAGTGATCCCACTGGGGGTGTATAGCCAGAAGGGGAGGGGCCTTACACTTTTTAGTGTAATTGCTTTGTGTGGCCTCCGGAGGCAGTGCTATACACCCAATCGTCTGGGTCTCCCAATAGAGCGCTGAAGAAATTTTAAATTTTGTTTCTCTCACTGAGAGCAATCAATAATATATATATATATACATACATATACACACAAACACATACATACTAATATAATATATAATATATATATATATATATATATATATATATATACACATATACAGTATATACACATCCATACAGTATATACACATGTACACATACACAAATGTACACATATACACACAGTATATACACACAAACACATACAGTATATACACACAGTATATGCACATACAGTATAGTATATACACACACACAGTATATACACAGTATATACACAGTATATACACACATACAGTATAGTATATACACACAGTATACACAGTATATACACATACAGTATAGTATATACACACACAGTATACACAGTATATACACATATAGTATAGTATATACACACACAGTATACACAGTATATACACATATAGTATAGTATATACACACACAGTATACAGTATATACACATATAGTATAGTAGTATAGTATATACACACACAGTATACAGTATATACACATATAGTATAGTAGTATAGTATATACACACACAGTATACAGTATATACACATATAGTATATACACACACACACACAGTATACAGTATATACACACAGTATACACACACACAGTATACAGTATATACACACAGTATACACACACACACACAGTATAGTATATACACACAGTATAGTATATACACACAGTATACACACACACAGTATAGTATATACACACAGTATACACACACACACAGTATAGTATATACACACAGTATACACACACACACACAGTATAGTATATACACACAGTATACACACACACAGTATAGTATATACACACAGTATACACACACACACACACACAGTATACACACACACACAGTATAGTATATACACACAGTATACACACACACACAGTATAGTATATACACACAGTATACACACACACACAGTATAGTATATACACACAGTATACACACACACACAGTATAGTATATACACACAGTATACACACACACACACAGTATAGTATATACACACAGTATACACACACACACAGTATAGTATATACACACAGTATACACACACACACAGTATAGTATATACACACAGTATACACACACACACACAGTATAGTATATACACACAGTATACACACACACACACAGTATAGTATATACACACAGTATACACACACACACAGTATAGTATATACACACAGTATACACACACACACAGTATAGTATATACACACAGTATACACACACACACACAGTATAGTATATATACACAGTATACACACACACACACACAGTATAGTATATACACACAGTATACACACACACAGTATAGTATATACACACAGTATACACACACACACACAGTATAGTATATACACACAGTATACACACACACACACACAGTATAGTATATACACACACACACACACACAGTATAGTATATACACACACACAGTATAGTATATACACACAGTATACACACACACACAGTATAGTATATACACACAGTATACACACACAGTATAGTATATACACACAGTATACACACACACACAGTATAGTATATACACACACACACAGTATAGTATATACACACAGTATACACACACACACACAGTATAGTATATACACACAGTATACACACACACACACAGTATAGTATATACACACAGTATACACACACACACACAGTATAGTATATACACACAGTATACACACACACACACAGTATAGTATATACACACAGTATACACACACACAGTATAGTATATACACACAGTATACACACACACACACAGTATAGTATATACACACAGTATACACACACACACACAGTATAGTATATACACACAGTATACACACACACACACAGTATAGTATATACACACACACAGTATAGTATATACACACACACACAGTATAGTATATACACACACACACAGTATAGTATATACACACAGTATACACACACACACAGTATAGTATATACACACAGTATACACACACAGTATAGTATATACACACAGTATACACACACACACAGTATAGTATATACACACACACACAGTATAGTATATACACACAGTATACACACACACACACACAGTATAGATTATACACACAGTATACACACACACACACAGTATAGTATATACACAGTATACACACACACACACAGTATAGTATATACACACAGTATACACACACACACACACACAGTATAGTATATACACACAGTATACACACACACACACAGTATAGTATATATACACAGTATACACACACACACACACACACAGTATAGTATATACACACAGTATACACACACACACACAGTATAGTATATACACACAGTATACACACACACACACAGTATAGTATATACACACACACACAGTATAGTATATACACACACACACAGTATAGTATATACACACAGTATACACACACACACACAGTATAGTATATACACACAGTATACACACACACACACAGTATAGTATATACACACAGTATACACACACACACACAGTATAGTATATACACACAGTATACACACACACACACAGTATAGTATATACACACAGTATACACACACACACACAGTATAGTATATACACACAGTATACACACACACACACAGTATAGTATATACACACAGTATACACACACACACACAGTATAGTATATACACACAGTATACACACACACACACACAGTATAGTATATACACACAGTATACACACACACACAGTATAGTATATACACACAGTATACACACACACACAGTATAGTATATACACACAGTATACACACACAGTATAGTATATACACACAGTATACACACACACACAGTATAGTATATACACACAGTATACACACACACAGTATAGTATATACACACAGTATACACACACACAGTATAGTATATACACACAGTATACACACACACACAGTATAGTATATACACACAGTATACACACACACACACAGTATAGTATATACACACAGTATACACACACACACAGTATAGTATATACACACAGTATACACACACACACACAGTATAGTATATACACACAGTATACACACACACACAGTATAGTATATACACACAGTATACACACACACAGTATAGTATATACACACAGTATACACACACACAGTATAGTATATACACACAGTATACACACACACACACAGTATAGTATATACACACAGTATACACACACACACAGTATAGTATATACACACAGTATACACACACACACACACAGTATAGTATATACACACAGTATACACACACACACACAGTATAGTATATACACACAGTATACACACACACACAGTATAGTATATACACACAGTATACACACACACACAGTATAGTATATACACACAGTATACACACACAGTATAGTATATACACACAGTATACACACACACACAGTATAGTATATACACACAGTATACACACACACACAGTATAGTATATACACACAGTATACACACACACAGTATAGTATATACACACAGTATACACACACACACACAGTATAGTATATACACACAGTATACACACACACAGTATAGTATATACACACAGTATACACACACACACAGTATAGTATATACACACAGTATACACACACACACACAGTATAGTATATACACACAGTATACACACACACACAGTATAGTATATACACACAGTATACACACACACAGTATAGTATATACACACAGTATACACACACACAGTATAGTATATACACACAGTATACACACACACACACAGTATAGTATATACACACAGTATACACACACACACAGTATAGTATATACACACAGTATACACACACACACACAGTATAGTATATACACACAGTATACACACACACACACAGTATAGTATATACAAACAGTATACACACACACAGTATAGTATATACACACAGTATACACACACACAGTATAGTATATACACACAGTATACACACACACAGTATAGTATATACACACAGTATACACACACACAGTATAGTATATACACACAGTATACACACACACAGTATAGTATATACACACAGTATACACACACACACACACACACAGTATAGTATATACACACAGTATACACACACACACACACAGTATAGTATATACAAACAGTATACACACACACAGTATAGTATATACACACAGTATACACACACACACAGTATAGTATATACACACAGTATACACACACACACACACAGTATAGTATATACAAACAGTATACACACACAGTATAGTATATACACACAGTATACACACACACACAGTATAGTATATACACACAGTATACACACACAGTATAGTATATACACACAGTATACACACACACAGTATAGTATATACACACAGTATACACACACACAGTATAGTATATACACACAGTATACACACACACAGTATAGTATATACACACAGTATACACACACACAGTATAGTATATACACACAGTATACACACACACACAGTATAGTATATACACACAGTATACACACACACACAGTATAGTATATACACACAGTATACACACACACACACAGTATAGTATATACACACAGTATACACACACACACACACACACAGTATAGTATATACACACAGTATACACACACACACACACAGTATAGTATATACACACAGTATACACACACACACACAGTATAGTATATACACACAGTATACACACACACACAGTATAGTATATACACACAGTATACACACACACACACAGTATAGTATATACACACAGTATATACACACACACACACAGTATAGTATATACAAACAGTATACACACACACAGTATAGTATATACACACAGTATACACACACACAGTATAGTATATACACACAGTATACACACACACACAGTATAGTATATACACACAGTATACACACACACACAGTATAGTATATACACACAGTATACACACACACACAGTATAGTATATACACACAGTATACACACACACAGTATAGTATATACACACAGTATACACACACACAGTATAGTATATACACACAGTATACACACACACACACAGTATAGTATATACACACAGTATACACACACACACAGTATAGTATATACACACAGTATACACACACACAGTATAGTATATACACACAGTATACACACACACAGTATAGTATATACACACAGTATACACACACACACACAGTATAGTATATACAAACAGTATACACACACACAGTATAGTATATACACACAGTATACACACACACAGTATAGTATATACACACAGTATACACACACACAGTATAGTATATACACACAGTATACACACACACACACACACACACAGTATAGTATATACACACAGTATACACACACACACACACAGTATAGTATATACACACAGTATACACACACACACACACAGTATAGTATATACAAACAGTATACACACACACACAGTATAGTATATACACACAGTATACACACACACACACAGTATAGTATATACACACAGTATACACACACACACACACAGTATAGTATATACAAACAGTATACACACACAGTATAGTATATACACACAGTATACACACACACACAGTATAGTATATACACACAGTATACACACACACACAGTATAGTATATACACACAGTATACACACACACACAGTATAGTATATACACACAGTATACACACACACACAGTATAGTATATACACACAGTATACACACACACACACACACAGTATAGTATATACACACAGTATACACACACACACACAGTATAGTATATACACACAGTATACACACACACACAGTATAGTATATACACACAGTATACACACACACAGTATAGTATATACACACAGTATACACACACACACAGTATAGTATATACACACAGCATACACACACACACAGTATAGTATATACACACAGTATACACACACACACAGTATAGTATATACACACAGTATACACACACACACAGTATAGTATATACACACAGTATACACACACACACAGTATAGTATATACACACAGTATACACACACACACAGTATAGTATATACACACAGTATACACACACACACAGTATAGTATATACACACAGTATACACACACACACAGTATAGTATATACACAGTATACACACACACACAGTATAGTATATACACACAGTATACACACACACACAGTATAGTATATACACACAGTATACACACACACACAGTATAGTATATACACACAGTATACACACACACAGTATAGTATATACACAGTACACACACACACACAGTATAGTATATACACACAGTATACACACACACACAGTATAGTATATACACACAGTATACACACACACACACACAGTATAGTATATACACACAGTATACACACACACACAGTATAGTATATACACACAGTATACACACACACACAGTATAGTATATACACACAGTATAGTATAGACACACAGTATAGTATATACACACAGTATAGTATATACACACAGTATAGTATATACACACAGTATACACACACAGTATAGTATATACACACAGTATACACACACACAGTATAGTATATACACACAGTATAGTATATACACACAGTATACACACACACAGTATAGTATATACACACAGTATACACACACACAGTATAATATATACACACACACACAGTATAGTATATACACACAGTATACACACACAGTATAGTATATACACACAGTATACACACACACACAGTATAGTATATACACACAGTATACACACACACACAGTATAGTATATACACACACACACAGACACAGTATAGTATATACACACACACACAGTATAGTATACACACACAGTATAGTATATACACACAGTATAGTATATACACACAGTATACACACACAGTATAGTATATACACACAGTATACACACACAGTATACACACACAGTATAGTATATACACACAGTATACACACACAGTATAGTATATACACACAGTATACACACACAGTATAGTATATACACACAGTATACACACACAGTATAGTATATACACACACAGTATAGTATATACACACACAGTATAGTATATACACACAGTATACACACACAGTATAGTATATACACACAGTATAGTATATACACACACAGTATAGTATATACACACAGTATACACACACAGTATAGTATATACACACACAGTATAGTATATACACACACAGTATAGTATATACACACACAGTATAGTATACACACACAGTATACACACACATTATACACACACAGTATAGTATATACACACAGTATACACAGTATATACACACAGTATACACAGTATATACACACATACAGTATAGTATATACACACACTATACACAGTATATACACACATACAGTATAGTATATACACACATACAGTATAGTATATACACACACTATACACAGTATATACACACAGTATACACACACACACATACAGTATATACACATCCATACAGTATATACGCATACAGTATATACACATGTACACATACACAAATGTACACAGTATATACAAACATACAGTATATACACATACAGTATAGTATATACACACAGTATATACACAAACATACAGTATAGTATATACACAGTATATACACACAGTATATACACAAACACACAGTATATACACACAGTATATACACAAACACATACAGTATATACACAGTATACACACAGTATATACATACACATACAGTATACACACAGTATACACATACACATACAGTATACACACAGTATACACATACACATACAGTATACACACAGTATACACATACAGTATATACACAGTATACACACAGTATATACACAAACACATACAGTATATACACACACATACAGTATATACACATACAGTATAGTATATACACACAGTATAAACACATAATACACATACAGTATGTGCACATGCAGTATATACACACAGTATACACATACGCGCACACAGGGCTCTGCACAATATAACACTAGGGTATTAGGGGCCAATGCACCAAGTTGATGTGGTGATTGTGCGCAGGCGCAGCACAGGGGGATGTACATGAGGGGAGCCACACGAGGGGCGCAGCACAGGGGTGCACATGACTGCAGCGCTCACCACTCCGCTCTCCGCCTGCAGCTTTTTCGCCGTCTTGCAGAGTCCATGCTGCAGCAGGTGGTTGTATATGAGCGTCAGTACGGCCGTGTTGTGCTTCCCCATGTTGTCCCAGTCACCGCTCAGCCGCACACCTCCTCCTCAGTCACCATGTGCTTCCTGTAACGCTACTTCCGGGTACAACTCTCCAAGTGCATTGTGGGACGACCACTCTTTTTTTTTTTTTTTTTTTTTTTTTTTTTAGAAACTTAATTTAAATTGAATAAAATATCAGCAATAACTGAACTTCCCAGCTCTGACTAGAGCGCCGCTGTTCAGCAGGGAGCAGTGCGGCTCCTGGATGATCATTGAGGGCGGTTATAGCCTGTGAATTGTAAACAAAAACCTAAACAAACAAATCCCTAATCTGTAATATATTAACCCCCGGGCAATGTTCCGTTCTTCATTGTTTGCTCCCCTGCTTCCGAGAGACGTAACTTTTCTATTTTTCCGCCACTCGTACTACCATATAAGCAGGGCTGTAGTTTGCCTTTGTGCTGCCCTAAGCACTTTAAGTGGTCGTAAGTGACAACGTAACACTGAGTTTTCGCACACGACATCTGTTGAAGGCAGATCTACTCTGTAAAACACTTTAAAAAGTATCAATGAGAAATGAAGGGCACTAACCCCCCCCCCCCCAATGGGAATCACCACAGGCACATCAAAACATAGCATGAGTATAAAATATTCCCACCACACCGTCCCCACTTATATACTGTGACTGTCACACTGCCCCTAATATACTACACACTGCCCTCCCTTATAAATTATATCCACCACACCTTCCTCAATTATGAAATATGATCTGTACATTGTGAGGAGGGAGCAGCATGATGTGAGGACAATGTCCTATGCATGCTGCCCCCTCCTCACAATGTCCCATGCATGCTGCCCCCTCCTCACAATGTCCCATGCATGCTGCCCCCTCCTCACAATGTCCCATGCATGCTGCCCCCTCCTCACAATGTCCCATGCTTGCTGCCCCCTCCTCACAATGTCCCATGCATGCTGCCCCCTCCTCACAGTGTCCTATGCATGCTGCCCCCTCCTCACAATGTCCCATGCATACTGCCCCCTCCTCACAATGTCCCATGCATGCTGCCCCCTCCTCACAATGTCCCATGCACGCTGCCCCCTCCTCACAGTGTCCCATGCACGCTGCCCCCTCCTCACAGTGTCCTATGCATGCTGCCCCCTCCTCACAATGTCCCATGCATGCTGCCCCCTCCTCACAATGTCCCATGCACGCTGCCCCCTCCTCACAGTGTCCCATGCATGCTGCCCCCTCCTCACAGTGTCCCATGCATGCTGCCCCCTCCTCACAATGGTCCATATATACTGCCCCCTCCTCACAATGTCCCATGCATGCTGCCCCCTCCTCACAATGGTCCATGTATACTGTCCCCTCCTCACAATGTCCCATGCATGCTGCCCCCTTCTCACAATGTCCCATGCATGCTGCCCCCTTCTCACAATGTCCCATGCATGCTGCCCTCTTCTCACGATGTCCCATGCATTCTGTCCCCTCCTCACAGTGTCCCATGCACGCTGTCCCCTCCTCACAATGTCCCATGCACGCTGCCCCCTCCTCACAGTGTCCCATGCATACTGCCCCCTCCTCACAATGTCCCATGCATGCTTCCCCCTCCTCACAATGTCCCATGCACGCTGTCCCCTCCTCACAATGTCCCATGCATACTGCCCCCTCCTCACAATGTCCCATGCACGCTGCCCCCTCCTCACAGTTTCCCATGCACGCTGCCCCCTCCTCACAGTGTCCCATGCACGCTGCCCCCTCCTCACAGTGTCCTATGCATGCTGCCCCCTCCTCACAATGTCCCATGCATGCTGCCCCCTCCTCACAATGTCCCATGCACGCTGCCCCCTCCTCACAGTGTCCCATGCATGCTGCCCCCTCCTCACAGTGTCCCATGCATGCTGCCCCCTCCTCACAATGGTCCATATATACTGCCCCCTCCTCACAATGTCCCATGCATGCTGCCCCCTCCTCACAATGGTCCATGTATACTGCCCCCTCCTCACAATGTCCCATGCATGCTGCCCCCTTCTCACAATGTCCCATGCATGCTGCCCCCTTCTCACAATGTCCCATGCATGCTGCCCTCTTCTCACGATGTCCCATGCATTCTGTCCCCTCCTCACAGTGTCCCATGCACGCTGTCCCCTCCTCACAATGTCCCATGCATACTGCCCCCTCCTCACAATGTCCCATGCACGCTGCCCCCTCCTCACAGTGTCCCATGCATACTGCCCCCTCCTCACAATGTCCCATGCATGCTTCCCCCTCCTCACAATGTCCCATGCACGCTGTCCCCTCCTCACAATGTCCCATGCATACTGCCCCCTCCTCACAATGTCCCATGCACGCTGCCCCCTCCTCACAGTTTCCCATGCACGCTGCCCCCTCCTCACAGTGTCCCATGCACGCTGCCCCCTCCTCACAATGTCCCATGCACGCTGCCCCCTCCTCACAATGTCCCATGCACGCTGCCCCCTCCTCACAATGTCCCATGCACGCTGCCCCCTCCTCACAATGTCCCATGCACGCTGCCCCCTCCTCACAATGTCCCATGCACGCTGCCCCCTCCTCACAGTGTCCCATGCACGCTGCCCCCTCCTCACAGTGTCCCATGCACGCTGCCCCCTCCTCACAGTGTCCCATGCACGCTGCCCCCTCCTCACAATGTCCCATGCACGCTGCCCCCTCCTCACAATGTCCCATGCACACTGCCCCCTCCTCACAATGTCCCATGCACGCTGCCCCCTCCTCACAATGTCCCATGCACGCTGCCCCCTCCTCACAATGTCCCATGCACGCTGCCCCCTCCTCACAATGTCCCATGCACCCTGCCCCCTCCTCACAGTGTCCCATGCACGCTGTCCCCTCCTCACAGTGTCCCATGCACGCTTCCCCCTCCTCACAGTGTCCCATGCACGCTGCCCCCTCCTCACAGTGTCCAATGCATGCTGTCCCCTCCTCACAATGTCCCATGCATGCTGCCCCCTCCTCACAATGTCCCATGCATGCTGCCCCTCTCCATGAGCTTCTAATGCTGCCTTCTTCTTTTCCATAATGACACCTCCATGTTTCCCCACTCATGCTAAGACCACCACACTAACGTTTATGCTGAGACACCTCCCCACACACACTACTCCACTCTTGATATTGACTCCGCTACATTGCTCCACTCCATACTGATCCCACATTTGCTGCCTCTTCTCCATAATGAGCTCCCAATGCTGCCCCCCTCTTATTCTGAGTCCTTACACTCCCCCCACCCAATCAATTTTGTCATTGCACTATCCCTCAACCCTTGTCCTCTGTCTCTAGCATTAGCCCCTCTCTCCCCCAGCATCAGCCTTACTCCCCCAGCATCAGCCTCTCTCCCCCAGCATCAGCCTCTCTGCCCCAGCATCCTCCTCTCTCCCCCAGCATCAGCCTCTCTCCCCCAGCCTCCCCAAGCATCAGCCTCTATCTTCCCTCAGCATCCGCCTCTCTCCCCCAGTCTCAGCCTCAGCCTGCCCCAGTCTCCGCCTCAGCCTCCCTCCAGCCTCCCCCAGTCTCAGCCTCCTTCCAGCCTCCCCCAGTCTCAGCCTCCCTCCAGCCTCTCCCCAGTCTCAGCCTCCCTCCAGCCTCCCCCCAGTCTCCACCTCTGCCTCCCTCCAGCCTCCCCCCAGTATCAGCCTCTGCCTCCCCCCAGTATCAGCCTCTGCCTCCCTCCAGCCTCCCCCCAGTATCAGCCTCTGCCTCCCTCCAGCCTCCCCCCAGTATCAGCCTCTGCCTCCCACCAGTATCAGCCTGCCTCCCTCCAGCCTCCCCCCAATATCAGCCTCTACCTCCCCCCAGTATCAGCCTCTGCCTCCCTCCAGCCTCCCCCCAGTATCAGCCTCTGCCTCCCTCCAGCCTCCCCCGAGTATCAGCCTCCCTCCAGCCTCCCCCCAGTATCAGCCTCTGCCTCTCTCCAGCCTCCCCCAGTATCAGCCTCTGCCTCCCCCCAGTATCAGCCTCTGCCTCCCCCAGTATCAGCCTCTGCCTCCCCCAGTATCAGCCTCCCTCCAGCCTCCCTCAGTATCAGCCTCCAGGGGGAAAAAATAAATAAAAAAAAAAATTTAAATAATTTTTTTTTTTTGCTGCCAGAAGGTGCCATCCCCCCCGCAACCTGCCGCCCCAGGCACTGGTCCACGGGTAAATACGGCCCTGCATATAAGGACTTGTCTTTTTGCGGGACGAGTTGTACGGTTAAATGAAACAATGAGTTTTACCATATAGTGTACAGGAAAATGGGAAAAACATTCCAAGTGCGAAAATATTGCAAAAAAAAAGTGTGTGGCGCCCCTGAGGCTTCAGTCACCACAGAGTATTGCACCCAAATTTGCGTGTAATACTAAACCCGGATCCTGAGGAGGTTAGTCCCAGTTTCACCACATTACACACTCAAATACACACCAGGTTGCCCTGTTCCCACAGGGGACTGAGCTAGGGTTGGGTAATGCAGTGGTCGCTGACAGAAGGGCACTTACAGGATTCCCTCAACAGGGGCCCCAGTCCCACTAGCTTAGGACCTGGATGGAAGGAGGTGCGGCCAGAAGGGGGAGTCAGGAGCCAACACAACAGTTAAGGCTGCTTTACACCAGACAATCTATCGTGCGATAGATCGTTGGGGGTCACGGTTTTTGTGACGCACATCCGGCATCGCTGGCGATGCCGGCCTGTGTGACACCTCCTAGCGACGCAGTATCGCTCACAAATCGTGAGTCGGGTACTGCTCGCTAGGTTCCATAATATCGTTTGATTTAGTTGACCATCGTTTCCGTGGTAGCACACGCCGCTCCGTGTGACACCACGGGAACGATGAGCAGCTCACCTGCCTCCCGCGGCCACCGCCGGCTCTATGTGGAAGGAAGGAGATGGGCGGGATGTTTACGTCCCGCTCATCTCCGCCCCTCCGCTTCTATTGGCCGGCGGCCGTGTGACGTCGCTGTGACGCCGAACGTCCCTCCCACTCCAGGAAGTGGACGTTCGCCGCCCACAGCGAGGTCGCACGAGAGGTAAGTATGTGTGACGGGGGTTACTGACTTTGTGCGACACGGGCAGCGATTTGTCCGTGACGCAAAAAGGACGGGGGCGGGTACGATCGATTGTGAAATCGCACAATCGGTCGTACCGTGTAAAGCAGCCTTTAGTTCTCCAGAAGGAGAGGAAAGGAGCAGACGTGTCACACGGGTGCTCCAGTGGGAAGGAGGAAGAGTTCACACGATTGCCGTGGGGAGAGTGCATCTGCTCCCCTCAGAACCGGCACCAGACAGGGCGGCAGGACCCTAGGGAAGATCATACTCTATGTTGTTTTTCCAGAATCTGCCTGGACGGGGAAAGTTTCAAGCTTCCCTGACCACACATCACCCGACAGCACAGTGCCAGAGAGGATCCGGGGTCTCGGATAACGCCAGACCCCAGAGCAGAACCGCGGCACCTGCATATAGGAACAAGAGTACTACTCGTGAAAATCCAGGTCCCCAAGTAACTTCAAACCTGGGGATCTACAGACAGGCACTTCAAGAAGGGAACCCACCGAACACCACACCAGACTGACCTCTAAAGGGTTCGGGTTTGACGGATCCCATCATAGCAAGTGACCGGCATTACCCGGGTGAGCGGCGCAGCGCAAAAAAGTGAGTAAATAACCTGGAACCACAGCCATTGACTCTGTCTCTTCATTCCCGGTACTGCTTCTCCGCACTTCGACGCTCGCCATTACTACTCCCCTCGTTATCCTCCCCGGGGCCCGCTCCACCTGTGGGGAGAGATACCATCCATAGCTGCCACCACCATCTGCCCCGGAGGACAGCGATAGCAACAGCGGCCGATTCCCTGGCCGCGTACCACAGGTGGCGTCACGACATTCACCTCACTACTATCTCCAACATCTCTCCCCAGCCATCTTCTATACGCCTCGGGGCAACGGACCCGAGCTAGGCGCGCCCGTGACACTGATAGTCAATGGCCTGGCAACGAGTAGGTTTACCATATGCCCCCTGGGGCGATAGAAGTGCCATTGTACGATTGTTTTTGGGATATTTTATTCACTGTGTTCCCTATATGGTAAAACTAATGTGTCAGTGTGATGCCTCAGGTCGGTACAAGTTCGTAGACACCAAACATGAATAGGTTTACTTTTATCTAAGGGGATAAAAAAAATCACATTTGTACAAAAAAAAGTGGCGGAATTTTTGTGCAATTTTCCGCTATCCGTATTGTTCTCATTTTACGGGATCTATGGCTTAGTAACTGCTTATTTTTTGCGTCTCGAGCTGACTTTTTAATGGTACCATTTTTACGCAGATGAGCCGTTTTGATCTCCTGTTATTGCATTTTGCGCAAAATGTGCGACAACCGAAATACGTCATTTTGGTGTTTGGAATTTCTTTGCCGCTACGCTGTTTACCGATCAGGCTTTGATAGATCGGGCAGTTCTGGAAGCGGCGATACTAAATGTGTGTATAGTTTTATTTTTGTGGGTTTTTTATTGTTTAAATTTCAATGGGGCGAATGGGGGTGAATTGAACTGTTATTTTTTTTTTTTTTTAAAAAAACATTTTTTTACTTTTTTTAATTTATTTTACTAGTCCTCTAGGGGACTATAAGGATCAGCAAATAGGATGCCCTGCTGAAGGACAATGGCATGGGGACAATGGCTGTAAGAGCAGTCCTTGGAAAGTAGCATAGCAGTGCCAGGGGTAAAATACATACAACGAAACACATGAGCCCATATGGTTGTGTGACGCCCTGGACTAGCCAGGTAGTCAGTCTGGAGTGTGAGAGAGTTGAGGAGAGAGGAGGTAGAAGTGGAGGAGATGGACTGCCAGTGTCTGGGAAGGAGCCCAGCCACCGTGCACAAGGTCGGCAGACGGTGGTGGCCGTCTGCAGGAGTGAGTGCAGTCGTGAAGCCGTAGGACCGGAGATGAGCGGTGTGGGCCCGCCGGTTCCGAACCGTGGAAACAGACTGTAGTCAGCACACAAGGGCAGGGCCATCGAACCCCGACCAGGCTATAAGCCGCCGGCAAAGGTCAAATCCGAGTGTGACCGGAACCCCCGGGGTTCCCTAACTACCAAGTCCCGTCAGAAGGCAACCACCCAACCCGTCAGGATATAGAGCCACCGCCAAGGGCTAGAGATCCAAAGGGCCAGCGCCTGCGGGCAACGAGAGCTCCCTAGGGCGTATCACCAGGGAGTGGACTACCGTTGGGAAACCATCATAGTCAAGTCAGTTTAAAGGTGCAGGGAAAGACAGCCGCCATCACCTGTCCGGGGAGACCACAGAAGCAGCAGCCGGTTGCGGGACCCGTCCATCCAGCCGTTTGGTTTACCAGTGACTTTGTGCCTTTGTATCGGAGTGAGTACACCAGTGCCATCCGGCACCACGCCGCGCTGTCCCTGCAACCCTGCACCCCAGCGACCCTGCCTCCCCGTATCACCACCGGGCCCCGGGACCACCAACCCCTACCCACGGAGGGGGAATCAACATCCCAGCTGCTCCCTACCAACGCTCCCGGGATCCCCGTCACCAAGCAGCGGTGGTGCCTACTATCACCACGACCCGTGGGTGGCGTCACGAACTAAATTCTCCCCTAAAAACCACCCCTTTTCACTCAGGTGTGAGGAGCGCTGCTCGAGTCCCCGGATCCGGCCCACCGCTCGAGCCACCGAGCAGCCCCGGCAGAAGCACCGGAACCCGATCGTAGTGAGCACACGCCCCGCTGCCTGCGACAGTTGTATAACTGTAGGATGCAGACAAGCCAGGCTCCTCCTGACTCTGTGGCAGCCTTTGTAGAAGAGAATAAGATTATGTCTGTAAGACGGCTGTTGTCGACCTCTGTGCCGTATGCATCCACTTCCCGGTCCAATGGTGATTTCATGTTTTCTCATATAATAAAGTAATTTGCTGCATGCTATGGTGAGTGCCACTCCTTTTTTTCCCTACCACCTATGACAGCACCACGGAGAGAGGTGATCCGCTCTTCAAGGACAGGAAACCTACTGAATAAAAGGGCGGTATCTCTCCCATGCATAAGTTGGTTTCCTGCCCTGGGAGGAGGAACCTCTGAAGTAGTACTCACCGGATCCAAGAAGAACCTGTGCCTCGCTCTCCGGGATGGGTAGCAGAAAGGTCCCTGCTACGGCTGGAGCGAGGGGTCCTTGAAGCGCGCCGGTGAGCTAAATGCGCAGGCGCGAGATTATGGGCGGGTACGAGCATGGCGGTGGTGAGGTCGGCGCTGTGCATGAGCTCACCAGCGCCATGCTCGTACCCGCCCATAATTTCTCCCCTGTGCATTTAGCTCACCAGCGTGAGCGAGGGAAGCTATGTCTTCTGCTCTGCCCCACACAGGTAGAAGAGAAGACCGGGTTTATGCCGCGCTAAAAACCACTGATGCGAGTAAATTAAAAGATTTCCTTTTTATTGGACAGTTCCTATGCATTTCAGAGACATCCGTCTCCTTCCTCAGGAAAAGAAAGATGTTTTCTTTTCCTGAGGAAGGAGATGGATGTCTCTGAAATGCGTGGGAACTGTCCAATAAAAAGGAAATCTTTTAATTTACACGCATCAGTGGTTTTTAGCGCGGCATAAACCCGGTCTTCTCTTCTACCTGTGTGATACAAAATTCCTCTCCCGGGGCTGCAGCTAAACCACCGGGCACTCACAGGCTATCATAAGGGGTTGTGACTGGCACAACCTCACCAGGTGAGTGCTTCTTTGTCTTGTTTGTCCACCCTCATACCGGGTAAGACCCTATTGCGCTTTTTTCCCCTTTACAGTTTTACAAGGTTTCTGCTCTACGTGTGATATGGCACGGCGAACTGCGCCTGCGCGAGTAGACCTAACTGCACAGGCGCGAGATTTGAAAATGCGATGAGGAGGATGACGGAGGGCGACATCGCGTCAATCAAGACAGGAGGATGGTGAACAGCGGCAGGAGGGGGGACAGGAGCAAAAAATGAACCTGCCCATCTGGCCAACCAAGGTAATTAGCATACCTAAGGACCAAGTTTTATAAAGTTATTTTTGGGGTCTGGAAGGGGAGTCAGGGCCAAGGTGCAAATTCATAGAATGCAGCCCAGGAGCTGCAGAAGGTGACACTTTTAGTTTAATAGGGAAAAATCTGGTGACAGGTTCCCTTTAACACTCTTAGGGCGGCTTTGCACGTTGCGATATCACACGTGCGATGTCGATGGGGTCAAATCGAAAGTGACGCACATTCGGCGTCGCAGGCGATATCGCAGTGTGTAAATCCTTTTGGATACGATTAACGAGCGCAAAAGCGTCGTTTTCGTATCATCGGTGGAGGCTCCGACTTTTTCATAATGCCGGTGCAGCGGCAGGTACAATGTTGTTCCTCATTCCTGTGGCAGCACACATCGCTGTGTATGAAGCCGCAGGAGCGAGGAACATCAGCTTACCTGCCTCCCGGCTGCAATGAGAAGGACGGAGTTGGGCGGGATGTTTACATCCTGCTCATCTCCGCCCCTCCGCTTCTATTGGCCACCTGCCGTGTGACATCGCTGTGACACCGCACGACCTGCCACCTTAGGAAGGAGGCGGATCGCCGGCCAGAGCGACGTCGCAGGACAAGTGAGTGCATGTGAAGCTAGCGTAGCAATAATATTCGCTACGCCAGATATCACACGATATCGCACCTGCGACGGGGGCGGGGCTATCGCGCTCGGCATCGCAAGCATCGGCTTGCGATGTCGCAGCGTGCAAAGCCCGCCTTAGGAATGTAGGTCACTAGAGCTTCATGGGAGCTGCTGGATCCTCTTCCATCCTCCATGACGACATCACAGAGCTGGTGGATGTTAGAGACCTTGCGCTCCTCCACCTATCATTTGAGGAAGTGCCATAGATGCTCAATAGCGTTTAGGTCTGCAGACATCTGACCAGTCCAGCTCCTTTGCCCTCATTTTCTTTAGCAAGGCAGTGGTCATCTTGAATGAGTGTTTGGGGTCATTATCATGTTGGTATACAAAGTGAGAGGATCATGCTCTGCTTCAGTATGTCACTGTACATGTTGCGATTCAGGGTTCCCTTAAAGGGAACTGTGGCGCCCCTGAGGCTTCCGTCGCCACAGGAACATTGCACCCCATCCAGCGGTGTGATGTCCCATTCTGGGTAAGGAAAGGAGTGAATGCCAGTCCCCAGGCAAATCTACACTACACCCATTGTTAGGCACACACTGGGACCAGGGACAGTGGCAGCAACCCTCCCATGCTGCATGCTGGGAGGGGCCGTAAGACCCATCCCTGCTCCTATAGGGTAGATCATAGCAACTGGGAAGGTGGGAGGAGCGACCCGAGGGAAGAGGAGAGAAGGGAAGGTCAAGTTTGAGAGTGAGAGGAGAGAGAGTCTGTGGGAGGCAAAGAAGGGAGCTAAGGATAGAGCTCTAGTCAGACAGGAGCAAAGAAAGAAAGTGAGCTTCCTGGTGAAGACCCTGTGACTCAGAGGGTCCAGGTGACACCAAGCAGAGAGAAGAAGGGATTCCAGGGCAGCTGCAAGGCTTACGAGCGCAGGGCCTGTTCCACAAAGTCATTCGGTGGAGGGATCAAGCTGAGCACAGGGGACGGTCCCTAGAAACCGGAGGAGTGAAAAATCATCTCCAACAGTAAAAACCGAGGCCCAGGGAAAGTTGCAAACTCCCCGGGCCACAGCCCACATCAGAACCTCTAGAAAGGGGGTAAAT
Source organism: Anomaloglossus baeobatrachus (assembly GCF_048569485.1). NCBI lineage: Eukaryota > Metazoa > Chordata > Amphibia > Anura > Aromobatidae > Anomaloglossus > Anomaloglossus baeobatrachus. The sequence goes on from NC_134356.1 coordinate 56,317,517, forward strand.
ACCCGACAGGCGAGCCCCCGGCCCGGAGGCTGTAGTGGAGGCCGAGCCAGGTTCATCCAACAAGGGCAAGGCTTAAGGACACAGCTGAAGACAGAGACACTTTAGAGGAGGGTACCGGATTCCATTCCAGGATCTACCCAGGATCGGCGGAGGTCCCTGACAGTGGGTTCCAGCCGCCCGAAGGCACCAGTGTGCTGCAGCCCAGGAAGTGTGAGTAAAGACCTTGGAATTGCACCCTCTGGTGTTGTCTCAGTTATTGTCGCCTGCATAAACACCTATCACACCATAGAAACTTACAAGCACCAACAGTGTCTCCGGGGCACCGCTCCACCTGTGGGGAGCAGTACCACCATTGCTGCCATACCATCACCCCGGAGGCCTCATACAGCAGCGGCGGCTCAATAGCCGCAAACCACAGGTGGCGTCACGACAACCATAAACTTTATTCACCAGCCATATTTAATTGACACCCACCAGGGCCACGGAGTCGGGCCCCGCCACCACTGACGACCCCCGGACTAGTCCGGCCCGGCACCGGGTGTCCCATAGCCCTGGGGTGGGCGAGTCAGAACCAAACATCAGGATTTTGGTATATAAGGTGCAGCCAATGTGTCGCGGGTGGGGGTGCGCTGTTCGACCGCGCTTGCGGCTCGGGTCCGGCTGCTGCTGCTGCTGCTCGGTGGTTCGAGCGGTGGGCCGGATCCGGGGACTCGAGCGGCGCTCCTCGCCTGTGAGTGAAAGGGGTTGGTTTGGTTTGGGATTTTGGTTCGTGACGCCACCCACGGGTCGTGGTGAGGTTGGGGCACCACCGCTGCTGGTGACGGGGATCCCGGGAGCGTTGTTAGGGAGCAGCTGGGATGTTTTCCCCTCCGTGGGTAGGGGTCGGTGGTCCCGGGGCCTGGTAAGGTGAAGGGAGGAATGCAGGGTAGGTGAGGTGCAGGGTCGCGGGGTCAGCGCGGTGCCAGAGGGCACGGTGGTACTCACTCAGCCAAGAACAGATACAGAGTCTCCGGTAAAACAAACGGCTGGATGGACGGGTCCCGCAGCCGGCTGCTGTGATCTCCCTGTTCCGTTTGGACGGTTGCCTTCAATCGGGTCTTGGTTGCTAGGAAACCCCGGAGGTTCCCGTCGCTAACGGATTTGACCAGTTTAACGGCGACTCCCAGCCTGGTCGGGGTCTGCAGGCCCTGCCGGTTTGTGCTGGCTTCTCTTCGCTCCCCGGTTCGGTACCGGTGGGCCACCGCCCAACCCCGGCCCTACGGTTCCGCGTTGATAGGCCACTCCTGCAGACGGCCACCACCATCTGCCAACCTTGCTGTATGTGCCCGGGCCACGTACCCGGACACGGTCAGTCTGCTCCTCTACTACCACTTCCCTCAACTGAACTCAAACTGAACTGAAACTCCTTTCCCACCTCCAGGGCTGTGAACTCCTTGATGGGTGGGGCCAACCGCCTGGCTCCACCCCACCTGGTGTGGACATCAGCCCCTGGAGGGAGGCAACAAGATTTGTGTGTGCGGCTGATGTGCCTAACCAGGGTGTGGGGTGTGTTGTTGCAGTACCTGTGACGTCCTGGCTTGTCCAGGGCGCCACATTCCCCCTTGGTTAAATGCAGACCGTCCGCGGGCTGCCCGTCCATCACCGGTTTTATTTTTGCAACTGAAAAAGATAAATATACGGTAAACGGCAAACATATTAACATAAGCATTTTTCATGAAACTTCCCTTAACGGGAGGCACTTTCTTTAACGTTACTAACGGTACATTTTTATTAACAACACATGGCTTCCGCTCTCTCCCACCCAAACAACCTGGCCCTGATGCTGCCCCTAAGAAAATGGGCAGCACCCCTTGACCCCAGTCCAGTTCTTGGCTGCCCGAGCGGGTACGGGTACGGTATTTCATACCCTACGGTCACTTCAGGGGACCCACATCCATGGGGAACCCCTGACCCCCGGAGGATGGCCACCGGATCAGGTGGTGGCCGGGCCCCAGCCTACTCTGCTGCGGGCCCTTCCTCCAATCTGCCTCTCCGGAGGCGGCAACGGAATTAAGCCAATTATTTACATGACACAAGTTTGTGGTTGCCCTGCAAGTTCTCAGGCATGTCCGTAAGCAGTTCCTTACGCAAACGGTTTAGAGGATCCCCTCGGGGACAACTTGCCGGCAACGGCCGGTTAAATCACGGTCGACAATCAGGTTACAGTTCGGTTGATTCGTTCATTCATTTAACTCATTCACACTCTCAACGTGCCATACCGCTAAATGGCAGTTTCCCGGTACCTAAGCGGGGGTCGACCTAGGTTGGGACGTGTGGACCTTCGGGGCCCAATGTCAGTGGTGTTAGGCAGTGGGACAGAGGGAACAACTGGTTCCTCTTCCGTCCATCGTGTGGGGCAGGCGGAGGCATAGGGGAGCTGGGTACAGGTGCATCCCTGGGCACTGGCTCATTGTCAACCACTTCCATCACTTTCTCATCCACGGGTTGTGAGAACAGTATTACTGGAAGAATCACTGCGCCATTCTGCGTAGGCCAATCTGCCGGGAAATCGCCCATCATGGTGTGGATTACCCATTTTTCTTTCTCCTCAGCCGGTCTGGGAACCGGAGCTTCAGTTGCCACCCTCAACGGTGATGGGCACCTCTTCAGGTGGTCCCTGGAAACCATGGCCAAGGTCTTCCCCTGGTCACGACTGATCTGGTAGGCTTTCCCATTCTCCCATTCGGTGGGTTGGATAACGTACGGGGTCTTCTCCCATTGATCATCCAGCTTATGGGTTCTCCTCTTTCGCTTCAGCACTACATCCCCAGGCTGGAAGGGACCTACAGGGGCCTTCCTGCTGAAGCACTGCTCCTGCTGCTCTCGACTCCGGCACAAGTTCTTTTCTACATATTCTTGAACCTGTCGGTACTGCGTCCTCCGCTGGGCGTCCCATCTAGCAGTCGAGGGGAGGGCTTCTGGGGCTTCCAGACCCATTTCCAGGTCCACTGGCAGCCGACCGGGCCGAGCTCTCATTAGGTACGCCGGTGTGCACTTTGTAGGGCTGGACGGGATGTTGTTGTACATGTCGACCAGGTCAGGTAGCTTTTCTGGCCACAGGTTCCGTTCTTCCAGCGGTAATGTCTTGAGGAGGCCCAGGAGCAGGTGGTTCATCTTTTCACACATGCCATTGGTCTGGGCATGGTAAGGCGTGGTCCAAATTTTCTTGCAGCCGTACAACTGGCAGAATTCCTGAAACACCTCCGCTTCAAAAGCCGGGCCCCGGTCGGTAAGCACCCTCTCCGGGTATCCATGCGGTCGGCAGAAATAAGCCTGGAATGCTCTAGCGGCGGTACGGCCGGTCAGGTCCTTGACTGGAACAACCACCATAAACCTTGAATAGTGGTCTACTATGGTCAGGGCGTAGATGTACCCACTTCGGCTAGGGGTGAGCTTCACGTGGTCGAGGGCAACCAGCTCCAGCGGCTGATGCGTAATGATTGGGCGCAGCGGGGCTTTCTGGCTGGCCTCGTCCCTTCTTCTCAATGCACAGGGACCACATTCTCGGCACCAGGCCTCCACAGACTCCCGCATCCCACTCCAATAAAACCGCTCCGTCAACAGCATCTCTAGCTTCTTCCACCTGAAGTGTCCGGCACCGTCATGGTGTGCCTGCAGGACAGTGGGTACATTAGTCTGGGGAATCACCAGCTGGCGAACCTTCTCGTGGGTCTTCGGGTTGATCAATTCCCGATACAGCTTTCCTTGGTGCAGGTACAGCCGGGCTCGTTCCTTCCACAGTCGTTGGGCCTCGGCGGGGGCAGCAGGGTCTATCCCGGCAGAGCCCTGTTCCACCAGAGTCTTGACCAAGCGGACGGCAGGTGCCCGATCCTGGGCTTCTTGCCACCCTTGGCTAGGCAGCGGGTCTAAGTTCACCTGTTGTTGATGGACATGTAACTTCTCGGCTAGCGGCCGGTGGAACGCAGGCAACTCGATCTCTTCGAAGTCATCATCATCCGGCCCTTCTCCCAACTGAGGGAGCATCCGGGAGAGTGCGTCGGCATTAGCATTCTTACGGCTGGCTCGGTACTTGATGGTGAAATCATAATTAGCCGCCACCCACCGCTGCTCCAATGCACTCAGCTTAGCTGTATCCAGATGGGTTAACGGGTTGTTGTCCGTATAAGCGGTGAACTTGGCCGTTGCTAAGTAATGGCGGAATTGCTCGGTGATGGCCCACACCAGTGCTAAGAGCTCAAGCTTGAAAGAGCTGTAGTTCTCAGGATTCCTTTCCGTAGGTCGGAGTTTCCTGCTAGCATAAGCGATCACCTTCTCTCTTCCGTCCTGGATCTGGGACAAGACTGCTCCCATGCCTACATTACTGGCATCGGTGTAGAGGATGAATGGGAGACTGTAGTCTGGGTACGCCAGGATTTCTTCCCCAGTCAAAGCCGTCTTCAGCTGACAGAAGGACTCTTCATGCTGTTCTTCCCACACCAACGGGGTTCCAGGGGACCTGCCACCCTTGGTCTGTCCCACGAGGAGGTCTTGCATGGGGGCAGCCATTTTCGTGTAGCCCTTGATGAAGCGGCGATAGTAGCCCACCAGACCCAGGAACTGCCTCACCTCTCTCACTGTGGTCGGCCTCGGCCAGTCTTGAATGGCAGTGATCTTTTCGGGGTCTGGGGCGACACCTTCCGCGCCCACTACATGTCCGAGGTACTGCACCCTGGGCTTCAATAGATGACACTTTGAGGGCTTCAGTTTCATCCCGTACTTAGCAAGGGACGTGAACACCTCAGCTAGGTGCTCCAGGTGGGCTTCATACATCTGGGAATATACAATTACATCGTCCAGGTACAGCAAGACGGTCTCAAAATTCAGATGTCCCAGACAGCATTCCATCAGCCGTTGAAAGGTTCCAGGGGCGTTGCACAGCCTGAACGGAATGCTGTTGAACTCACAGAGTCCCATGGGGGTAGCGAAGGCGGTCTTCTCACGGTCTTCAGGCGCCACGGCCACCTGCCAGTACCCACTGGTGAGGTCAAGGGTAGAGAAGTAGTTAGCGGTTCTTAGCGCAGCCAGGGACTCTTCAATACGGGGCAGAGGATAGGCATCTTTATGCGTTATCTGGTTAATCTTCCGGTAGTCCACGCACATCCTCATGGTGCCATCCTTCTTCTTTACCAGCACCAGTGGGGCGGCCCAGGGACTGCAGCTATCCCTAATAACCCCCGCCTCCTTCATGTTCCTCAACATGTCTTTGGCGCACTGGTAGTGTGCAGGGGGAATAGGTCTGTATCTCTCCTTAATGGGGGGATGTTCACCGGTGGGGATATGGTGTTGGACCCCTTTAATCCACCCAAAATCTAGGGAATGTTTACTAAAGACCTGCTCGTACTCCTGTACCACCCTGTATACCCCTTCCTTGTGATGTGTGGGGGTGTCATCAGTGCCTACATGTAACTCTCGGCACCACTCATCTAACCGCTCCTGGGATGGGTGGTGACTGGCAGGAGGCGATGAGGTCGGGGGAACGGCCTCATGGATGGTGTGAGGGTCTAGAGTAAGCAGCTTGGCGAGGGTAGCGTAACGGGGAAGCCTAACCTCCTCCTCCCCGCAGTTTAACACCCTTACGGGCAGTCTCCCTTTCTTGACGTCTACCACCCCTTGGGCGGCCATTACTGTGGGCCAGTGTTCGGAGGGCATGGGCTCTAACATGGCTGGGTAATCCTGCCCCTGGGGTCCTACTGCTGCCCTGCACCAAATCATCATCTCACTCCGGGGAGGCACAATCAAAGGGGCCGCATCCATCACTCTCACTCCCCCAATCTCCCCTCCTGTTGTGTTCACGTGCTGCCGATACATCAATGCCCGGATCTCACGCTGTACCGCCCTCTGTCGGCTTCCCGCCGCGGTGGCGGCCAGCTGCCGCAGTAGGGTCAGCACCTCACTCATGCAGTGTTCCATCACATTAGTCCCTAGCACTACCTTCGGGTTATGATCACTGGGTTCATTCATTATCACAATCATTCCCTGGTGTTGCAGTTCAGCCCGTCCCACGGTCATGGCCACTTGTTTGTATCCCACCTGGGTCAATTGGAGTCCATCAGCGGTGATCAGTGTCATGCTACTGTCTGGAGGGGCAAGTTCATCATTTCCCAAATACCGCTGATACAGCGTGTATGGTATCGTGGTTACCTGGGATCCAGTGTCCAGGAGGGCCATCAGCGGGACGCCGTCTACTGCCAGAGGGATGATGGGCCAGGCTCCGATGTACCGGTCCCGCCAGTCTGGGGGGCCACTGGGTTCTACTCCTGAGGATTGGCCCGTGGCCCCAGGGGTTGGTCGTTTAACGGACACCGTCGGGAGTAGTGGCCGGGCTTGCTGCACCTGTAACAAAGTGGAGGTCCGTACCGTGAGTCATTGGCCCTTCTCCGCTGCATCCAGGGGACGTCCTCTGGGCTGTCGGCGAGCTGTATCCTCCCCGGGGACTTGGGTCTCGTCGGAGGCTGGAGTGCGGCGAGGATCTTGGCGAGGTCTCCATCCATGCGGCAGACCTGGGCAGCCAGCTCTTCCATCATTCCGCCAGGGGCTACAGGCGCCGAGGGAGCTAGGAGAGAAGGGGCCACCATGATGGGAGTCGCCTCGGCTGGCCACGGGGCCGCTTCTGGGATGTCAGATGCTGGGGGTTGCAGAGCTTTGATGGCCTGTTCTTTCAGCACGGCAAAGTCCACGTCAGGGTGTTCTAGGTCCCACAGCCGGAGCTGCTTGCGGTCCTCCGGGGATCCCATCCCCTGCTCGAACTGCTCGACTAACATTTTGTTGCTGTCCGCATCATTAATGGCATCCACCCGTTTCAGTGTGCGGAGGAAAGTTTGCAGGCGCAAGGCATAGTCTCTAATACTATCTGCAGGCCGCTGTCGGCATTGGTAAAACTGCATCCGCAGCTCGGCTTCGGTGCGGGTCTTGAAGGCAATCTGGAGCCTTTCAAAGATGGTGGCCACAGAGGACCGGTCCCCCTCGGTCCAGGTCTCCGTCTCCTGCTCAGCCGCGCCGGTCAGCTGCCCTAGCACTACTGCTGCACGTTGCTTATCGGTCAGGGGGTACAGTTCTAGGACCGGGTTAAGCTTCTTCCGGAAGACCTGTAAAGCGTCAGGTTTCCCGTCGTACTGCGGTAGCCAGGTAGCTCTGGGCACATAGGGCAAGGAGAATGGCATCACCTGAGCAATGGCGGGGGCCGCGGCCTCCCCTGCTCGTGCGGCCGGAGCACGGCCTGGCCCATTCTCATTCGCGGGCACCACTGCGGCTGCGACCGCCGCTCCTCCAGCGTCCCCGTCGGGTGCAGACATCTTGTTTTCGCCCCCCTTGGTCTTTTTTCAGCACCTCCTCTTCAGGGGCGGAGCTTCGGCTTTCGCGCTTCCACTGCTCGAGAAGACGCTCGAGCGGGAAAATCTTTGCGCCCAAGATGGCGGCTTCTGAAATTTTTCGACCGGACACCGCCGGCGGGACACAAGGCGCACCTCTACCAGCCGGTAGAACGGTAGGATCCTGTTCGTGACGTCAAGTTGTCGCGGGCGGGGGGGTGCGCTGCTCGACCGCGCTCACGGCTCGGGTCCGGCTGCTGCTGCTGCTGCTGCTCGGTGGCTCGAGCGGTGGGCCGGATCCGGGGACTCGAGCGGCGCTCTTCGCCCGTGAGTGAAAGGGGTTGGTTTGGTTTGGGAGTTTGGTTCGTGACGCCACCCACGGGTCGTGGTGAGGTTGGGGCACCACCGCTGCTGGTGACGGGGATCCCGGGAGCGTTGTTAGGGAGCAGCTGGGATGTTTTCCCCTCCGTGGGTAGGGGTTGGTGGTCCCAGGGCCCGGTAAGGTGAAGGGAGGAATGCAGGGTAGGTGAGGTGCAGGGCCGCGGGGGCAGCGCGGTGCCAGAAGGCACGGTGGTACTCACTCAGCCAAGAACAGATACAGAGTCTCCGGTAAAACAAACGGCTGGATGGACGGGTCCCGCAGTCGGCTGCTGTGATCACTCCCGGACAGTTGGTGGTGGCTGCCTTTCCCTGCACCTGGTGTGTGTCTTCGGTCCCGATGGCTTCCCACCGGTAACCCGCTCCCCAGCTTGGATAGATGCCGAGGGAGCCCCTTTTGCCCGCAGGCTCTGGCCCCGGGAGCTCTAGCTCTGGCGGTAGCTGTATCTCCCGTTCAGTTTGGACGGTTGCCTTCAATCGGGTCTTGGTTGCTAGGAAACCCCGGAGGTTCCCTTCGCTAACGGATTTGACCAGTTTAACGGCGACTCCCAGCCTGGTCGGGGTCCGCAGGCCCTGCCGGTTTGTGCTGGCTTCTCTTCGCTCCCCGGTTCGGTACCGGTGGGCCACCGCCCGACCCCGGCCCTACGGTTCCGCGTCGATAGGCCACTCCTGCAGACGGCCACCACCGTCTGCCAACCTTGCTGTATGTGCCCGGGCCACGTACCCGGACACGGTCAGTCTGCTCCTCTACTACCACTTCCCTCAACTGAACTCAAACTGAACTGAAACTCCTTTCCTGCCTCCAGGGCTGTGAACTCCTTGATGGGTGGGGCCAACCGCCTGGCTCCACCCCACCTGGTGTGGACATCAGCCCCTGGAGGGAGGCAACAAGGATTTGTGTGTGCGGCTGATGTGCCTAACCGGGGTGTGGGGTGTGTTGTTGCAGTATCTGTGACGTCCTGGCTTGTCCAGGGCGCCACAAATGCAGTACTGGCACTATCAGGCACAAGCTGTACATACCATTAGTGGGCAGCTCGGATGTTTAGGCTGTGAAATCCATGTTTATGAAGTTTGAAAATTCATCTAAAAAAGCCGCTTCTACATCCTGCCAGAAGTGGCCGAAGACGCAGCTCAATGGGAAGGGGCTTGACTTCAACCACCAGCCCCAGGAGATGAAGATTGGAGGAAAGGTCTAGGGAAACAGATGGCCCAGACCTGGTTGCTAAAAGGAATGGTGACCTACCTCCTGAGAGGGTTTTGGGTGGGTAACGGACTTGTGGGTGGAGGTGGTGATGTATGGTACCTGGTATGTTTTATGATGTTTTATGATGCTTTTATGATGTTTTACTGTTTTATGCATTTTAAAAGGTTTGTCTTTACAGCCCGAGGACGTGCTGTTGATTACTAAGGGGGAATGTGGCGCCCCTGAACTGGTCAGGCACCACTGAGTACTGCACCCATGCTGGGTCGGTACAACACAGGTAATCCAGAAGGCTGACTGGGGTGTGGACACACAGGCACATAGTAACCAGGTCTCCCACATTGACCTTTGAAGGGACCCCTGGGGAATCCAGAAGGGGGCATGGCCTCCATCTCCACTCAAGGGGTGTGGTAGAGAGGCTAGTTGCTAAGTTGCGGAGGCAGGCACAGAGGGGAGGCAGTAGTGAGCCGAGTCAGTTAGTGAAACTCAGGGGAAGAGAGCAGTCGCAGAGAGAGAACCTGCAGGCTGTTACTAGTCGGACACCGCAGGTGCAGTGGTTGCTGGCGGGAGATAAAGGGCTACCTGGTAGTGCCGTCCAAAAACCACTTGAAGCCGGAGTGCAGAGAGGTGGCTGAGTATGGGGACGATCAGTAGACCCTGCCCGCACGGTGTTACAGGTCCCCAGAGCAGGGGCCCATTCAGTTGGCCTGCTGAACCTGCTGGTGAGGGCACTGCATGCCCTTCACCAAACCTACACAGAGTCTGGAGCCACGCAGCAACGAGAGGGCCCATAGTGACAAGAGGTAAGCAGCCGGAGTTACTTGGTCCAGGCTGCAAGCAAACGGGCCGAAAAGGGGAGAACAGGCGAAAGCAACTTCCCTGGGTGACCCCGTAGGACTTCAAGTCAGGGTCACCACAAAAACAAGAGGGCTAGGAAGGCGAGTCAGCAGCCACCCCCTAAGTCAGCCTGAAGGAGCCTGGTTCCCCTCTTGGAGCATCACAGCATCGCCCGGGTATCTCACTCTGCTACCAACTAAAAGTGAATAAAGCAGTTGAAAGACACTTTCAGACTGAGAGTTGATTACTCCGCGACCCGCTGCACTACACCCCCACACCTTGGCCCTGGGGCCAGCCCCACTCTCGGGGGGCCACACCATCTAACTGCACCTACCAACTGCCCCAGGCGCTACCTAACATGCAGTGAAGGTCCCCACTGACCACAATACCGAGAGTGGCGTCACGAATCCTATAGAAGACAACCTACCTGTGACCAGAAGAATCCAGTACGTGGAGTCCCTGGAGACACTGAGGCGACCTGAAGGTAACGAGGCACGGGGCTACACACTGGCATCTTTTGATTAGCTAGCCTGACATGTCAGCATATGAGCATCACTCTGGAACAATTTTGTCACAGCAGTCCAGCTAATCAAAAGAAAAGCCATGGATGCCAGCAGATTCTCATGGGCTTCGGGTCTAATGACCACAGGTTACTGACCAAGGTCCAGCAAATCGATTTGCACCGAGTATTCCTATAGTCCTTCATGATTGATTGTGCTATAGGGTAGGGTCAATGAAAAGTGTCATGGGGAAGGCTACCAGGCCACAACCAAGTTAAGCTAACCCTTCTTCTCTGTCTTATGGTATTTGAAACATGGTGGTGGCCATTTTAGGCTATTTGTCCAAAGCGAATTATGATTACTTGGATTTGCAAATGAATTTAAAAAATAATGGTGCCGTACTTGCTTTGTACATATGTACATGTACAAGTGAAGGAAGGTGTGGATGCTGGGCCAGGCTGTGAGGGCTCCGCACCCCTTTGCCAGAGAGCCAGTGCTTGTAGACCGCATTAGGCAGGGTGTGCAACACTTACTGTGCACTTCAGGGCAGTGTCCATCACTCTTCAGCCGGTTGCCATCTTGGATATTTTAGATAGACATAGGACACTGGAGAACTCTTGACAACATAACTGTAAACGTTTTGTTAACTCTTTCATCTCCACGACAGACATGGCCACCCTTATCTGGTTCTGCTGCTGCTGTTTATTGGGGTACTTCATCTGACTTATCCTGCTGCCTGGGACCTAATCGTCCAGTTGTCAATCCTAAGCCTCTGCTTCCCCCCTATTCTTCTCTCTGCGACTACCCGTGGTCCACTCACTGCTTCAGATGGCTTCTAGTCCCTCGACTTCCCTAGGCCCGTCCAAGGTACTCTTGCCCTGATGGCCGTCTAGTCCCTGGACTCGTCTAAGCCCGTCCCGAGGTGAGCCGTAGGCTTCGGTCTCTTGGAGAATATCTTTGGGTTCTCCGACGGACCCAAGTTACAAAGTCCCATCTTCACTCCAGGAATCCCTCTGCAGAACTGCTGTCTCACATGCTTGTCTCTACAACCAACCCCCTGGCCATCTGTCACTCCTCCCACCTTTGCTCTCAGTTCCCTCTCTAACCAGGAAGTATCTGATACTGCTATCTCTGGGGCCACACGAGCACTACTGTGAGTGCATCGCATGACACTCGGCTCCCGCTCTGCTGGAGTGTAAGCCGAGTGTCATGCCACTGCGATGTGATCCTGCGATCGCAGCACAGCTGCGGAGGAGAAGGTGGGCGCCGTGGAGGAGAGGGAGGGACTAATCTTCCTATCTCCTCCATTGTCAGCTGATGCGTATATCGCACTGCATTCCGGTGTAATGCGAGTGCAATGTCATAGACTTGTATGGGCGCGAGAGAAAACAAATCGGATTGCACCCGTAGCATGCTGCGATTGTTTTCTCGATCCGATTAGGTCTGAGAAAAAAATTGCTCATGGGAGCCGCCCCATAAAGTAACATGGGTCCTAGTGGAATGCAATTTTTTTTTTCACATTCCACTTGCTCTGTTTTACTCGCCATGTGTCCTTAGCCTTACTAACAAAGTCTACCTACATAAAATTCCTATTCTTATCTTATATACATTACACAATTACTATTAAAAACACATTATACAGTAAAACACAGCATTCAATAAAACACATTACACTCTCGGCCGCTAGGTGGCATTGACCGTTGTACTGCTCCGCCTCTGCTACATCGCGAGTCCGTACTCCGGCAGCATCAGCAGCATTTCCTATTCTGTTTTTCAAGTAACGGAATGTCTGAATAATTATTTGGAAACAAAACCATTTTTTTTTATTGTGGATTTTGCATTGTCAGAACATAAGATTGATTTCTGTGGCGTGAGGATCCAGTATCCCATTATAAGACTAATGAATGTTCATCTGGGAAGCTATAATCTTGTTGGTCCCTCGTCCCTTTAATGGTGCATGCACGGAGGAAAATGACGCCCAACATACTTTAATTAGTACAATTTTTCTAATAAGGATGTGTGACTAATTGACAAATAATGACTTTCTTCCAGAGGAACAAGTCTGTTGCGTCTTCAAATTGTCCCATTAACATTTCAAAGACTTGAGATATCTCGTGTTTTGAACGAAGTCCGTATCCAATTCCGTTACTTAATTTGGCGTTTAAATTAATTTATTAATAGCATTTCAGACTCTGACGATTTCACACTGGTACAAATATATTGTAGAACTTTGCAAAGCATACTAAATGATTCCTACGAATCATTTAAGGAGCCACGCGCTACATATTGATATGAAAAGTTATTCTATATATTTTCAATAAAGTTTATTGAAATGAGAAGTGTTTTCTCCGTAGCAGTGTTGCTCACCGGAACCAAGCAGATTCCATTATTTATTTTTTGTGTAGGAATTAAAGGGTTATTCCCATCTCCAAGTTCCTATCTCAATATGTAGTAGGTGTAATAATAATAATACAGTGGAACCTTGGATTACGAGCATAATCGGTTCCGGGAGTGTGCTCTTAAACCAAATTACTCTTATATCAAAGCGAATTTTCCCATAGGAAATAATTGAAACGCAGACAATTCGATCCATAACCCAAAAATATTTGCTGTATTTATACAAACTTATTACAGTAATACAATATAATGTACTGTATTCACAGAAATATTACAGTACACTAATACAAAATACTGTGGAACCTTGGAATATGTCACGCTCCCCGGGTCCTCTGCTCCGCTCCCCGGCTCACCTGCCACGCTCCCCGCTCTTCAGCCTCCAATGCCCGCGCTTCCCAGGCCTCCTGGCCCCCGCTCCCGGCGCCCGTCGGCTTCCCAGTCCCTGGCCGGCTCTGCTGCGTCCTCCTCTCAGCTTCCTGCCCTGGCTTCTGGCACCCGGGCCGCGCGCATGCGCATTAGGGCGCGCGCGCTGTCACTGACCCTTTCTTAAAGGGCCAGTGTCCACTGACAGGAAATGATGCACAGAGGTACAGGGTATAAAGGGGGTTAATGTCCAAGGGAGCGGGGCCTGTTCTTCGTGTTTTCCCAAGCTAGGAGTCAGGTCTCCTTGTGTTCTGTGAAGATACTTACCTCTCTGTCTTCTAGAGCCGATCCTGCATCGCCATCCGGTCCTGCTGTATCTCGAACCCCGAACGCTGCCTATCTGCCATCCTGACAGTCCGTACCATCTCGGTTCCCTGCGGTGACCCGTCATCTCGCTCCAACGGTTCCGGACCCCGCCTGACATCATCACGGCTTCCGAACCTGAGCTCCGTCACCCGGACCACCATCAGTGACCTCGTGGTCCCAGGGACTTCTCCATTGTGTTCCAGTGCACGGACTGTCCTGCTACCTAAAGTGCTCCGGCTACCGGACTCCTTTCTCTCATTGGGGAGTTCGGCCCAGTGGATCCACCTCCCGGGTCTGCCCGTCCATCTGGCCCTAACAGATTACAAGTATAATTGGTTCCGGGAGTGTGCTCTTAAACCAAGTTACTCTTACATCAAAGCAAATTTTCCCATAGGAAATAATTGAAACGCAGGTAATTCGTTCCAGGACCCAAAAATATTTACTGCATTTATAGAAACATATTACACTAATACAAAATAAAGTACTGTGTTCATATAAAATTATCACAGTACACTAATACAAAATACTGTACAGAGCAGTAAAAAACATATAAAACTAATTAAACTGCACATTAGCTTACAATTCGCTTAGAATTGTTGGTGTGCGGGAGGTACTATAGAGGAAAAAAAATGGTGTATAAATATGACAACCTTTATTCTAGTACAATACACAAAAAAACACACCCCAAATCTATTCCCCCCAAAATAAGGGCCAAATGTTTGGTAGGAAATAATACTGCCCAGGCAATTAGATTACAGTACAAGCAATGTGCTGACTGGTTAGCAGAAAGAAAGTACAGTACTGTATCCACAAATGCAAATTGATAGACATGCTACACAGTATAAACTGTACTGTACGATGATATATTGTATACAGTACATATGTACAGAAAGTTACCTCCACAGCAGGTCAGAGCGGGGTGACAGGATGGAACCGGAAGTGTGCACGGTGAGTATTTGCTCTTATTGCAAAGCATTGCTCTTAAACCAAGTTACAGATTTTTAAAAAGTTTTTCTTGTCTTGCAAAACGCTCTCAAGCCAAGTTACTCTTAATCCAAGGTTCCACTGTACTGTATAGTACAGTAAAAAACAAAAACATATGAAACTGCACATTAGCTTACAATAAAATTGTTGGTGTGCGAGAGGTACAGTATAAGCAATGTGCTGTACTGGTTAGCCGAAAGAAAGTTCAATATTGTATCCACAAATGCAAATTGATAGACATGCTATATAGTATATACTGTACCGTGCAATGGTATACTGTATACAGTACATACGGACAGAAAATTACCTCCAAAGCGGGTCAGAGTGCAGTGAGAGGACAGAACCGGAAGTGTATATGGTGAGTATTTGCTCTTATTGCAAATCATTGCTCTTAAACCAAGTTACAAATTTGTAAAAAGCTTTGCTTGTCTTGCTAAACTCTCTCAAACCAAGTTACTCTTAATCCAAGGTCCCACTGTATTAGCAAATTCCTCCAATTAGAAATGTAGTATAATTTTCATGATCTATTTCATGTAAAAGGCATTGCAGCTTAGGTATCTATGGTTATGACAACTCATATAGTGACAGTTAATTAGTTGCTTGTGGTCGTAACCATGATTACCTAAGCTTCAATGCACTGCCCATGAGGTAAGAGACTGTCATGGGTGTCTCACACTTGACAGACAGTGCTGTGCTTTTCGGCTGTAGAAGGTCGCAGCGTTTGGCTACACAAACTGCTCTCTGACTTTCCCTTTTTCCCTGCTTGGGGGTTTATCCCTTTCTTTTTAGGACCCTGCAGATTTCCTTATCTTTTCATCTGTTACTCTTCAGCACCTTTCTATGTGTCTTTATATACCCTCATTCCCCCTTACTCTGTGCTTCTGATAGGTTTAATACCCTTAACAAGTCTTCAGTGCAAGCAGTCGGCTTGTATTCATCTGGAGAAAGTTGGTTGTTGCAGTTCCTCTCCCTGAGTTATCGGGAGATAAGATATTTTTTTACTTTCCCCTGTGTGATCTTTAGAGCTTAGTGAGGTTGACTAAGTACTCATCCCAGCCATTCCCTACCTAGGACTTATTTCAGGGTCAGCCAGGGTTAGGTATCTGGCTTGGCGCATACAGTAGGTGCGGGACCAATCTAGGGTGGTGAGGAAAGTCAGGGGCCAGCGGTAGGTTTTTCAGGGGTCACCATCTCCCCCTTCTCTAGACACACAGTTTCCCTTCCACTGTTCACATGGTACTTCCCCATACCTAGCGTGACAGAGACATAGCTAATCAGGAGAAATATACTACATTTCTAATTGGAGGGATTTGCTATTATTATTATACCTATTACATATAGGGATAGGATCTTGGAGTTCGGAATACCTCTTTAAAGGATGATCTGATTAGTCGTTGTTTGAAAACCCTATCCATAGACATAACATAGCAACCAATCAGGCAGACGGCTATTTTCAATAAACTTTATTTATAGCAACCTGGATGAAGTTAGGATACCATAAAAGGAAATTTTGATTAGTTAAAATGGTCTCTCTCAGTAATGATTCTTAGTTATCAGTAAAGATTCTTAATATTCACAGTTTACGATATAATTTGCTGATAACTCCATGTTCTTCGTGAGGCCACTTCTTGCTTTTCTGCTCCTTGAGATGAAAATTTACATGGCACACTCAGCTTCCCATCCAAAAAAGCATCCAGCAGATATATATCAGCAGTGAAGAAACCTTATACATAAGTATATACCAGCATCCACCAATGACTAAACTGTACAAATAAATATATATTAGCAGTGAATAAACCGTACACATACATATATACCAGCATACAGATATAAATACAACCTACACACAAATATATATAAGCAATGAATAAACTATACACATATACAGTATATCAGCAGTGAATAAACCGTACACAGAAATATATATCAGCAGTGAAGAAACCTTATACATAAGTATATGCCAGTATCAAGCAATGAATACATTGTACACACAAATATTTATCAGCAGTGAATAAACCGTACACATACATATATATGTCACGCTCCCCGGGTCCTCGGCTCCCCTCCCCGGGTCCTCTGCTCCGCTCCCCGGGTCCTCAGCCCCGCTCCCCGGCTCACCTGCCACGCTCCCCGCTCCCCAGCCTCCGGTGCCCGTCCTTCCCAGGTTCCCTGGCCTCCGATCCCGGCGTCCGACGGCTTCCCAGGCCCTGGCCGGCTCCCCTGCGTCCTCCTCTCAGCTTCCTTCCCTGGCTTCTGGCACCCGGGCGGCGCGCATGCGCATTAGGGCGCGCGCGCGGTCACTGACCCTTTCTTAAAGGGCCAGCGTCCATTAACAGGAAATGAAGCTAAACAGGTACAGGGTATATAAGGGTTTATTGTCCAAGGGGGCGGGGCCTGATCTTCGTGTTTTCCAAGCTAGGAGTCAGGTCTCCTTGTGTCTCCTTGCCATACTCACGTATCTCTCTTCTAGAGCTGATCCTGCCTCGGCATCCGGTCCTGCTGAATCCCGAACCCCGCACGCTGTCCGTCTGCCATCTGACAGTCCGTACCATCTCGGATCCCTGCGGTGACCCGTCATCTCGCTCCAAAGGTTCCGGACCCCGCCTGACATCATCTCGGCTTCCGAACCTGAGCTACGTCACCCGGACTACCATCTGTGACTCCGTGGTCCCAGGGACTTCTCCGTTACACTCACTTGCACGGACTGTTCTGCTGCCCATAGTGCTTCAGCTACCGGACTCCTTACCACCATCTTAGAGTTCGGCCCAGTGGATCCACCTCCTGGGTCTGCCCGACCGCCTGGCCCTGACAGTAAGATCAGGCCATGGATCCCGCTGCAGCACTAGCGGCCTTGCAAGAGGAACTCCAACGCCAGCGTGAAGTCCAGACCCGCATGCTGAACTTTATGACTTCCGTGGACACCCGCCTGTACACGTTACAAGCGGCAGTTACGCCGTCAACATTCCGGGCCTCCACTAGTCAATCCACGGCTCCCGCACCCGTGGCAGCCTCTTCGGATGCTTCCCGCCTCCGTTTGGCTTCACCACCTCGTTATGCCGGAGATCCCAAGACCTGCAGGGGCTTCATAAACCAATGCTCCCTTCATTTCACGCAGCTGCCACATTTGTTTGCCTCCGACCAAGCCAAGGTCGCCTTCATCATGTCTCACCTAGAGGGCGAGGCACTGGCGTGGATGAATCCCTTGTGGGAGAAGGAGGACCCTATGACCAAGGACCTTCAAGAGTTCCTGCAGGCCTTTCGCAGCACCTTCGACGAGCCGGGACGCGCCTCTGCGTCTGCTTCATCCCTTCTCCGCTTACGTCAAGGAACACTGACGGTAGGCCAATATGCCATCCGTTTCCGCACTTTGGCTTCAGAACTCGGGTGGAATAATGAGGCCCTAACAGCCGCCTTCTGGGAAGGACTCTCGAGTCGCATCAAAGACGAGTTGGCGGGTCGTGACGTGCCCTCCACCCTAGATGCCCTGATTGCCCTAGCAACTCGAGTGGACATTCGCTTTCAGGAGCGCTCCAAAGAGCTATCTCGTGAGAGACGTCCGGTACGACATTCCTCTCCTCCACAGAAGCCCTCCGTACCTCAGTCGTCAACAGCTGGGATTCCCGTCCACGAGCCCATGCAGATCGACCGAGTACGGCGGTCTGAACAACGTCGAGCAGAGCGGCTCGCCAAAGGTCTCTGCTTTTACTGCGGAGAGGGCACACATCTCCTACGCTCCTGTCCGGAAAGGCCGGGAAACTCCAAAGCCTAGGGTTGGTAGGAGAGGCCACCCTAGGTGCTGGGACTCTCTCAGACCCGGTTATGTGGACCGTACAAGTGTCAGCGGGAGAGACGCGCTTCACGGCTGAGGCATACCTCGACTCTGGAGCAGCAGGCAATTTCATCCAGCAGGCCACGGTGGACAAGTACCAGTTGCCTGTTACTCTACTCGATAAGCCCCTAGTGATTGCCTCTGTGGATGGGAGACCCCTCGCTGATACCATCTCCTGGGTCACCAGGCCGGTCGAACTGCGTATCGGTGCCCTGCACACCGAGAACATCGCTCTCTACGTCCTTCCACACATGTCCCATCAAATCCTGCTGGGCCTCCCCTGGTTGCGGACACACGAACCATCAGTCAGCTGGGGTACTGGCGAAATCACCCGATGGGGCCCTGCCTGTCATGAGAGGTGTCTGAAGTCCATACAACCCATCCGACGACCTCCGGTTCCAGAGAACCTACCGGAACTGCCCTCGGCCTATTGGTCCTTCGCAGACGTTTTTGACAAGAAGGAGTCTGAGGTACTTCCGCCACACCGTCCCTACGATTGCGCCATCGACCTGCTCCCAGGAACAACACCACCTCGAGGACGGATATATCCGTTGTCTCCAGCCGAAACCAGGGCCATGTCTACCTACATCACAGAAAGCCTGGCAAGGGGATTCATCCGGAGATCCTCCTCTCCTGCGGGAGCAGGCTTCTTCTTCGTTAAGAAGAAAGAGGGTGACCTACGCCCATGCATTGACTACCGGGGTTTGAATCAGATCACCATAAAAAACAAGTACCCTCTGCCGCTCATCCCCGAATTGTTCGACCGGCTCAGAGGAGCCCGTGTGTTCACCAAACTGGATCTTCGGGGTGCCTACAACCTAGTTCGTATCCGCTCTGGGGACGAATGGAAGACCGCGTTTAATACTCGCGATGGGCACTATGAATACTGCGTAATGCCCTTCGGTCTGTGTAACGCTCCTGCCGTATTCCAAGAATTGGTGAACGACATTTTCCGGGACCTCCTCTACATCTGTGTAGTAGTTTATCTGGATGACATCCTTGTCTTCTCTCCGGACCTCCAGACCCACAGAGAGAACGTACAGCTGGTTCTACAAAGACTGAGAGAGAATCGTCTCTACGCCAAATATGAGAAGTGTGTCTTTGAGCAATCTTCTCTCCCTTTCCTGGGATACATCATCTCGGGTACAGGGCTGCAGATGGATCCAAAGAAGGTCTCCTCCATTCTCAACTGGCCTCCTCCTTCTGGACTAAAGGCAATCCAACGCTTTCTGGGATTCGCCAACTATTACCGCCAGTTCATCCCTCACTTCTCTGCCCTGACTGCTCCTCTCTCCGCCTTGACCAAGAAGGAGGCTAATCCAAAGGACTGGTCACCTGCGGCCGACGCCGCGTTTTGCTCTCTGAAGCGAGCATTTGCCTCCTCTCCTGTACTCCACCGACCGGAGTTAAACCGCCAGTTCACCTTGGAGGTGGATGCCTCCTCCTCAGGAGCCGGAGCAGTGCTCATGCAGAAGTCCTCCTCCGGGAAGATGGTGACTTGCGGTTTCTTCTCCAAGAGCTTCTCAGCGCCTGAACGTAATTACACCATCGGTGACCGAGAACTATTGGCGGTCAAACTGGCTCTGGAGGAGTGGCGCTACCTCCTGGAAGGAGCAGTGTACCCCGTGATTATCTACACGGACCACAAGAACCTGGAATACCTTCGGTCCGCTCAGCGACTGAACCCACGACAAGCCAGGTGGTCCTTATTCTTTGCCAGGTTTGATTTCCAGCTCCATTTCCGACCCGCGGACAAGAATGTACGCGCTGATGCCCTGTCTAGGTCTCTCATGCCCATGGAGCGGGAGGAAGAGAGTACCCAACCTATCATCTCTCCTAGCAAGATTATTCCGGTGGCTCCTGTCACCCTGGCCCAGATACCGCCCGGGAAGACCTATGTCTCTGAGACCGACAGGCAAAAAGTCTTACACTGGGGTCATGCCTCAAAAACAGCCGGTCATGCAGGTCAGAAGAGAACATGGGGTGCGATTGTACGCCATTACTGGTGGCCATCCCTTCGCACGGACGTCGCTGCTTTTGTCTCTGCCTGCTCCTCTTGTGCCAGGAACAAGACGCCCAAGCACCTGCCATATGGCCGTCTTCTGCCTCTGCCTATACCCTCAGTTCCATGGCAACATATAGCGATGGACTTTATTACGGACTTGCCATTATCCTCCGGGCACACAGTCATATGGGTCGTGGTGGATCGGTTCTCCAAAATGGCTCACTTCGTCCCTATGGCCGGACTGCCCTCTGCTCAGGAACTCGCGGAAGCCTATATACATCACATCTTCCGCTTGCATGGCTTTCCATCCCACATCGTGTCCGACAGGGGAACTCAGTTCACCTCCCGCTTCTGGAGGGCGCTCTGCAAACATCTGGGAGTGACTCTGGACTTTTCTTCTGCTTACCATCCGCAGTCTAATGGCCAAGTGGAGAGGGTCAATCAAATCTTGACCTCCTTCTTACGTCACTATGTCAACGCCCATCACGACGACTGGTCCACGCTTCTGCCTTGGGCTGAATTCTCCCATAACCACCACATCAGTGAGTCGTCCTCCAAATCTCCCTTCCATGTCGTTTACGGACTTCAGCCCTCCGTCCCGTTGCCTATATCCCCTTCTTCGGATGTCCCTGCTGCTGATACTGTAGCCCGTGACTTCGCTACCATTTGGGACTCTGTCAAGGCGTCCCTTGGGCGCGCTTCCCAGCGGATGAAGAAACACGCCGACAAGAGGCGTCTGGACCCTCCGTGTTTCTCTCCTGGTGACCTGGTCTGGCTTGCTTCCCAGTACATCCGATTGAAGATACCTTCCTACAAGCTGGGTCCTCGCTACATTGGGCCGTTTAAGGTCCTCAGCAAGATCAATGAGGTCTCCTACAAACTGAGGCTTCCGGCCACGATGCGGATTCCCAACTCCTTCTACGTCTCTCTGCTCAAGCCGGTTTTCCTTGGTCCCTTCTCCGCTGCTGCCAGTCCGGCTCCTCCTCCTATTGCTGAGGACGACATCTATGCGGTAAGGGATATCGTGGCCATGAAGACTGTTCGAGGCCGACAGTTCTTCCTGGTGGACTGGGAGGGGTATGGTCCTGAGGATAGGTCCTGGGAGCCCAGGGAGAACGTGGGCACTCCTCTGATCCGTGCCTTCATGTCCCGGTTGCGGGGAGGGGGGCGTGGGGGGGGGGGTGCTGTCACGCTCCCCGGGTCCTCGGCTCCCCTCCCCGGGTCCTCTGCTCCGCTCCCCGGGTCCTCAGCCCCGCTCCCCGGCTCACCTGCCACGCTCCCCGCTCCCCAGCCTCCGGTGCCCGTCCTTCCCAGGTTCCCTGGCCTCCGATCCCGGCGTCCGACGGCTTCCCAGGCCCTGGCCGGCTCCCCTGCGTCCTCCTCTCAGCTTCCTTCCCTGGCTTCTGGCACCCGGGCGGCGCGCATGCGCATTAGGGCGCGCGCAGCGGTCACTGACCCTTTCTTAAAGGGCCAGCGTCCATTAACAGGAAATGAAGCTAAACAGGTACAGGGTATATAAGGGTTTATTGTCCAAGGGGGCGGGGCCTGATCTTCGTGTTTTCCAAGCTAGGAGTCAGGTCTCCTTGTGTCTCCTTGCCATACTCACGTATCTCTCTTCTAGAGCTGATCCTGCCTCGGCATCCGGTCCTGCTGAATCCCGAACCCCGCACGCTGTCCGTCTGCCATCTGACAGTCCGTACCATCTCGGATCCCTGCGGTGACCCGTCATCTCGCTCCAAAGGTTCCGGACCCCGCCTGACATCATCTCGGCTTCCGAACCTGAGCTACGTCACCCGGACTACCATCTGTGACTCCGTGGTCCCAGGGACTTCTCCGTTACACTCACTTGCACGGACTGTTCTGCTGCCCATAGTGCTTCAGCTACCGGACTCCTTACCACCATCTTAGAGTTCGGCCCAGTGGATCCACCTCCTGGGTCTGCCCGACCGCCTGGCCCTGACAATATACCAGCATACAGATATAAATACAACCTACACACAAATATATATAAGCAATGAATAAACTATACACATATACAGTATATCAGCAGTGAATAAACCGTACACAGAAATATATATCAGCAGTGAAGAAACCTTATACATAAGTATATACCAGCATTCCACAATAACTAAACCGTACAAATATATACATACATACATATATCAGCAGTGAATAAACCGTAAACATACATATATATATAAGTATATACCAGCATTCCACAATAACTAAACCGTACAAATATATACATACATACATATATCAGCAGTGAATAAACCGTAAACATACATATATACCAGCATGCATCAATAAATAAACCATACATATAAATATACAGTTAATCAGCAGTAAATAAACCATAGACAGAAATATATATCAGCAATGAAGTAACCTTATACATAAGTATATACCAGTATCAAGCAATGAATACATTGTACACACAAATATTTATCAGCAGTGAATAAACCATACACATAAGTATATACCAGCATGCAGCAATGAATAAACCATATAACCGCACATAAATATATATCAGCAGTGAATAAACCGTACACGCAAATACTGTATATATCAGCAGGGAATAAACCTTATACATAAGTATACTATATACCAGTATTCAGCAATGAATTATCTGTACACATAAATATATATATCAGCAGTGAATAAACCGTAGACATACGTATATACCAGCATTCAGGAATGAATACAACCGAGACACGCATATATATAAGCAATGAATAAGCCATACACATAAGTATATATCAGCAGTGAATAAACAGTATCCCTAAGTATATGCCAGCATCTAACAATGAATACACAGTACACACAAATATATATATCAGCAGTGAAGAAACCTTATAAATAAGTATATACCAGCATCCAGCAATGAATACACCGTACACACAAATATTTATAAGCAGTGTAAATAAACTGTACACATAAGTACACACCAGCATGCAGCAATGAATAAAAACTATCTATCTATCTATCTATATACATATATATATATATATATATATATATATATATATATATATATATATATATATATAAAAAATATATATAAATATACAATATATCAGCAGTGAATAAACTGTACACAAAAATATTTCAGCAGTGAAGAAACCTTATACATATATACCAGCATTCAGCAATGAATAACCTGTTCATATATATATATATATATCTATATATATATATATATATATATATATATATACACAGTGGAACCTTGGTTTAAGAGTAATTTGGTTTGAGAGCGTTTTGCAGGACAAGCAAAGCTTTTTACAAATTTGTAACTTGGTGTAAGAGCAATGCTTTGCAAGAAGAGCAAATACTCACCGTGCACTTACATCCTTTCACCGCGCTCTGACCCGCTCTGGAGGTAACTTTCTGTACATATGTACTGTATACAGTATATACTATATCAATTTGCATTTGTGGATATAGTATTATGCTTTCTTTCTGCTAACCAGTACAGCAGATTGCTTGTACTGTACCTCTCGCACACAAACAATGTTATTGTTATAAGCTAAAGTGCATTTTAATTTGCTTTATATGTTTTTTACTGTACTGAGCAGTATTTTGTTTTAGTGTACTGTAATAATTGTATATGAATACAGCACATTATTTTGTATTACTGTAATAAGTTTGTATAAATACAGCAAATATTTTTGGGTTGTGGAACGAATTGTCTGTGTTTCAATTATTTCCTATGGCAAAATTCGCTTTGATATAAGAGTAACTTAGTTTAAGAGCACACCCCCGGAACCAATTATGCTCGTAATCCAAGGTTCCACTGTATATATTTATATATATATATATATATATATATATATATATATAATATATATATATATATATATATATATATATATATATACACAGTACAGACCAAAAGTTTGGACACACCTCATTCAAAGAGCTTTCTTTATTTTCAGGACTCTGAAAATTGTAGATTCACATTGAACGCATCAAAACTATAAATTAACACATGTGGAATTAAATACTTAAAGTGTGAAACAGCTGAAAATATGTCTTATATTCTAGGTTCTTCAAAGTAGCCACCTTTTGCTTTGATTACTGCTTTGCACACTCTTGGTATTCTCTTGATGAGCTTCAAGAGGTAGTCACCGGAAATGGTTTTCCAACAGTCTTGAAGGAGTTCCCAGAGATGCTTAGCATTTGTTGGCTCTTTTACCTTCACTCTGCGGTCCAGCTCACCCCAGACCATCTCGAATGGGTTCTGGTCTGGTGACTGTGGAGGCCAGGTCATCTGGCGTAGCACCCCATCACTCTCCTTCTTAGTCAGATAGCCCTTACACAGCCTGGAGGTGTGTTTGGGGTCATTGTCCTGTTGAAAAATAAATGATGGTCCAACTAAACGCAAACCGGATGGAATAGCATGCCGCTGCAAGATGCTGTGGTAGGCATGCTGGTTCTGTATGCTTTCAATTTTTAATAAATCCCCAACAGTGTCACCAGCAGAGCCCCCCCACACCATCACACCTCCTCCTCCATGCTTCACGGTGGGAACCAGCCATGTAAAGTCCATCCGTTCACCTTTTCTACAAAGACACGGTTGTTGGATCCAAAGATCTCAAATGTGCACTCATCAGACCAAAGCACAGATTTCCACTGGTCTAATGTCCATTCCTTGTGTTCTTTAGCCCAAACAAGCCTCTTCTGCTTGTTGCCTGTCCTTAACATATATATATATATATATATATATATATATATACAGTTAGATCCAGAAATATTTGTACAGTGACACAATTTTCGCGAGTTGGGCTCTGCATGCCACCACATTGGATTTGAAATGAAATCTCTACAACAGAATTCAAGTGCAGATTGTAACGTTTAATTTGAAGGTTTGAACAAAAATATCTGATAGAAATTGTAGGAATTGTACACATTTCTTTACAAACACTCCACATTTTAGGAGGTCAAAAGTAATTGGACAAATAAACCAAACCCAAACAAAATATTTTTATTTTCAATATTTTGTTGCGAATCCTTTGGAGGCAATCACTGCCTTAAGTCTGGAACCCATGGACATCACCAAACGCTGGGTTTCCTCCTTCTTAATGCTTTGCCAGGCCTTTACAGCCGCAGCCTTCAGGTCTTGCTTGTTTGTGGGTCTTTCCGTCTTAAGTCTAGATTTGAGCAAGTGAAATGCATGCTCAATTGGGTTAAGATCTGGTGATTGACTTGGCCATTGCAGAATGTTCCACTTTTTTGCACTCATGAACTCCTAGGTAGCTTTGGCTGTATGCTTGGGGTCATTGTCCATCTGTACTATGAAGCGCCGTCCGATCAACTTTGCGGCATTTGGCTGAATCTGGGCTGAAAGTATATCCCGGTACACTTCAGAATTCATCCGGCTACTCTTGTCTGCTGTTATGTCATCAATAAACACAAGTGACCCAGTGCCATTGAAAGCCATGCATGCCCATGCCCTCACGTTGCCTCCACCATGTTTTACAGAGGATGTGGTGTGCCTTGGATCATGTGCCGTTCCCTTTCTTCTCCAAACTTTTTCTTCCCATCATTCTGGTACAGGTTGATCTTTGTCTCATCTGTCCATAGAATACTTTTCCAGAACTGAGCTGGCTTCATGAGGTGTTTTTCAGCAAATTTAACTCTGGCCTGCCTATTTTTGGAATTGATGAATGGTTTCCATCTAGATGTGAACCCTTTGTATTTACTTTCATGGAGTCTTCTCTTTACTGTTGACTTAGAGACAGATACACCTACTTCACTGAGTGTTCTGGACTTTAGTTGATGTTGTGAACGGGTTCTTCTTCACCAAAGAAAGTAGCCAAAGCTACCCAGGAGTTCATGAGTGCAAAAATGTGGAACATTCTGCAATGGCCAAGTCAATCACCAGATCTTAACCCAATTGAGCATGCATTTCACTTGCTCAAATCCAGACTTAAGACGGAAAGACCCATAAACAAGCAAGACCTGAAGGCTGCGGCTGTAAAGGCCTGACAAAGCATTAAGAAGGAGGAAACCCAGCGTTTGGTGATGTCCATGGGTTCCAGACTTAAGGCAGTGATTGCCTCCAAAGGATTCGCAACAAAATATTGAAAATAAAAATATTTTGTTTGGGTTTGGTTTATTTGTCCAATTACTTTTGACCCCCTAAAATGCAATTCCTACAATTTCTATCAGATATTTTTGTTCAAACCTTCAAATTAAACGTTACAATCTGCACTTGAATTCTGTTGTAGAGGTTTCATTTCAAATCCAATGTGGTGGCATGCAGAGCCCAACTCGCGAAAATTGTGTCACTGTCCAAATATTTCTGGACCTAACTGTATATATATATTTATCAGCATTGAATAAACTGTACATACACATTTACACACATATACAGTATTTCAGCAGGGAAGAAACCTTATACATAAGCATAAGTATATACATACACAGAAATATATATCAGCAGTGAATAAACGTCACACATAAGTTAAAAAAAAAAAAAGCTAGCATTGAATGTGCACTACAGCACTAAAAAATTCCAACTGTACTTATTATAAATATGAGATTTTTGTCAACAAATTGCAATTTCTTGAGCTACCCTGCCACTCCACGGCAAATCTCTGTTGGGGCAGTCCTAACACTAAAATATTTTTATAAAATGTGCCAAACGGCCTCACTTATGAAATAAAAAAAACAAAAAACTGAGCTGTGACAAATGTTCAATAAACATGCAACATTACAAGCATGTGAATTGCAGCCTCAAGACTAGAAAAAAACCAAGGAGAAAATTGTGGAAAAATACCCTGACTATAAATAAATAAATTGCAAGTGCTTAATAAACAGGGTACTTAGTATATACATTTTTGCAAAAAGGTAAGAAGCTGTCTCACCTCGTCACGGTGTACCCATCTGAGATAGTCCCTAACCTACTGAAGTTAAAAACATATTCTGTACCTGACTAGTGTCATGTCAAAACTTCAATATGGATGGTAAAGTGGTTAGCTGGGTCCCAGATTAAATACACAGCAAAAAGTGAGAAACAGGTAATTGTTCAGCCTCAGTATCAGGAGGGCTGCACCCCCAACTTGCATTCAAGCAAGATAACAGACAAAAAAAACAAAAAACTGAGCTGTGACAAATGTTCAATAAACATGCAACATTACAAGCATGTGAATTGCAGCCTCAAGACTAGAAAAAAATTAAGGAGAAAATTGTAGAAAAAATACCCTGACTATAAATAAATAAATTGCAAGTACTTAATAAACAGGGTACTTAGTATATACATTTTTGCAAAAAGGTAAGAAGCTGTCTCACCTCGTCACGGTGTACCCATCTGAGACAGTCCCTAACCTACTAAAGGTACTAAGTACCCTGTTTATTAAGCACTTGCAATTTATTTTTTTATAGTCAGGGTATTTTTTCTACAATTTTCTCCTTGGTTTTTTTCTAGTCTTGAGACTGCAATTCACATGCTTGTAATGTTGCATGTTTATTGAACATTTGTCACAGCTCAGTTTTTTGTTTTTTTTGTCTGTTATCTTGCTTGAATGCAAGTTGGGGGTGCAGCCCTCCTGATACTGAGGCTGAACAATTACCTGCTTTTCACTTTTTGCTGTGTATTTAATCTGGGACCCAGCTAACCACTTTACCATCCATATTGAAGTTTTGACATGACACTAGTCAGGTACAGAATATGTTTTTAACTTTAGTAGGTTAGGGACTGTCTCAGATGGGTACACCGTGACGAGGTGAGACAGCTTCTTACCTTTTTGCAAAAATGTATATACTAAGTACCCTGTTTATTAAGCACTTGCAATTTATTTATTTATAGTCAGGGTATTTTTTCTACAATTTTCTCCTTGTTTTTTTTCACATATGAAATAGTAGAACTGCTCTTAGCAGCACTCACCTGGTCTATTTCAATCCCGCACCCATGACTGAATCATGGCTGTGGGCGGGACAGGTCCAAGCAAATGCTGCATGAAGTACATAAGTATATACCAGCATTGAGCAATGCATAAACCATGCAAATACAGTAAATATATATCAGCAGTGAAAAAAATCATATACATAAATATATACCAGCATCCAGAAATTAAAAAAAGCACACATAAATATATATCAACAGGGGATAGTGAATAAACCATATACGTAATACAGTAAGCATTGCAGCAATTATACGTCATCTTTCCCCAGATTATAATCACTGTAATTAGTGCAGTAATCATCCATATTCCCAACCTCAGTTTATTAACATAGTAATTTATTACTATTGGACAACATACAGTGCCTACAAGTAGTATTCAACCCCCTGCAGATTTAGCAGGTTTGATAAGAAGCAAATAAGTTAGAGCCTGCAAACTTCAAACAAGAGCAGGATTTATTAACAGATGCATAAATCTTACAAACCAGCAAGTTATGTTGCTCAGTTAAATTTTAATACATCTTCAACATAAAAGTGTGGGTCAATTATTATTCAACCCCTAGGTTTAATATTTTGTGGAATAACCCTTGTTTGCAATTACAGCTAATAATCGTCTTTTATAAGACCTGATCAGGCCGGCACAGGTCTCTGGAGTTATCTTGGCCCACTCCTCCATGCAGATCTTCTTCAAGTTATCTAGGTTCTTTGGGTGTCTCATGTGGACTTTAATCTTGAGCTCCTTCCACAAGTTTTCAATTGGGTTAAGGTCAGGAGACTGACTAGGCCACTGCAACACCTTGATTTTTTCCCTCTTGAACCAGGCCTTGGTTTTCTTGGCTGTGTGCTTTGGGTCGTTTTCTTGTTGGAAGATGAAATGACGACCCATCTTAAGATCCTTGATGGAGGAGCGGAGGTTCTTGGCCAAAATCTCCAGGTAGGCCGTGCTATCCATCTTCCCATGGATGCGGACCAGATGGCCAGGCCCCTTGGCTGAGAAACAGCCCCACAGCATGATGCTGCCACCACCATGCTTGACTGTAGGTATGGTATTCTTGGGGTCGTATGCAGTGCCATCCAGTCTCCAAACGTCACATGTGTGGTTGGCACCAAAGATCTCGATCTTGGTCTCATCAGACCAGAGAACCTTGAACCAGTCTGTCTCAGAGTCCTCCAAGTGATCATGAGCAAACTGTAGACGAGCCTTGACATGACGCTTTGAAAGTAAAGGTACCTTACGGGCTCGTCTGGAACGGAGACCATTGCTGTGGAGTACGTTACTTATGGTATTGACTGAAACCAATGTCCCCACTGCCATGAGATCTTCCCGGAGCTCCTTCCTTGTTGTCCTTGGGTTAGCCTTGACTCTTTGGACAAGCCTGGCCTCGGCACGGGTGGAAACTTTCAAAGGCTGTCCAGGCCGTGGAAGGCTAACAGTAGTTCCATAAGCCTTCCACTTCCGGATGATGCTCCCAACAGTGGAGACAGGTAGGCCCAACTTCTTGGAAAGGGTTTTGTACCCCTTGCCAGCCTTGTGACCCTCCACGATCTTGTCTCTGATGGCCTTGGAATGCTCCTTTGTCTTTCCCATGTTGACCAAGTATGAGTGCTGTTCACAAGTTTGGGGAGGGTCTTAATTAGTCAGAAAAGGCTGGAAAAAGAGATAATTAATCCAAACATGTGAAGCTCATTGTTCTTTGTGCCTGAAATACTTCTTAATACTTTAGGGGAACCAAACAGAATTCTGGTGGTTTGAGGGGTTGAATAATAAATGACCCTCTGAATAAACTTTTCACAATTTAAAAAAAAAAAAAAATAAAGAAAGAAATAACATTCTTTTTTGCTGCAGTGGATTTCACACTTCCAGGCTGATCTACAGTCCAAATGTCACAATGCCAAGTTAATTCCGAATGTGTAAACCTGCTAAATCTGCAGGGGGTTGAATACTACTTGTAGGCACTGTATATGCCATTCGCCATCCCCACTGCCTAGTCACCATTTCTTGTCACAGACAGTAACCACCAACCCACACTAATCATTCATCACATGCTCTTATGGTGGATTCACTCTGCCATTGATGGATTGGTGATAATCACGCCATGTAAGCACACTGTCAATCACCTGATGAATTATCAGCATGCTCAGAAATCATCGATCTGGTCAGAACATCATCCTTTGTTGGCAGAGGATGTGCTGTGGAGAATAACAATTTTTGTGCACAGAACAATCAATTTTTTATTACTTATCGTTCTGTGTAAATATGAAATGCAGTCAGTCTATCTAAACAGGTTATTAAATCACTACCAATCAGCAAACATGTAGACAATAAGCAGTCACATAAAGGGAACCTGTCGTGTGTAAAAAGCCATTAACCTGCAGACATAGGGATAATCTGCAGGTTAATTGTGTTTGACACCTGCATATTGAACCCCACTGCTGGGAGGGGATTAATTTTAATCCACCCGGCAGCATAAGGGTTTCAATCACGAGGGCATCGCCGGTGTGGGATCAGTCACTGTATGTGTATGGAGAGTGGCGGCTGTATCCGCACCCCCCCCCCCCGCACTGACTGAACCTTGGGATAAGGAACAATTGCTTTATCTTGACTGTCGGTTAATGTGAACTTGTCCATGCTGTGCAAAACCTCTCACTCAGCCCGTATAGCTACACTCCCTCAGACTCCTTCTGTCTCTCCACCATTCTCTAGCCTACTTTCTGCCCACATTTTCTCGAGTGTTTGATGAACCAGGTCTCGTTCACTCAGCTGCTGATTCCAATCTGCGGCTAAGGCAAAGGCCTTGCTATGTGGGTCATTATGCCATCCAAGTCCATGCCCTGTCTGCTGAATTGGCCTGGAACAATGATGCTCTCCTGGTTGTCTTCTATGCCAACCTGTCCATTCATGTCAAAGATGAACCTGCAGGTAGGCATTTGTCGTCTTCACTTGACAATTGAATTTCTCTTGCTAGTTGTGTGGGGTTATGATGTAAATAATAATCTAGATTCTTGTTTGTGATACGGTGTTCAGCTTTGCACTCACAGGGTGTCATGGCGGCATCGGACTCTATTTACATCACAGAGTCTGGTCTCAGCCCTCTCCTGGGGTGGGGGAGAGAGGGTGTTAGATCAGGTTTTGGACAGGAGTTAGGGTCACACTGGCGGCCCAGACCTGGCTACCATCAAGCCTACCTCTGGGATAAGGGACAGCGCAGGGTCCCTAGTCTGAGGACCAGTTAAAAGGTCCCTATTCTAGTTACCCCGGTCACTCCCGTGACATTGTGTCTCTCCTTTAACAGCATCTTCAAACTGTGTCGGAAAGCGCACATCCAGCTGAAATGCATCGCCGCTCAGAGAGGACGCTGCACAAAGTGGGAGCCAGGGAGGGTAAGTAAAATATTTTATCCTTTTATGCAACGAGGGGACATATATACCAGGAGGAGGACATACTGTATATACCAGGAAGGTATATGTATAGGGACATATATACCAAAATGTGCCCAGGAGAGGGATATATTTACCAAGAGGGGCCCAGGATGGCACATATATACTGAGATGGGGACAAATAAACTAGGATGGGGACATATATGCCAGGAGGGGCTCAGGAGGATAACATATATACCAGGAAGGGGACAAATAAACAAGGATGGTGACATATATACCAGGAGGGGGACATATATACATATATACTAGGAGTCGCCCAGGATAGGGGTTATACCAGGAGGGGGACATTTCTAAACTTGGCTTTTATTTATACAAAACATATAATGCTGACAAAAACAAAGGATGAAAACCTACCCTCTTACTTACTGCCACATTACCTTTAAGGTGAGATTCTACAGCCAGGTATTGTGTGTTTTGGGATTATATTATTTATCTGCAGACACTGACTTGTTTATATACTTATTGTGCATTATATTATCAGTGCCCTGATACTTCTTGAGGATAATTACACTATTATTATGTCCATCCCCCTATTTCACCCATTCTTTTTCTCTTGTCATGTTTTTAACCTATGTTGTTGTCAGCCTTACATGTTTTGTATCAATAAAATCCATGTTTATATATAAATAGCTGAGTGTGCACATGTTTACTATGTGGCTTTTTCCCCGCTTATGTTACAATTCATTTTTTTGCATAGTTTTTGTTAGCACCCCTCCCAATATATTTATTACACTGTGGGGCCCACTACTTTTTTCTTAACAAAGTGTTGCAATGAGCAGTGTGTCTGTGTGTGTGTGTGGATATTATACAGAGGGGCAGTGTGTGTAGGGGGATATTATACAGAGGGGCAGTGTGTGTGTGGGGGATGCTATACAGAGGGGTAGAGTGTGGGTTGATATACAGAGGGGCAGTGTGTGAGAGGATATTATAAAGAGGGACAGCTTGTGTGAGAGGAGCAACGTATGTGAGGGATATCATATAGAGGGGCAATATTATAGAGGAGCATTGTGTGTGTGTGTGTGGGGGGATATTATACAGAGGGGCAGTGTAGAGGGTGTATTATGGAGAGGGGTGGTGTAAGGGTATATTATGGCGAGGGGCGGTGTAGGGAGTGTATTATTAATTTTCTGAGGGAAATTCTCTGAAATACCTTCAAGGGTGCTAACATTTTTGACCATGACTGTGTGTATATATATATATATATATATATATGTTACATCTCGTGGCTCTCCTGAGGCAAGGACTGAGGCAGTCTCCCATTCCTTGCCTGCCACGAGCACTCCTGCTCAGCAGCGCCGAAGGTCTGCCAGACTGCGCAGTGTGCAGGAGATACCTTCTCAGAGAGGCAGCAGAAGGGTGACACCTAGTGGTTCTCCTGTTACAAGGAGTGAAGCGGTCTCCCATTCCTGGCCTGCCGCAGACTCTCCTGCTCAGCGGCCCCGAAGGTCTGCGAGGCTGCGCAATGTGCAGAGGTTTACTGCTCAGGGAAGCAGTGAGATTCCCGTTATCTCTGCACATTGTGAGACCGAGGATCCCGCCTCTATTTCCCAGAGGCAGGAGGGTGAGCATGTGCAATGCGTGGTGGGTCCTGATTCGCTCACTGACGTCACACGGCTTGATGACAAGGCTGGTGACGTGGTGAATCCTGACTGGCCAGGCTGGGACGTCGTGGACCCTGATTGGGTCAAGTCCGTCATCTCCGCCTCGCGCCCGACCTTGGCTGGAGCTACACCTCCTTAAAAGCTCCTCCTGCCATCATGGCGGCGCGTGACCGTCCTTCTATGTTTGGATGTCTGGCAGCGTGCTGCCACGCCACTGCTCAGGCATTACTGTCTCTTGTGGGCTTGGCCCTTGCTGCTCCGGCAGTACCTCGTTTGCAGGCCGTGTTCCTGCCTTGCTGCTCCGGCAGTACCCCTGTCAACAGGCCGTGTTCCTGTCCCAGGTGAGCTCCTCAAGTCTCCATTGGACTCACCTGGTTATTGAAAGCACACGTGCGTGGGCACCTCTGTGCTACCCTCGTGCCATATTCTCGTGACTTCCACTGGCACACGTGCGTGGGCACCTCTGTGCTTCCCCGTGCAACAGGTACACCGAGCCGTGAGATCTGTGCCATACAACCCTCACGGGTTAGGGCAGATCGGTGTACATAGATCGTCTGTGACATTCCAGACGATCGCTAGCAGCAACCCGCTCACTCTTCACCCACCATAGCGGCGGTCCCTTACACCGCACAGTGGACCTTGACCGGCGGAAACAGTCCATTTCCCATCTTGGCACGCTTTCCCGGGTCCCCCTCGTAACATTACGGTCACGCCAAAGGTCTGGCTATGGCTGAAGAGCAGCAGCAGTTGCTGCGTTATGTGCAGCAGTTGGAGTCACGATTGGCAGCAGTGGAGCAGTCTTCCTCCGATAAGACTACTCTGACGACAGTCGCCACCCAGGCGGCTACCCAGGCTGTGCTATTGGGCGGAAGGTCTCCTCGCCTTGCGCTTCCAGAGCGCTTTAGCGGCAACAGCTCTGAGTGCCGTGGTTTTATAAACCAGGTTACCACCTACTTAGAGCTGTCCGCGACTCTTTACGCTACCGAGAAGGCGAAGGTAGCCTTCGTCCAGTCCCTGCTCACAGGGAGAGCGCTGAAGTGGTCCACGCCGTTGTGGGAGCGCGGAGATCGTGTGGTGAATAACTTAGCAGCTTATCTTGGGGCCATGAGAATGGTGTTCCTCGGGCCTCAAGTCACCCACGATTCCGCGCTGCGCCTCCTACGACTTCGGCAAGGGTCTGCTTCAGTCGGGGACTTTGCTGTACACTTTAGGACACTGGCCGCAGAGCTGGACTGGCCGGATAAGGTCCTTGTCCCTGTCTTTTGGGAGGGCCTGGCAGGGTTTGTCAAAGACGCACTGGCCACACGTGAGGTGCCTGCCACTTTAGAGTCCTTGATTCAGGTTGCCTCTCGCATAGACATCCGCCAGGCGGAGCGAAGGCTCGAGGTCTCTTCAGCACCCACGTCTTCTCGGCCTAAAAAGTGTCTGACTCCCGTCTTCCATCAGACAGGTCCCCCAGCCAGTCCTGTAGGCGACTCCGTGGAGTCAATGGAGGTGTCCAAGGTGGTCTCCTCTGCCCCAGGTTCTCGGTCTTGTGTCATCTGCTTTTCCTGTGGGCAGAGGGGACACATAGCTACCCGATGTCCCAAACCGTCGGGAAAAGACAGCGTCTAGTTTCTATCAGAGGGGGGACTCTAGACGCTACTTCTCCCTCTAGGTTGACTATCAGCGCCCAGTTGCAGTTCGGCACTACTCTCTTCTCTGCCCTGGCTTGCTTGGACTCAGGCGCTGAAGGCAATTTCATCTCGACCTCCCTGGCAACCCGATACTCAGTTCCCCTGGTTCTGTTGCCCAAGCCACTCAGGGTCGGGTAGTCGACGGGTCCATACTACTCGATCCTATAACCCAGATCACCATCCCTCTCAGGATGGATGTACCACCGGGACACCATGAGCAGGTGTCCTTCCTGGTGCTTCCAGGGGGGACGGATGAGATCCTACTGGGCCTTCCCTGGTTGAGACAGCATGCTCCTATACTCAACTGGGCAACAGGGGAGATCTCATCCTGGGCAGGATCCTGTAGAGAGCACCTCGTGACTACCGAACCACCCGCTACCATTAGGTCGGTTGGGTCCTCAGGGAATACTGAGGGGCCGGGTTTACCGACACCTTATGAGGCCTACAGGGATGTCTTTTCCAAAAGGGCCGCAGATACTCTTCCTCCCCACCGGCCATATGATTGCCGAATAGACCTGAAGCCAGGCTCCGAGCCCCCCAGGGGCAGAGTGTATCCACTCTCTGCTCCAGAGACGGAGGCTATGTCCAAATATATTCAGGACAGCCTGGCGAAGGGGTTCATTCGCAAGTCTATTTCACCGGCTGGTGCAGGGTTCTTTTTTGTGCAGAAGAAGGAAGGGGATCTGCGCCCCTGTATCGATTACAGGGGATTAAATGCAATCACGATCAAGAACAAATACCCTTTGCCCCTCATTACTGAGCTATTTGATCGATTCCGCGGGGCAAAGGTCTTCACAAAGCTGGATCTACGCGGGGCGTATAATCTAGTGCGAGTCCGAAAGGGCGATGAGTGGAAGACCGCCTTTAACACCAGGGACGGTCACTACGAGTATCTAGTAATGCCCTTCGGACTCTGCAATGCCCCCGCCGTATTTCAAGACTTTGTGAATGACATTTTCCGGGATTTGTATCTTTCCGTGGTTGCATACCTGGATGACATTCTTATCTTCTCCCCCGATCTTACCACCCATCGGAGGGATGTCATCCGAGTACTTAAGAGGCTCCGCACCCATTCGTTATATGCTAAGCTGGAAAAGTGCGTTTTTGAACAGGAATCCTTGCCGTTCCTGGGGTACATAGTGTCCAGTCAGGGGTTAGCAATGGATCCGGGGAAGTTGGAGACAGTGATGAACTGGCCTGAGCCCCGCTCGCTGAAGGCGATCCAGCGATTCTTGGGGTTTATCAATTATTATCGCCAGTTCATTCCCAACTTCTCGACGGTGGCAGCACCCATCATTGCCCTTACCCGCAAGGGCGCTAATCCCAAAGCATGGACACGGGAAACGGTAGAGGCATTTCACACTCTCAAAACTCACTTCTCCAGAGCTCCCATCCTTCATCGTCCAGACATCTCCAAACCCTTCCTACTGGAGGTAGACGCCTCTTCGGTCGGTGCAGGTGCAGTCCTGTACCAGAAAAACGAACGAGGAAGGAAACATCCGTGTTTCTTTTTCTCCAAGACCTTTTCTCCGGCCGAGAGGAACTACTCCATAGGGGATAGAGAGTTACTGGCGATGAAACTAGCATTCCAGGAATGGCGGCATCTCCTGGAGGGTGCGAAGCATCCATTTGAGGTTTTTTCTGACCACAAAAGCCTCACATACCTCCAGACAGCACAACGCCTGAACCCAAGGCAGGCCCGTTGGTCTTTATTCTTCTCCCGGTTCCGCTTTATTATCCGCCACCTGGCCGGTGAGAAGAACGTACGGGCCGATGCCTTGTCACGTTGTATGGTTGTGTTGGAGGAGGACGAGGAGGAGCCTCGTCTTATACTACCCCCGGACAGCTTGAGTATGGTCACTCCCACTTCTTTGGACCAGGTGCCACCTGGCAAAACCCTCGTTCCCCCTGAACTACGGAACGAGGTGCTATCGTGGGCCCATGCCTCCAAGGTCGGGGGTCACTTTGGGGTCAAAAGGACCAGAGACCTTGTGACTAGGCACTATTGGTGGCCGAGACTACCCCAGGACATACAGGAGTATGTGGGAGCCTGTATGTCGTGTGCACGGAATAAGCCGTCCCGGCAGAGACCGGCAGGTCTTCTTCACCCACTGCCAGTGCCGGATCGTCCCTGGGAAGTGGTAGGGATGGACTTCCTGGGAGATCTGCCCAAGTCAGCAGGGCACAGGGTCGTATGGGTCATCACGGACGACTTCTCTAAAATGGTCCACTTGGTGCCTCTCCCACGACTCCCGACGTCACGTGCTCTCGCCACCTTGTTCATTCGGCATGTATTTAGGTTGCATGGCATGCCTGACAAGGTGGTGAGCGACCGGGGTCCCCAGTTCGCGTCTCGCTTCTGGAGAGAGCTCTGTAAGCTCCTGCAGATAGAGCTGAACATCTCCTCCGCATACCATCCCGAGACCAATGGACTAGTGGAGAGGACTAATCAGACCTTGGTAACTTACCTCCGCCATTTTATATCCGCGCACCACGACAACTGGGCTAACCTCCTTCCTTGGGCCGAATTTGCCATTAACAATTCGGTCCATGAATCCTCTGGCCAGACTCCGTTCCTACTCAATAACGGACAACATCCCAGAATCCCGGTTCCGATGCCCATTACGTCACCTGATACTAGAGTGGAGGATTGGGCGACCAAGGCCCGGGAGATCTGGGATGACACCCAAGAGGCTCTTAAAAGGGCTAAAGACCGGATGGTGACAACGGCTGATGTTCGCCGCCGCCCTGCACCATCCTTCGCCCCTGGTGACCTAGTATGGCTGTCCTCTAAGAATGTTAACCTACGGGTACAGGCAGCCAAATTCGCCCCTAGGTATCTGGGTCCGTTTAAAGTACTACAGCAGGTAAACCCAGTGGCATATCGACTCCAGCTCCCTCCACGCTGGGCTATAGCCAACACCTTTCACGTGTCCCTCCTGAAACCCGTACGACTTAATAAATTCTCGGGGTCCCTGCCGGCTCAAACCGACTCCCCGTCCGACGACCCTGAGGTGGCAAAACTTGTGGAGACAAAAGTCATACAGGGCAAGAGGTACTACCTCGTGGAGTGGGCCGGCCGTGGTCCGGAGCATAGATCCTGGGAGTTGGAGGATCATATCCGCGCCCCGGGTTTGATAGCGGCCTTCGAGCACGGACAGGGGGGGGGCCTAGACGGGGGGGTAATGTTACATCTCGTGGCTCTCCTGAGGCAAGGACTGAGGCAGTCTCCCATTCCTTGCCTGCCACGAGCACTCCTGCTCAGCAGCGCCAAAGGTCTGCCAGACTGCGCAGTGTGCAGGAGATACCTTCTCAGAGAGGCAGCAGAAGGGTGACACCTAGTGGTTCTCCTGTTACAAAGAGTGAAGCGGTCCCCCATTCCTGGCCTGCCGCAGACTCTCCTGCTCAGCGGCCCCAAAGGTCTGCGAGGCTGCGCAATGTGCAGAGGTTTACTGCTCAGGGAAGCAGTGAGATTCCCGTTATCTCTACACATTGTGAGACCGAGGATCCCGCCTCTATTTCCCAGAGGCAGGAGGGTGAGCATGTGCAATGCGTGGTGGGTCCTGATTCGCTCACTGACGTCACACGGCTTGATGACAAGGCTGGTGACGTGGTGAATCCTGACTGGCCAGGCTGGGACGTCGTGGACCCTGATTGGGTCAAGTCCGTCATCTCTGCCTCGCGCCCGCCCTTGGCTGGAGCTACACCTCCTTAAAAGCTCCTCCTGCCATCATGGCGGCGCGCGACCGTCCTTCTATGTTTGGATGTCTGGCAGCGTGCTGCCACGCCACTGCTCAGGCATTACTGTCTCTTGTGGGCTTGGCCCTTGCTGCTCCGGCAGTACCTCGTTTGCAGGCCGTGTTCCTGCCTTGCTGCTCCGGCAGTACCCCCGTCAACAGGCCGTGTTCCTGTCCCAGGTGAGCTCCTCAAGTCTCCATTGGACTCACCTGGTTATTGAAAGCACACGTGCGTGGGCACCTCTGTGCTACCCTCGTGCCATATTCTCGTGACTTCCACTGGCACACGTGCGTGGGCACCTCTGTGCTTCCCCGTGCAACAGGTACACCGAGCCGTGAGATCTGTGCCATACAACCCTCACGGGTTAGGGCAGATCGGTGTACATAGATCGTCTGTGACATTCCAGACGATCGCTAGCAGCAACCCGCTCACTCTTCACCCACCATAGCGGCGGTCCCTTACACCGCACAGTGGACCTTGACCGGCGGAAGCAGTCCATTTCCCATCTTGGCACGCTTTCCCGGGTCCCCCTCGTAACATATATATATATATATATATATATATATATATATCTTTCCCCAAGAGTGACAGTAAAGCAGGCTTTACACACTGCGATATCGGTCCCGATATCGCTAGTGTGGGTACCCGCCCCCATCTGTTGTGCGACACGGGCAAATCACTGCCCGTGCCGCACAACATCGCCCAGACCCGTCACATGTACTTACCTGCCCGGTGACGTCGCTGTGACCGGTGAACCGCCTCCTTTCTAAGGGGGCAGTCCGTGCGGCGTCACAGCGACGTCACTAAGCGGCCGCCCAATAGCAGCGGAGGGGCGGAGCTGAGCGGGACGTAACATCCCGCCCACCTCCTTCCTTCCGCATTGTGGCCGGGAGGCAGGTAAGGAGAGCTTCCTCGTTCCTGCGGTGTCACGGAGCGATGTGTACTGCCACAGAAACGAGGAACAACCTCGTTACTGCTGCAGTAACGATTTTTGAGAATGGACCCCCATGTCACCGATGAGCGATTTTGCAAGTTTTTGCAACGATGCAAAATCGCTCATCGGTGTCACACGCAACGGCATCGCTAATGCGGCCGGATGTGCGTCACCAATTCCTTGACCCCAACGAGTTCGCATTAGCAATGTCGTGGCGTGTAAAGCCCCCTTAAGGCTGTGGAAGGTTTGAGGGGTGGAGGAGAAGCTGGGATGGAGCCTGGGCGAAGTCTGAAGGGGGCACAAAAATTTTGCCAATATGGGGCCCTGAAATTCCTAATGGCAGCCCTGAGGCCAATCATTGAATTACCATAATACTCGTTACACTCGTTGTGCCCGTCCGAGCGCCTGCGAGCATTCGATCATTTTGGTACTCACCCATCACTACTGATGGTCAATCTAACCCTGTACATTAGTCCAGGGACCCAGGCACCATGGCTTGCACCTGCACTTCTTTTGATTTTTGCTGCTTTATCTGTTTTTGAATTCTATCTATCCATCTATCCCGCCATCAATCAATCTAACCAACTATCTATCCAACTATCTATCTATCTATCTATCGATCTCTCCATCCATCTATCCCGCCATCCATCTATCCCGCCATCCATAAATCTGTCCAACTATCTTATCTCTCCATCCATCTATCCCTCCATCCATCTATCCCTCCATCCATCGATCCCTCCATCCATCGATCCCTCCATCCATCGATCCCTCCATCCATCTATCCCTCCATCCATCGATGTATCCCGCTGTGACGCCCTGGGCAAGCCAGGGGTCACAGGTAGCTACATCACCACACCCTACACCCCGGTTAGGTACACCTAAGCTAGACCAGAAATCCTTGTTGCCTTCCTCCAGGGGCTGATGTCCACACCAGGGGGTGGAGCCAGGCGGTTGGTCTCCACCCACCAAGGAGTTCACAGTCCTGGAGGCAGGAAAACCAGGCAGATTAGTTTGAGAGTTGAAAGTGTGAGGAGTTGAGCTCAGGCAGAGCTTGAGTGTAGAGTTGAGTTTGGAGTCTGAAGTAGAAGGAGAGAAAGTGACAGAGAAAGAGCCTGAAGTTGGTCCGGGTGTGTGCCCCGGACTGAGACAGCAAGGTTAGCAGACAGCGGTGACCGTCTGCAGTGGAGGCTGATCGGAGTTGCCGTGAGGACCGTGGACGGGTGGTGGCCCGGCGGTACCGGACCAGTACACAAGGAAAAGCCAACACCATTGGCAGGGGCCTTTCGGATCCCGGCAAGGCTAGGAGTCGCCGTGAATTTGCCAAATCCGTCAGTGAAGGGGACCTCCGGGTCTCCAAACAACTAAGTCCCGATTGAAGGCAACAGTCCAACCGTATGAGAGAGACACCGCCACCGCCAAGGCACCAGTTTCTCGGGGCCAGCGCCTGCGGGCAAAGAGGGGCTCCTCCAGCCCATATCCAAGTCGGGGAGCGGGTAACCGGTGGGAACCCATCGCTACCAACATTACACAAGGTGCAGGGAAAGAGACAGTCACCGTTCACTACCGGGGAAAAAGCAACAGCAGCCGTCCAAGGGAACCGTCTTTCCAGCCGTGTGTTTTACCGAGAACTGTGTCACCGTCTCAGGCTGAGTGAGTACCACCGTGCCGTGAGGCACAGCGCTGCCCCCGCGACCCTGCACCTCGCCAGGCCCCGCACCCGGCCTGCCATCCACCCCTTCCCCATCACCGGGCCCCGGGACAACCAACCCCCTACCCACGGAGGGGAGAAATAACAACAAAGCTGCTCCCTGTCACCGCTCCCGGGATCCCCATACATAGCAGCGGTGGTGTCCACACAATCACCACAACCGTGGGTGGCGTCACGGACAATAAATCTCCCTTACCTAACCCCTTTTTACTGTGGAGCCTGGGATCACAGACCGGGTCACGCCAACGTGATACCCACAGAAGTGACCCCGTGGCCCGGATCTGAGTACACCTGGTCCCCGGGCGACACACCGCCATCCATCAATCTATCCCTCCATCCATCTATCCCTCCATCCATCTATCCCTCCATCCATCTAGCCCTCCATCCATCTATCCCTCCATCCATCTATCACTCTATCTATCTATCTATCTATCTATCTATCTATCTATCTATCCCTCCGTCCATCTATCCCACCATCCATCAATCTATCCAACTATCTATCTATCTATCTATTCCTCTATCTATCTATCTATCTATCTATCTATCTATCCATCTATCCATCTATTCATCCATCTTTCAAGGCCCCTTTACGCTCCGTAATGAAATAACATGGAATGCCAATAGACGCCATGATGCTGTTTCGATAGACCTTTATCACTAAACTTCCACTATCTTCAAGAACCTGAAGCAGGAATCAGTAATGTTTTGTTTCAATCTTTTCCAGCATTTCAAGATACAATATAAGGCTGGTGTCATAAATTGTTCTTTTTTCATATTTTTTTTCTACATTTCCCGTGGAGACATTCAAAATAGGAAAAAACCCAATCACCTATATTTGCCTTCAGCAGCATTCTCGGAAGCTCTTTTCCGGCGAACTATTCTAAAAGCACATATTTTGTTTGTTGCCACGGAAACCAGCACTTTACCCTAAAATTCAAGCCTTTTCTGACATGGAATGGGCGGGATGACTTGCCGGTGATTGGAAGTGAAGGCACCTTGCACAAAAGCTTAAATGCTACTTTAGGTTTCTATTAAGCTGAACTTTATTCAAGCAAGTTAAAAATATCCCGGGCGCACGCACAAAAACACATACCTGGGCGGCCGAGTGCTCGGGAGCAATCAATGAAGGCACAGACGCCTTGCCAGCGCAGAGCCATTAATAGGTGACGTACCGGTTCACCTGCGGTCCGGAGAATGCATTTGGTCTTTTTTTTGGTAATTATTTTAGAAAAAATATAAAAGCGCCCCCACTACGTTCCTTCTGTTAACCTTTTACCGGTCGGTTTTCTTGTCATTAATCCTGACTCACGAGCAAATTACAGGAATTAGTTTTTGTGAAGCCAAAATAAAAAAAAGCTCCCGTCTCACTATGGATTATTGGGATTATAACACCCGGTGCAGAGGATTTTCAGAGCAAGACGTTGCTTAGGCAGGCTGCATTGATTTTGGTGACAAAATGAGAAAAGTCTCGCACAAATTTCCTGTACACAAAGAGCAATGTGTTGATTGTTAATGGGCCGCTCAATGTGCACGGTGTGAGCTTTGATTTTTAACGCTTTCAATGTTTTTTTTCCGCCCACA
Organism: Anomaloglossus baeobatrachus; assembly: GCF_048569485.1. NCBI lineage: Eukaryota > Metazoa > Chordata > Amphibia > Anura > Aromobatidae > Anomaloglossus > Anomaloglossus baeobatrachus. The sequence goes on from NC_134356.1 coordinate 56,360,305, forward strand.
TCCAATTATCTGAAAAAAAATGCACAGACTGATATTGATTTTATTTTTTATGTACAAGAACAAATGGCAGTTTGTGACAAACATGAAGCTGAGAACAGAATGTCCGTTCTCCCATTTAGCTTCTACTACAGCAGGTCCTACATTGACAGCACCATCGAGGCAGCCCAAGGGGCTCGTGAGAAGAGGAGACCCACTCTAAAGGCCCCGTTACACGCAACAGCATCGCTAACGAGATGTCGTTGGGGTCACGGAATTCGTGACGCACATCCGGCCTCGTTAGCGACGGCGTTGTGTGTAACACGTATGAGCGACCGCTAACGATGCAAAATACTTACCAAATCGTTGATTGTTGACACGTCGTCCATTTCCAAAATATTGTTGCTGCTTTTGGACGCAGGTTGTTCGTCGTTCCTGAGGCAGCACGCATCGCTACGTGTGACACCCCGGGAACAACGAACAACACCGTACCTGCGTCCTCCGGCAACAAGGTGAGCGTGACTTTCATGCGGCTGCTCTCCGTCCCCCCGCTTCTATTGGACACCTGCCGTGTGACGTTGCTGTGACGCCGAACGAACCGCCCCCCCTTAGAAAAGACGCTGTTCGCCGGCCACAGTGACGTCACTAGGAAGGTAAGTATGTATGACGGGTACTAGCGATATTGTGTGCCACGGGCAGCGATTTGTCTCTTTACTCACTTTTTTGTGCCGCTCACCCAGGTAGTACTGTTCACCCACTATGATGAGCCCCGTCGAACCCGGATTCCTTCAGAGGTCAGTCTGGTATGGTACTCAGTGAGCCCCTTCCTCCTAGTGCCGTGTGTGCTGGATCCCCGTGACTTAAGCTACTTGGGGACCCCAGTTCGTCTCGAGTAGTACTCTTGTATTTATTTGCAGGTGCCGCGGCTCCGCAGTGGGGCCTAGTGCTGTCCAAGGCCCCGGATCCTATCTGACACTGTGATTTCAGGCTATGTGTGGCCAGGGAAGCTTGAAACCTCCCCACCCCGGCACATTCTGGAAAACCAACTTGAAGAATGATCTTCCCTAGGGTCCTGCACCCTGTGTCGCGCTGATTCCGAGGGGCAATGAAGCTCTCCCCTTGGCAACCGCATGAACTCCTGCGTCCCACCAGAGCACTGGTAAGACACGTCTGCTCCTGTCCTATCTTGTCGGAGAATCCCTGACTGTTGTGTTGGCTCTTAACTGCCCCTAAGTGGCTGCTCCTCCCCGGGTCCCTGTCACTAGTGGGTGGTACCCACCATGTTTGAAGGCAATCTTAAGGCTCTACCCTAGCCTGCCGAGGTGTCCACGGAAGGGATGGATGGATGAGGGGATGGAGAGGAAGGATGAGGGTAGTAGTGGATGAGGGTGAGGAGGATTGTCTTGTAAAGCCACCTGCAGTACAGGGGCCAAGGATTAGCCGCTGCTGTCGCTATCCTCCGGGGAGTATGGTCGTAGCAGCAAGGATAGTTCTGCTCCCCACAGGTGGAGCGGGCCCCTGGAAGGATAATGGGGCTGGCAGTTTATGGTGGTGTGCTGGGGGGCAGGACTGAGGATGCCGACAGTAACTGGACAACACAGCCCGGTAGTTCCTTTTACCTTTTACTGGTCAGTGGTTACGGTCCCGAGTTACAGTGGTCCGGTCAGCCTGGTAGGAGTGGGGGATCTCGCCTTGCCAAGTAAGTTGCGCTCTGTATATGGGTCTCTGTGGCCTGAAGCAGCACAGCATCCCTCTTCTTGGATGCAATTTGCCTTGCCCCTTGTGGCGGGCAGTGCGAGCCGGATGCAGGACCCGCTTGTGTTTCTGCGACCCCGGGCTCTATGGTGCTACTTCACCTTGGGAGTCTCTGGTGAGCCAGGAGATGTAAAATCTCTTGCTGTCTGGGTTTTACTGCTGGGCCGTTAGGCTCTGTGCGCACTAGAAAAGTGATTTTTCTCAAGAAAATTTCTTGAGAAACTTCTGGGAGTTGAAGATTTCCGCACCTGCGGAAAAATCCGCGGGAAAAACGCATGCGGATTTGCTGCGTATTTGCCGCGGATTTACCGCGGATTTACCGAAGGTTGCTCCCTGCGGTTTTGCAATAAATAATATAGATAATCGATAGACAGATAATGGATAGAGTGAAAGATGGATAGATGAATAGATAGATAGGCCTCTTTCACACGTCAGTGATTCTGGTACGTTTGTGCTTTTTTTGAAATGTACCAGAATCCCTGACATACGCAGACCCATTATAATGAATGGGTCTGCTCACACGTCAGTGATTTTTCACTGCACGTGTCTCCGTGCGGCGTACCCGCTTGTGCGTGATTGCCGCACGGAGACATGTCCATTTTTTTCTGGCATCACTGATGTCCCACGGACCACGCAGTGGTGTGATCCGTGAGACACGTGGCAGAAAAAAACGTGCTTTTAAAATAAAAAACATTTTTACTCACCCGGCTTCAGCGGCGCTCTCTGCATCCCGTGCAGCTTGCTGCTTCTGAGCTGGCTCATTACTGTTGCGCATATTCATGATGCACGACACAGCCGACCCGGAAGCAGCTGCTGTGGGGGTCAGCGCCGGCCGGATGCTGCACCGCGGGAGCGATCAGCACCATGGAGAGCGGGAGCGGGCACAGGTGAGTTGATTTCTTAGTGCAATCACGGGCCACGGAGAATGGAGCCCGTATTGCACTTAGACAACCCACGTGTGCCGTAATTCACTGCACACGCAGGGACATGTGCATGTTTTACACACCAGTGAAAAAGTCAGTGTTTTTCACTGACGTGTGAAACGGGCCATAGATAGATAGATAGATGAGAAAGACCTATAGAATGTCCCACCTCCCTGCATTTTCTAAGCTGGCACCCTTTAGTGACTTTCATGTGGCACTAAAGGGTGCTTAGCCTTGTATTTAGCCATAAAATAAATAATTAAAAAAAAAACCGACGTGAGGTCCCCCCATCTTTTGTAGCCAGCTAGGGTAAAGCAGACGGCTGCAGCCTGCAAACCACAGCTGGCAGCTTCACCTTGGTTGGTAATCCAAAATAGAGGGCACCCCACGCTGTTATTTTACATTAAATAAATATTTAAAACAAAAAACGTGGGGTCCCCCCCAAATTGGATCACCAGCCAAGGTAAAGTGGACAGCTGTGGTCGGGTATTCTCAGACTAGGGAGGTCCACTGTTATTGGACACTCCCCAGCCTAAAAATAGCAGGCCGCAGCCGCCCCAGAAGTGGCGCATCCATTAGACGTGCCAATCCTGGCGCTTCGCCCCAGCTCATCCCGCGCCCTGGTGCGTTGGCAAACGAGGTAATATATGGGGTTGATGCCAGATGTGTAATGTCACCTGGCATCAAGCCCTGGGGTTGGTGAGGTCAGGCGTCTATCAGATACCCGACATCACCAACCCAGTCAGTAAGAAATAAAAAATAGACAACAAAAAAAGTTTTATTTGAAAAAACACTCCCCAAAACATTCCCTCTTTAACCAATTTATTGAAAAGAACAATCAATTCCACGTCCGGCGTAATCCAATAAGGGGGGGGGGGGCACGGCGATCCATACCATAGTCGCTGTCCCAGTCAATGAAGAACAGAATGTTCCCCATTGGCTGGGAGAGCAATGCAGTGACCTGAGCTAACATCAATAGGTCAGCCCAGGTCACTGCAGGGGATGCCGAGCGCTGCCATCAGGAGCATAGATGAGATCATTACCTTCTGTGATCATCTCCTGTACTGCTGACGTCAGCGCTGTCACTGACTTCTATGCCCGCCGCGTTGTCAGAAGTATCGCGAGAGCCCGTGACATCACCGCTAGTGACAGTCTCGGGCCGCTCGCGAGACGGGCATAGACAGCAGTGACCGCGGTGACGTCAGGAGGCAGGAGATCGTCACAGCAGGTAATGATCTCACCTCCTGACAGCAGCGATCGTCATCCCCGCGGCTCCCAGCACTGCAGGGTGTCAGTGTCTGCCTGCGCTGCCGCGTGACAGGCTGCTGACACTGCGGGCAGACACTGACACCCTGCAGTGCAGTGTCAGTGTCTGCCTGTGTCAGTGTCTGCCTTCGCTGCAGCGTGACAAGCTGCTGACACTGCGGGCAGACACTGACTCACAGCTGTGCTGGCAGCTGCGAGGCTGGAGCGGGATACAGACTGCACGGGCACCTGGAGGTCGCACGGAAGTGCTTCTGTGCGGCGTCCAGGGAGTGTGACGTCTGTGTTTACTCTGCTCCGCTTCCTCTTCCTGGCATAATGACATCGCTTCCTGCAAAACCGCAGGCAGCGATGAGCATTACCGCAGGTAAATCGCGGCTATACCGGGGGTATACCGCACATCATTTGCTACCTGCGGTATACCCCCGGAATTTCGCGATTACATTACAGTGAATGGAGTGAAATTCCGGGGGTATACCGCAGGTACCTGCGGAAAATAATGGACATGCTCATTTTCTCAAGAAAGTTTCTTGAGAAAATTTTCTCAAGGAAATTTCTTGAGAAAAATCCGCAGCGTGCGCACAGCTATTTTTTTTTCTCATAGGATTTGCTTGGAAATGTCTGCACAAAGATTGCAGACATTTCTCAAGAAATTTCTGCAGCAAATCCGCGGGTAAATCCGCGGGCAAAACGGCCTAGTGCGCACAGAGCCTTAGTACCCGACAGTCAAGGATTCTGATTCTTGCTCTCGGTCCTGGAAAGCTTGCACGCAGCTCTCTGACAGCGACCATTCTCTCTGCTCACCTCTCTGGTTCTGAGGTTTCACTTTCTCTTTTACTGTTTAACCCCTCCCCAGCCCAGAATGCACAGAGAAGCTTGTCCCAACCAGGACTTGAGCTCCCCTTTCTGGCCTGAGTTAGGAAGTGTGTGTATGATTCCATCTGACAAACAGATTTCCCCGCTGCTTCCAGGCATAGCATTACCCCCAGAGGAGAACAAAGCCACTGTGGCTCCCATGACCACTAGGGTGCCACACTTACATCTGACCGCTTTCAGACAAGATATCAGCTGATTGGTGCGGGATGATGGTTCCAGACCCCTATTTCTAAATGGAGGTATTTGCTAATAATATTATTATTATACGTACTACATATTAGGATGGGATCTTGGAGATGAGAATACCCCTTTAAGTCTTTCAAAAGCTATTGTGTAACAACTACCGAACTTGCCATATGCTCTTTTGGGAGATATACAAAACGGGGTTCTCTTGTCTTATAAAACGGGTAAAATTGGATTGTTTGTACAAAAAAAAAGGAACTTAGCAATTTACCTCTTATCAAGAATAAAGGGATGTTTAGTTGTATAGTTGACTGCTCATTGTCTAGCTTACCGACCACCTCTTCAGTCTCAGAGGCGGCCAGCTTCCTACACACGCTCACTTGCATGCTCTATGCTTAGAGCAGGGGCCTCAAATTTGTCAGAGTATATAGGCTGCACATACAAAAAATAGAAATAAAACATGGACACATAGACCCATAATCATATTCCAAATATAAGAAACGTTTAAAGAGCATCCAAATGACTCAGAAAAACCTAGAACTATCTCCTAAAACCTATGTAAACAAATAATATCCTTATGGACCACGCAAAACCCAGGAGCTAAGAAAGTGCTTCATTGTAAAGCATGCCCATATCCACCACAAGCCATAGTGAATGGGCCTAAAAACGGACCACTCTGCCCACTAACATAGAAAAAAAATCTGAATTTTACAGGTGGCATTCTTTGCAGGACGAAATGGCGTTTACAGCGTTACCATTTTTTTTTCTGTATTTATTTTTGATCTTTTTTCATTTTTGTTGTATTTATTTTTTTCAAATGGTATTAATTTTATATGGGTTATGGTACAGTTTTTTGCTTGGGTCGGTATGGATGCATTGATAACAAACATGTACTTTTTTGCCTGCTTTAGTTTGCACATTAAACTGCATTTTTAGTGGCAACAATTTTTCCATACTTTTTTTTTTCAATTTTACACAATTTTTTGTCCCCCCAATAGGCCCCATACAAAAATATTGTCTTACAATTAGCCTCATGTAGTAATTTTGGCCAACATCTAGTAATGTCCCCCACCTTTGTCCCCATCTTGTAGCAATCTTCCCCATCCTTGTCTCCATCTGCTAATAATGTCCCCATCCTGGTCCCCATCTCATAATAGTGTCCCCATTCTGGTCCCCGTCTCATTGTAATGTTCCCATTCTGGTCCCCATTTCATAGTAATAGCCCCATCCTAGTCCCCATCTCATAGTAATGTCCCCAGCCCCGTCCCCATCTCATAATAATGTACTCATCCTGGTCTCTATCTCATAGTAATGTCCCCATCCTGGTACGCATCTCGTAGTAATGTCCACATCTAGGTCCCCATCTCATAGTAATACCCACATCCTAGCCTGGTCGCTATCTTGTAGTAATGTCCCCATCCTGGTCCCCATATTGCAGAAATGTCCTCCATCCTCGTCCCCATCTTATAATAATGTCCCCATCCTAGTCCCTATCTTGTAGCAATGTCCACTATCCTTATCCTCATATCACAGTAAAGTCCCCCATAATAGTCCCCATCTTGTAACAATGTGCCCCATCCTGGTCCCCATCTTGTAGTAAAGTCCCCCTTTCTGCTGCTCTTCATGCACACATTAATAAGAAAAAAAACAATTCTTCTCACCTGCCTTCATTCTTTCAGTGAATAGAGTCCGCTTCTCCTCCACAGCCGGTGCATGGCAGTGATGTCATACATTGCCCTCGATGGCCACCCCAACATCAGCTCCCAGCCTCTGACTGGCTGGTAGCTGGTATTGCGGTGCAGAAAGCCAGTCTCTGTACCTCAATACATTTCAATTCAGTGTGCATCTGAAGACACACATTCAAATGAAAAGAAGTGTTGGAGTCTGCGACAATTGTCTCAGAAGCTACGGGCAGTAGGATGCAACCTCAGTTTCACTGCAGTTCTCCCAAGCTACAGAAGTAACACTGCTAGGAGGAAGAAGCATGGCAGAAAGCTCAGTTCAAACCATCATTGTGACCATGCTGCTCATCCAGATTGTCAATCTTCAGGAATGCACCATTCACCGACAAGCAGGAAGCTGTGAGGCAGAGGAACGGTGTGCTCCCGAAGAAAGGATTTAACAACCCTTTTAGTTTTTTCATCCACAATGCACATATCCGAATGAAGATTGTATATACTGTAGTAATGCGACTCACTTGGCAGCTCATCGCGGTAGAGACAGTCACCGTTTCTATATAAATGTCGCTGGTTTAGTACAACTTCATAAACTGCTCAGCAGTAAAAACACAAACAGCTTTTTCTACGTACAAAATAATGACAGGAAAATAAAATAACCAGTCCATATGACACTGCGGAGTCTAAAGGGGGCTTTACACACAGCAATATCGCTAGCGATATCGCTGGTGAAAGCACCCGCCCCCGTCATTTGTGCATCATGGGCAAATCGCTGCCCGTGGCGCACAATATCGTTAGAAGCCGTCACGCGGACTTACCTGCCTAGCGACGTCGCTGTTGCCGGCGAACCGCCTCCTTTCTAAGGGGGCGCTTCGTGCGGCGTCACAGCGGCATCACTAAGTGGCCGCCCAATAGAAGCGGAGGGGCGGAGATGAGCGGCCATAACATCCCGCCCACCTCCTTCCTTCCTCATTGCTGGCGGCAGCAAGTAAGCTATAGTTCGTCATTCCCGGGGTGTCACACGTAGCGATGTGTGCTGCCTCGGGAACGAAGAACAACCTGCGTCCTCAACATTCAACGATTTTTCGAAAATGTACGACGTGTCAACGATGGACGATTTGGTGATTATTTTCCATCATTAGCGGTCGCTCGTACGTGTCACACGCAACGACGTCGCTAACGATGCCGGATGTGCGTCACGGAATCCGTGACCCCGGCGATATATCGCTAGATACGTCGCTGCGTGTAATGGGGCCTTAAAGGGAACCTGTCAGCAGAAATTTCCCCTAAAACCTAACAGATTCCCCCTCTGCAGCTCCTGGGCTGCATTCTAGAAAGGTCCCTGTTATTATTGTGCCCCCTTTCTGACCAAAAAAAAGAGTTTATAAAGAGGTACCTTTTTGGCTTCGGATTCTATAAATGTGACACAGGGGCGGGCAGCCTGATGGCCGTTATTCTGCCCCCTGGTCCTGTATGCCGCCCCCATCGCTGATTTCCATACTTTTGGACGCCGCCCACTGCTCCAGCCATCCCCGCGCATGCCCAGTGCCAGTCTCACGGGACTGAGCACTGTGACTGCTGGTGACGTGTGCGCAGGCAAGTGATTATGGGCGGGACTGTGACTGTTATCAGCAAGTACCCGCCCATAATCTCGTGAGCGCGCAAACCTCACCAGCCGTCATACTGTGCTCAGGGTAGTGCTAGACTGTATGGGCTGCTTCCAGGGATGATGTCCCTTTGTCACGTGATAGTATTTTGAACACGCCCCTATCACGTGACAAAGGGACGTCATCCCTGGAAGCAGTCTAGCATCTACACTGAGCACAGTGTGACCGCTGGAGAGGTTTGCGCGCTCACGAGATTATGGGCGGGTACTTGCTGATAACAGTCACAGTCCCGCCCATAATCACTTGCCTGCGCACACGTCACCAGCAGTCACAGTGCTCAGTCCCGTGAGACTGGCACTGGGCATGCGCAGGGATGGCTGGAGCAGTGGGCGGCGTCCAAAAGTATGGAAATCAGCGATGGGGGCGGCATACAGGACCAGGGGGCAGAATAACGGCCATCAGGCTGCCCGCCCCCGTGTCACATTTATAGAATCCGAAGCCAAAAAGGTACCTCTTTATAAACTCTTTTTTTTGGTCAGAAAGGGGGCACAATAATAACAGGGACCTTTCTAGAATGCAGCCCAGGAGCTGCAGAGGGGGAATCTGTTAGATTTTAGGGGAAATTTCTGCTGACAGGTTCCCTTTAATTGGTCAGGATAGTGTTCGGTTCTTTAACAAGAGACATACTGCTGGAGTTCTACACACCCTCCACAGACAGACACAGACTGAGACTACAGGTGTACATTTTACTTTAAGTACAAGATCATGACCACTGAGGAAGGATTCTCCGGTCGTGATGGTTAGTATACCCAACTTAACCTAAAATAACACACCGACTGCATATGACTTGGTTAAACAAATTGGCCACAGCAGCCTTTATTACCTATTATTAACATACTAACACAAGGGGGCGCCGTCCAACGGGCGACCCCAAACACACAATAATAGGTAACACATAATAAACAAAACATGAAAACCTTATGTAGGCCCGATCCAGAAACCAATTCCTACGCCAATATCCCTGGCCGCAACACTCCGACCCAGAGATGAGGTATTAATCACCCCACGGATTAATACCCCCCAAACTTTGCAGAACCCCGTGCCTGCAATTTACCGGAACCCGGAGACACCATACCCAGACAGTGCCTCTCGGTCCAGCTACCAATCCCTTACAACCGCTTCTGGACCAGACCTACCCCCGCCACAGGACAGGACACGTGACACCTTACGTGGCCTGGACCCGCCACACACCCAAGGCTTGCTCCACGCCATCAGGCAAACCCAGGGCCCATAAATCGGAACCAATATCATTAAGGTGAACCCCATCACTCCTCCTAAACTGCCACTTCGGCGACTCCAGGTCCACGTGCCTCACCACAACACCGCCATTTTTCCGCACAAAACGCGCAACCACCCTGTTCACTTGAGCCCGGGCGCGGTTAAGCTTTTCCACCGACCGGGCCCCCCTCCACCATAATCTGGCCACAATATCCGACCACACCACTATCAAGCCCGGATACGGTGTCCATAAACGCAAAAAGGTCCATCTTAGTGTCCCTGATCAGATCGCGGGATGCCCGCGAACCCAGGTCATTCCCCCCCACGTGCAACACTAACACGTTCGGAGGTCTGACCATCCTGTAATAATATTCGAACTCCGGCACGACCCTGCTCCATTCCATGCCACGCACTCCAATCCACTTGACCGACGCCAGCGATCCGTCCACACCCAACTGCCGACCATTTTGGACGAGCGTCAGCCCAACGGGCCCCCCCCAGAAAAACGACAGAGTGCCCCAAAACCCAGATCAGACACACTCCCATGATAAAAGAAACAACTTTAACAAACAACAGCGCCATTCCAAATTGCCCAAGGAGCAACAACCCCCAACAGCAACACAAACAAAAACTCCAACCGAAACCTCAATGAGATAACAACTGTGGGCGCACATAACCCCGAAAACGATAGGACTCCCACCGACCAATCCGTCTCACCACGTAATCTCCAAGGCCCCAACGAGAAGCCTCCATCGCTGCCCTGATCCCAAAGGAATGAGACCCGTAATCCTCTGGGCTCTCCCCCGCCCAGCGCAGACAACTCCTCAGCACTGCTACAAAACTGGTAACGAGACAACCAAGCCCAGTCTTCGTGACACAACAGCGGGCCCGGAAGACCGCCCCGCCATCCACAAACGTACTCACCACCTGCACCGGGCACAACTCATCCCCTCGCACCGCATACAACACTACCAACATGCCTCGACCCATCTGTTCCGTTTTGGACCGCCGGAGCCGACACTCCACTCTCTGTCCCACCACCGACACACCCTCGGATAGCAATAACCGCCCCCATTAACCCTAGAAGGGCTCACCAACTCCCCAATCCAAAAACCCCGGAAAAGCTAACACAAAAGCGGCTTCAAACAGTACCGTCTCATATGCTGAGACACAAAGAACCCGCAAACCATCCACCAATCGCCGTAACAAGTCCAACGAAATGGGACGCCTAGCGTCCCGCACCTTTACCTCTTTCTGAAAACCCTTCAAGGCCTGCCGCACGCGGAAATCCCGCGAAACGTCTTGCTCACCCCTAACCTTTAACCAGAAGGCCACTGCCCCACAGCCGATGCTGACCTCCCAGCCTTACAATCCTCACTCACCAATGCCAAGAGCGCCAATAAATAATCCCCTCGCCCGTTGCCAACATCGCTCCCAGCACTGCCTGCCACTCAACCCACACTTTTGCATAACGGCACCAAGTCACCTCGGTTACAAAATTTCTAATCAAGCCCACAATCACTGCCTCACCAGGCTCCCCAAGTCCTCTGGACACACCGCTCCAATCTCGTCCGCCCCCGGCCTTAAGTCCCGAAACCTGTGGAACTGAAAACGAGATAAAGCGTCAGCCACCCCGTTATCCACCCCCGGCACATGTTTTTCAACCACATGAATATTCCACAGTAAACACTTGAGCACCAAATGCCGCAGATATGCCACTACCAGTCCAAACTTCGCTGACAAGCTGTTTATTGCATGCACCACCGCCTGATTATCGCAATGAAAGCACACTTTACGTCCCGAAAATTGCGACCCCCACAACACCACCGCCCCCACGATTGGAAACAACTCCCGCAGGGCCAGATTTTTTTACCAGGCCACTCTGCCGCCATTCCTCAGGCCACTTCCCAATGCACCAATGTCCCTGAAAATGGCGCCGAAACCCGCCGACCCGGCCGCATCCGTATACAGCTCCAGCGCACCCTTAGGCACCGCCTTCTCCAACCACAAAGCTCGACCGGTAAAACGCCTCAAGAAGACATCCCAAACCAAGAAATCTTCCTTGATCTCCCGCGTGACCCGCACCAAATGCCCCTAGGACCGCACGCCTGCCGTAGCCGTCGCCAACCTCCTGGCGAAAACACGTCCCATTGGCATAATCCTGCATGCAAAATGCAGCTTCCCGAGCCAAGACTGTAGCACCTTAAGCCGCACTTTTTTTTTTTTTTTTTTTTCCGCTGCCAGCATCGCCGCAACTGCGCTCCGCAAATCCACAATCTTGTCCTCCGGCAACCTACATTCCATAGCCAGAGAGTCAAGTCACTCCCCAGGAACCGCATAACCGGCGCCGGCCCCTCCGCTTTTCTTGCGCCAAATGGATCCCAAAACGATCCGCCATTCTCTGCAAGGCGAACAACAAACCAGCGCACACCATGGAACCCGCCGGACCAACGCACAGAAAATCATCCAAATAGTGGATAATGGAGGACAAGCCAGACACGTCCTGCGCCACCCACTCAACAAAGGAGCTAAACACCTCCAAATATGAACAAGAAATTGAACAGCCCATAGGCAAACAACGATCCCCATAAAACTTTCCCCCCACCAGCACAACCCAGAAGGTGCTGACTCTCCGGATGCACCGGCAATAAACGAAACGCCGCTTCTACATCCGCCTTTGCAATCAATGCACCGCGTCCCGCCGCCCGTACCAAATCCAGCGCTTTGTCAAATGAGACGTAGTACACCGCCGACAACTCCGGCGCGATGCCATCATTCCCCGACGACCCCTCCGGAAATGAAAGATGATGAATGAGCCGAAATTTGTTCGGCTCCTACTTTGGCACCACCCCCAGCGGGGACACCACCAGATTACTGCACGGCGGGCTCTCAAATGGGCCCCCCATCCTGCCCAGCTCAGCCTCTTTACCCAACGTCTCACCCCCAACCATAGGGTGGCCCTTGCCGACCGTAAGTTACGACAAACCAGAGGCAATGCCTCAACCGCCGACGGAATCTGAAAACCGTACAAAACCAAACCACAAAAGCGACGCCGCTGCCCCGTCCGGATACCTACTTAAAACGGCGCCATCGCCCCTATTTTCACCAGCGTCCTCCCTTTTACCAGACCCGTCCCTGGCCTTGCCTCTCCCTTTCTTAAAACATTTGGACAAACTATGTCCCCCCCCCCGCAGCCGGAGCACTCATGATGTAACCTACACGCTGCACCAAATTTTTACTGGCCTTCGTTAAATTGCCAGCACCAACCCCTTTTTCTGGATACCCGAGGGCCCGGCTCCCGCCCCCCCGGCGCCCCCACGAAAGGGCTGGCTCGGGGCCGCCATTAAACGCATCCATAAGGAAATGTCCTCATGGTCCCACCGCAAGCCGGGCCGCAATGCCGTCCGCTGCCTAAACTGCTCAGCATACCGCAGCCATGCCAAGCCCCCATACGTGCGATACGCCTCCCCGATTGCATCCGTATAGCCAAACAGAGCCGAGCAAGGCTCCGGCTCCTTTCCCCTATCACGCTGGCCAAAATTACGAACGCCTGCAACCAATTGGAAAAAGGAACGAGGAATGAGCCTATAACGGCGTTTTTCTTCCTCCTCCTTTTCCTTCTCGGAATCGCTCGGCTTCACCCTGCTTAGGTTAAATTTCTCCAGGGGTAGTAGGGAAAATCTCTCCACCTACTCTCCTTTCCAAATGTTTTTTTTTTTTTTTTTTTGAGGTGCGCCCCTAGCGGTCCCTCAAAGCACACCTACACCTCGCTCTTCGCCCTATCATCCAGCCGCACCACCTCATCCTCCTTTTCCATCACCTGTTTTGTCGCCCACGGACTCCACTACTCCGCTAACTGCACCCGCCCCCACCGGCGCCTTCTCGCCATTGGCCGCTGCTGCGCCATCCGCCGCTGACCCCGTCCAGGCCGCCGCCACCAGCGCTCGCGCTAAACCCTGCAAAAAAACCCCAGCAACTGACTAAGTAAAGCTGACCCCTCTGGCGCTGCCGTACCCGCAGCCACCTCCCCAACACCAGCACCCCGCGCCGCAAGCAATGCCGAATCCACGGCTAGCTCACCCGACCGTGACGCAGAGATAGAAATCGAAACTGTGACGTCCTCTGCCATCTGCTCCTCTGGTTCGTCCCCCCGACCTGAGGGCTCGTTCTTCTTCCTTGCTGTAGTCGTCCTCCAACCGTCCCAGCCCCAGAGGACGCAGCCGATGCGCCCCCTCCACCACGGCCGCCCTCCTGGGCCGCCGCGTGGGCACTGTGCGGCGACAGCCCACAAGACCGTCCTGTCCCCTGGGCCGCCGCCAACCGCATCCTCTTCCTGGAGGAGCCTCTCCCCGGGCTTGGGGGGCTCCCCACCGTCGTTTCCTGCCCTCCAGGGCCTCCGACCGGGACATCCCGCTGGGTCCTCCCCCGCCAGAGGGAGACCGCGGCCGCCGGACGCAGTGCTGCTGACCTGAGGGACCTGGCAGTCGCAGCAGGGCTCCCGCCGTCCCTCCTTCTCTCCGCAGCCTCGCAGGTATCCTGGTGGCGCCTGCCCACCCGGTCCCCCCGCTGGCTGCCTGCGCCCGGCCCCCCCCCTCCCCCCCTGTCCTCGGGGGGGGGGGGGTACAGCTGGCCTCCATCATCCGCTGGGCCCGCACCTATATAGGACCAGCCGCCGGGACGTGCCCCACCGCCGGGGGCCCGGCATCCACAGCAGGCCCCAGGCCGGACACGCCCCCTCTCCGTGCCTCCGATCCACGCTGGGCACGGCCCGGATCCCGGGCTGCCGCCGGCCTGCCAAATCTAGCCCGAGGCCTGGGACCGGAAGTAGGCCCCAGGCCGGGCCCGCCTCCATCCAGGCCACCGCTGGCCTCAGTCCATCACCGGGCTCGCTCCCGGCCGGGAGACGCCGCTGGGCTCTGCACTCCAGCCCGAGGCCTGACATCGGAAGAAGGCCCCGGGCTGGCCACGCCCCCTTCTCGGCCGCCGCGGCCTCGCCGGAGATTCCTCCCGGCGGCCGGGGCAGACGCTGGGAGCTGCTGCCGCCCGCCCCGCCGCGGAGGGTCCCGAGGGGGGGCTCTCGCTGGGCCTCCTCGCCCCCCCCCCCGCGCCCGGAGAATACCTGAACGGGGGCCTGGAACGCCGCCCGCGGCTAGAGGGGGAGCGAGGGGCAGGTGCCGACGGGGAAACCCAGGCAGCCCTGACGTGGGACTGCACTGCCCGGGCCCCGTGCACCGCCATCGCCGCTCGTATCATCTGGTCCCACTTCTGAGGGTCCGCCACGTCCACGCTGCCGACGTCCTGGTCCTGGGAATCTGTCGCCGTCCGGAGTCAAAAAGGGGAGGTAAGACCCCTCCCCATTACTTATATACTTCCCCCCCCTCCCCTATAGGGACCCTTTCTCCACCAATCCCCTATATCCTCCCATAATGCCCTATTTCAACTTTATTAACCCCCTCACTCCCTTCCTTCCCTCTGGTCATGTCGCCCCTCCCCCCTATGGGGTCCATGGCTTTCTGAATGAGGGGATATGTGAGCAGTCAATCTTTCCCATCTCTCTGACTACTCATAAACCTGCCCCTCATCAGCCCTATTAATGCTCTAAGGGGCCTTTTGCACACTACAACATCGCAGGTGTGATGTCGATGGGGTCAAATCGAAAGTGACGCACATCCGGCATCACTCTTAACATCGTAGTGTGTAAATTGTTTTAACTACGATTACCGAGCGCAAAAGCGTCGGTATCGTATGATCGGTGTAGGGTCGGTCATTTTCATTATTTTGGCTGCTACACATCGCTGTGTATGAAGGAACATCTCCTACCTGCGTCCCGCCTGCAATGAGGAAGGAAAGAGGTGGGCGGAATGTTTACGTCCCGCTCATCTCCGCCCCTCCACTTCTATTAGCCGCCTGCTGTGTGATGTCGCTGTGACGCCACACGACCCGCCCCCTTAAGAAGGACGCGGGTTGCTGGCCAGAGCGACGTCGCAGGGCAGGTGAGTGCATGTGAAGCTGCCGTAGCGATAATGTTCGCTATGGCAGCTATCACCATGATATCGCAGCTGCGACGGGGGCGGGGACTATCGCGCTCGGCATCGCAGCATCGGCTCGTGATGTCGTAGTGTGCAAAGTGCCCCTTAGTCCTTATCAAACTGGAGCCTGCTTCCAGACCTATATCACAGAGGATAACCACCTCTGTGATACATATCTCCCCTTGATGACCTATCTGGTGGCTATCTTACAATAGACGCCATGCTGATATGAACGCTGATTTCATAACATGTTTTGTCATATGATTAAAAAAATGTCACTATCTTCAAAAATATATACAGTATTGTAAAGAATAAAAGAAAACTGGAAAGAAGAAGCAATGCTTGTAAAAATATTAAGTGAAATTATAAAGTTACTTTTGGATGTATGTACATGTAATTAATAGGTATGGTTTTCCCAAAATATATTCTATATATGACCGATTCAGCTGAGCTCTACATGTAATGACCGTTCTGCCACACCGCCAGCCCCGCCAAGTATTGCAGTAATGCACCCCGGAGATTGATTGCTCTATAATAAACATTCTTATTGCCCTCACCCAGTCATTTTATTTTAAATGTGATTTTATTTATTTGTGCGATCCGGCCAGCTCTGGCGTTTATATAGTTTATATTCCGGCCACAGTCAGTCGTTGTCCTTCAGAGATCCTCTATTTATAAGCTGCCATGACTGTGCAGATTGTAGTAGGAGCCATAGAAAGCAGTCATACATTCTCTGCTATCTTGGGCAGCACATTTTTCTGGTATCCAGCTTTTTTTGTTCAGTTTGGTAAGGTGTGTTACAAAAATGGAATTAGTGATAATACAAGCATTGTGCATTTCTAGGGGTTTGAGACCTAGATGAGATTAGGGTCAACTGGTAGCTCTATTACTGGAATGATACTGCTAAATATTGAGCTCACAGGGAATAGTGGTTTAACTTAACGCAATGAAGGCTATTTTCAGAGTAGTCATTGCTTCTATTTACAGGAAACTGCAACAAATCCAGTGTCTAATAGATCAAAATCTAAGAAAAAGACTGATGGCACATCCTACCTTTCTAATGTGAATAGGTGCAAATTGTACATGAAACATAGTAACAAAAAGGAGACAGTTGTAAGGCTATGTGCCCACGGGGACAGTGTCCTGCGGATATATCCGCAGGACATTCCGCAGGTGCTCCCAGGAAACAGCACCACAACGTTTGTCTGTTTCCATGCTGCGGAATGTCCTGCGGATATGGTGCGGGCTTTCTGCATTGAGGATACAGTACCATGGCTTCGGCACTGCATCCTCAATGCAGAACAAGTGCTGCAGTGATCGGGGGAGTTCATACTTACCTCCATCACGCAGCACCTCCCTTTCCGGCAGCCGGGTCACTCTCTCAGCGTCTTCAGGAGAAGGTGGGCGGGCCTGAACTAGCTCCGGCTGTCACATGACCGAAGCTCGTGCAGGTGTGGTGCCCCTGACCTGGTCAGGCACCACTGAGTACTGCACCCATGCTGGGGACAGTACAACACAGGTAATCCAGAAGGCTGACCGAGGTGTGACTACACAGGCGCATAGTGATCAGGTCTCACACATGTACCTTTGAGAGGACCCCTGGGGATCCCAGGAGGGGGCGAAGCCTCCACCTCCACCCGAGGGGTGGAGGGGGCGAAGCCTCCATCTCCACTCAAGGGGTGTGGTAGAGAGTCTGGTTGCTAGGTGGCGTAGGCAGGCACAAAAGGGAAAAGAGGAAGGAGGAGGAGAAGGCAGTCTGAAGCAGAGTGTGGAGGAGTGAGGAGCATGGAAGTGGAGCTCAGACAGGAGCAGCAGTGCAGGTCCCACGAGTGAGCCGGTTTAGTGTGCAGCTCAGGGAAAGCAGACGTGAGGAGCAGACCCTGGGGCTGTGGCAGTCTAACAGCGTCCGCGCAGTGACTACCGACGGGGGAGAACGGTCACCTGGGAGTGCTACCCGAAATCCACACACAGCTAAAGAGAGAGCAACGGAGTGGAAAGTAAGGAGACTGTCAGGGAGAACCAGGCCCAAACGGGTAGCAGGTCCCAGTGCAGGGATAGATCCACCTTTCCCTTGCCAAACCTGCATGAGGGGGCACTTTACACCCCCAAGACCACACTACAGAGTCCGCAGCCACGTAGCCACAGTTAGGGCCCATAGTTCACAGGAGGCAAGCAGCCGGAGTGTCCTGGTCCAGGCTACAAGCAAACGGGCCAAAACGAAGGGGAGAGAGGCGCCAGCAACTTCCCTGGGTGACCCCCATAGGGACTAAAAGTCGGGGTTACCCCAAAACGTAAAGGGCTAAGGAAGGCGAGTCGGTAGCCACCCTCATCAGTCAGCCTGAAGGACACCTGGGTCCCGCCTGGTTCATCCCAGCTACGCCCGGGTTACTCACCCTGCCACCTTCCGTGAGTAAAACCCCTGAAAGACATCCTGCTTGTGTTGAGTTATTCTGCGCCTTGTGGTTCTACACACCTACACAGGGTCCTGGGGCTTGCCTCACTCTCAGGAGGCTATTACAACTGACTGCACCCACCATCAGCCCTAGGCGTCCCTTAATCTGCAGTGGCGGTCCCCACTGACCGCAATTCTGAGAGTGGCGTCACGACAATCCTAGATAGAAGATTTCCTACCTGTGACAGGATCCAGCTGCGTTGAGTCCCTGAAGGTAATGCACCGACACAATACTTGCGGGGCTTCACACAGGCCCCGCCCACCTCTTCCTTCCTGCTCCTGGATTCACCGCGCTCCTGTACACCGGACGGAGAAAGTGACTCCGGTGAGGCAGGTAAGTATATGGGACCCTGCGGAGAAATCCGCAACAATAATTGACATGCTGCAGATTTTTCCACACGGAAATCCGCACGATTTCCGCTGCGTAAAAATCCGCAGCGTGGCCACAGCATTTCCCAAATGGTATAGAAATGGCTGGGGAGTAGCTGTGCTGCAGATTTCTGGAAAATCCGCGGCTTTTCCACGAGAAATCCGCGGCAAAATCCGTGCATTTTCCGCAGCATGGGCACATAGCCTTAGGGGCACTTTGCACACTACGACATCGTAGGTGCGATGTCGGAGGGGTCATGTCAAAAGTGACGCACTTCCGGCATCGCTCTCGACATCGTATTGTGTAAATCCTAGATGATACGATTACCGAGCGCAAAATCGTCATAATCGGATCATCGGTGTAGTGTCTGGGAATTCCATAATTACGCGACTGCGACAGATACGATGTTGTTCCTCATTCCTGTGGCAGCACACATCGCTGTGTGAGAAGCCGCAGGAGCGAGGAACATCTCCTACCTGCGTCCTGCAGCTCACGCCGGCTATGCGGAAGGAAGGAGGTGGGCAGGATGTTTACGTCCCGCTCATCTCCGCCCCTCCGCTTCTATTGGCCGCCTGCCGTGTGACGTCGCTATGATGCCGCACGACCCGCACCCTTAATAAGGAGGTGGGTCGCCGGCCAAATTGACGTTGCAAGCCAGGTGAGTCCACGTGAAGCTGGCGTAGCGATAATGTTTGCTACGGCTGCTATCACAAGATATCGCTGCTGCGACGGGGGCGGGGACTATCGTGCTCGGCATTGCAAGCATCGGCTTGCGATGTCGTAGTGTGCAAAGTGCCCCTAAGGGATACTTTGCACGTTGAAACATCGCTACTGCGATCTCGTCGGGGTCAAATCGAAAGTGACGCATATCCGGCGCCAGTAATGACATTGCAACGTGTAAAGCCTAGAAGCACCGATAAACGATCGCAAAAGCGTCAAAAATAGGTGATCTGTATGAAGTCGCAGGCGCGAGGAACATCTCCTTACCTGCGTCCCGCCTGCAATGAGGAAGGAAGGAGGTGGGCGGGATATTTACGTCCCGCTCATCTCCGCCCCTCCGCTTCTATTGGCCGCCTGCCGTGTGACGTCGCTGTGACACGGCACGACCCGCACCCTTAGGAAGGAGGCGGGTCGCCAGCCAGAGCGACGTCGCAGGGGAGGTAAGTGTGTGTGAAGCTGCCGTGGCGATAATGTTCGCTACGGCAACTATTACAAGATATCGCATCTGCGACAGGGGCGGGGACTATCGCGCTCGGCATCGCTACAATCGGCTAGCGATGTCGCAGTGTGCAAAGGGCCCCTAAGATATGTATAACAATGAATATGGGAATATAGACTTGTATTACTGTTATGAAAAACATGAAAAAATTGAGATATTTAGCACACAAAAATGGCCATTTTTATGTGAGCCCAACAGCCAGCGGCAAGGCAACCTCTTTTTGTTGGGTCCCTGCTTACTCTAATGGCTCTCTTTGGGTTAAACAACCTAAAATGTATGGGCTCACAGGAACCTGCAAATAGAGAATTAAAATAGACCAAGGCTGAGGAGCAGAAGTGCTTAATCAGAAGGAATGACCCTGTAATCGGAGAAAAAGACTGATGGCACATCCTACCTTTCTAATGTGAATAGATGCAAACTGAACGTTCTGTTTCTTATCGCAAAAATAAAAAATATTGTACTCTCCCTCCCCAAATCCCACATCACACGGCATCTGTGGCGCCCTTGAGGTTTCAGTCGCCACAGAGTATTGCAGCTCATTTAAGCTGCAGTATTCGCCTCGTGTAAGGAGGAGGTTAATCACCGGTGTTCCACTCTCACACTTTACATAAAGCACAGGAGCCTTCTCTCTGGGGAGCTGGACTACGGTAGGCAGGTGGGGTGGCCAACATAGAGCTTGGGACTGCCCCGGTCACTAGGACAACCACCTGGGGGAGGGTTCCACTTGGGGTAGAAATAGGAGCAAACTTACACAATCACTAGTCAGTCTATCCGGGACATCAGTTCTGGGAGTCAACACCACCTCTTTCTTCTCTTCACGGGGCCTGGGGCTTGGAGCAGAGCGCTCAGCCCAGGTGCCTCACAGCGGGAAGGGCAAATCTAGAAAAGGACTTTCTTCTGCTTTCAAACACCGGTGGCTTCTCCTAACTTATCCTGTACGGAGCCCATGACAGCAGGTGACCGGTATTGCCCGGGCGAGTGGCACAAACTGTGAGTAAAGACACCTGGAACCGCAGCAGCAGACTCGGACTCTGTATTACCGGCACCGCCACCCTGCGCTTCGGCGCCAAACGCCATCACTACTCCTCTCATCATCCTCCCCAGGGCCCACTCCACCTGTGGGGAGTAATACCATCTCTGGCTACTACTACCATCCTCTCCGGAGGACAGCGACAGCAGCAGCGGCTAATCCCTGGCCGCATACCACAGGTGGCGTCACGACATTCATCCTACTACTACCCCCATTATCGTCCCTCCTTATTGAGGTGAGCCACCCCCGTGCCAGCAGCCGAGCTGCTCGGATCCAGATCCGCGGTGACTCGAGGGTCTCCGGACCCGGGGTTCGTGCGGCCACTCAAATGAAGGGGGTATTTACAGGGGAATGTATTAAAGTTCGTGACGCCACCCATGGTATGTGGTAATTAGGAGTACCACCGCTGCAGTTGGGAGTACCCGGGGATGATGGAATGGGGCAGCCAGGTGTTATGACCCTCCACAGGTAGGGTGGATACCCTGGGGCTCCGTGATGGTAGGGGGAGTGCTGTTGGATGCAAAAGGGGTCACTTGTGTACTTACTCAGTCCATTAAGCTGACACCGACAACTGGACAAACCAAAGTTCTGGATACCGCTGCCGCTGACGGGAGCTTAGTCTGGGTCCCGTCCCCAATGGTGCTGCCTGGTGATCCGTGACCTGCCTCCTGGCACTAAGTTAACTTCTCTGTTGGTCCCGGTAGTATGAAACCTACCAGGTCCCGCTCCTCACTATGGCTAAGTGTGGGAGCTTACTCTCAGGGTTCACGCTTGGGATTTTCTGGACCGTTTTGAGTGGAAAATGCTATCCCCCTCGTTGCGCTAGTACCCCGATTTTGGAGCGGGTGGGAACGGATCTTGAAGGCTCCGTTCTCCTCGGGTAAATTGTCAGGTTGCCTGAAGCGACTCCCTGACCTAGGGTCTATGTACCCCGTCGTGCCCTGATCCCAGCTCGGTGATGGTGCAAGGCCGCCCGATGTCCTCCTTGACAGATCCGTGCCCCTTGCCATGATCTCCTGTGACCGGGGGTCCAGCCCCTCTAGACCCAGACCACCGTCTGCCACTTAGGTTGCTTCCTAGGAGCCCTGCTCCTGACCTCCTCTCACTTTTACTTCTCAAGCTCAACTTCCTCTTTCCTGACACTCCTGACCTCCCTTCTCCAACCACCCAGGTGGGCGACTCTATTCCACTCAAGCCATCCACTGGTGTGTTTGGTGGGTGTGGTGCAGAGTGTACCTAGGATTTGATTATCTGATGTAAGCAACACCATATAGTTTGGGACCCATAACCAAGAAGGAGGTGGATACCGCACGGGGGGGCAGATTGTGCAATACCCTGTGACGACCTGATAGTCTAGGGGCGTCACGTTCCCCCTTGGTTAAACGTAGCTCGTCCTCGAGCTACAGGACATCAGGGGTTTATTATTATTATTTTTTTTTCAAAACTGCAAAATAGAAAAGAAGAACATTTTTTTATTTACAAGGTTCATCCCTTATTAGGGAGGCATGTCACTTAAACGTTACTGTATTTTGAGTTCATCAGATCAACAGTAAAACGCTACCGGTTAGGTTAGTAGCGGAGGTTCAACCGGCTCCGTTGCAGCCTCTTCCTGCGACAATCCAGTCCCAATGTCCTGGATCCCATCAACCCACCACTCAAACAACCTGACCTGCTGCATTCCTATCCGTGGGTCTGTGACCAGGTTAAGATTCCGGGTGTTGCAAAAGACGACTCTGGTGGGCACAAGAGGTGCAACTATTTACAATACACAAGTCTGTGTTGGTCACAACCAGTCTCATGACCATGGTCCATTTTTACTACAAAACATTGGTGCATATAAAACGAAGTCCATGCACCTGTTGCACACATGAAATAATTTTCTTTCCAATCAGGTAACTTTCTCTATTGATTCAAACCTTGTTGATTAAAACTCTTTGTCTCATAACATTACTCTATATGGAAAATAACAAACTTTGTAAAACAATAAAAGAAAACACAGATACCTTAAGGCCCTGTCACACACAGAGATAGATTTGTGTCAGATCTGTGGTTGCAGTGAAATTGTGGACAATCAGTGCCCGGTTTGTGGCTGTGTTCAAATGGAACAATATGTCCATGATGTCACTGAAACCACAGATCTGCCAAAAATGTATCTCTGTGTGTGACGGGGCCTTAACAGTTTATACTTTTCATATTACAGGTACAGTTAGGTCCAGAAATATTTGGACAGTGACACAATTTTCGCGAGTTGGGCTCTGCATGCCACCACATTGGATTTGAAATGAAATCTCTACAACAGAATTCAAGTGCAGATTGTAACGTTTAATTTGAAGGTTTGAACAAAAATATCTGATAGAAATTGTAGGAATTGTACACATTTCTTTACAAACACTCCACATTTTAGGAGGTCAAAAGTAATTGGACAAATAAACCAAACCCAAACAAAATATTTTTATTTTCAATATTTTGTTGCAAATCCTTTGGAGGCAATCACTGCCTTAAGTCTGGAACCCATGGACATCACCAAACGCTGGGTTTCCTCCTTCTTAATGCTTTGCCAGGCCTTTACAGCCACAGCCTTCAGGTCTTGCTTGTTTGTGGGTCTTTCCGTCTTAAGTCTGGATTTGAGCAAGTGAAATGCATGCTCAATTGGGTTAAGATCTGGTGATTGACTTGGCCATTGCAGAATGTTCCACTTTTTTGCACTCATGAACTCCTGGGTAGCTTTGGCACTATGCTTGGGGTCATTGTCCATCTGTACTATGAAGCGCCGTCCGATCAACTTTGCGGCATTTGGCTGAATCTGGGCTGAAAGTATATCCCGGTACACGTCAGAATTCATCCGGCTACTCTTGTCTGCTGTTATGTCATCAATAAACACAAGTGACCCAGTGCCATTGAAAGCCATGCTTGCCCATGCCATCACGTTGCCTCCACCATGTTTTACAGAGGATGTGGTGTGCCTTGGATCATGTGCCGTTCCCTTTCTTCTCCAAACTTTTTTCTTCCCATCATTCTGGTACAGGTTGATCTTTGTCTCATCTGTCCATAGAATACTTTTCCAGAACTGAGCTGGCTTCATGAGGTGTTTTTCAGCAAATTTAACTCTGGCCTGTCTATTTTTGGAATTGATGAATGGTTTGCATCTATATGTGAACCCTTTGTATTTACTTTCATGGAGTCTTCTCTTTACTGTTGACTTAGAGACAGATACACCTACTTCACTGAGAGTGTTCTGGACTTCAGTTGATGTTGTGAACGGGTTCTTCTTCACCAAAGAAAGTATGCGGCGATCATCCACCACTGTTGTCATCTGTGGACGCCCAGGCCTTTTTGTCCCAAGCTCACCAGTCAATTCCTTTTTTCTCAGAATGTACCCGATTGTTGATTTTGCTACTCCAAGCATGTCTGCTATCTCTCTGATGATTTTTTTCTTTTTTTTCAGCCTCAGGATGTTCTGCTTCACCTCAATTGAGAGTTCCTTAGACCGCATGTTGTCTGGTCACAGCAACAGCTTCCAAATGCAAAACCACACACCTGTAATCAACCCCAGACCTTTTAACTACTTCATTGATTACAGGTTAACGAGGGAGACGCCATCAGAGTTAATTGCAGCCCTTAGAGTCCCTTGTCCAATTACTTTTGGTCCCTTGAAAAAGAGGAGGCTATGCATTACAGAGCTATGATTCCTAAACCCTTTCTCCGATTTGGATGTGAAAACTCTCATATTGCAGCTGGGAGTGTGCACTTTCAGCCCATATTATATATATAATTGTATTTCTGAACATGTTTTTGTAAACAGCTAAAATAACAAAACTTGTGTCACTGTCCAAATATTTCTGGACCTAACTGTACCATCAACATTCTTCCCTATACCTCCGTGGGGGCTGACCAAATTTAACCCGGGTCGACCTTCTCAACTCTAGACCCTCCTCCCTCACTTGTGACATGCCAATGCTTTTTACAGGTTCCCCTCCGTCAGTGATAGGTGTAGCTGGTAGGACTCTACGTGTGCGTGGTAAGGGTACAGGTACTACTCTAGATGCTGAAGTGGGTGCAGTGTCCGTAAGCCTTTCCTGTTCTGGTTCTTCCACGGCTTGTGGGAATGTTAACACAGGGACTATTACTGCTCCATTCTGCATAGGCCAATCTTCTGGAAAGTCACCTAGAATGGTACGGATCATACTCTTCCTTCCTTCCACCACTTGAGGTTGGGGCTGAGGTCCATCTGCTACTCTTAGGGCTCTGGGCATTTTTTTAAATGGTCTGAGGAGACAGTGACCGTGGTCCTTCCCTGGTCCTTGCTGATCAGGTAGGTCTTCTGGTTGTCGAAGTTGGATGGTTGTACCACATATGGCTCCTTTTCCCATTGATCATCCAATTTGTGCAGCTTTCTTTTCCTTTTCAGCACAACCTCACCTGGTGAGAAAGGGGTTGCTTTTGCCTGCTTGTTAAAGTTCCTCTCTTGCCGTTCTCTGTTTTGATTCAAACTCTCTTCAACACACTTTTGAATTTGTTTATACTGGACCTGGCAACGTGAGTCCCAATCTGCTCCGGGCAAGTAGGTTTCAAGCAACTCGACCTCCATCTCCAAGTCCACTGGGAGTCTTCCGGGTCTGGCTCTCATCAGGTAAGCTTGGGTGCATTTGGTGGATCCCATCGGAATGTTGTTTTAGATGTCCACAAGGTCAGGTAGCTTTTAAGGCCACTTTTTCCGCTCTTCAAGGGGAAGGGTTTTCAGCAAATTGATCACTACATGGTTCATCTTCTCGCACATCCCATTCATCTGTGCATGATAGGGTGTGGTGTGTATCTTCTTGCACCCGTACAAGTTACAGAACTCCTGGAAGATTTCGCAGTGTAAATATGTTGCACCAGTTGTGCACTCCAGAGTATACCTGTACCATCAGGACACTGATACCACCACCAAGAAGAGGAAGATTGGAGGGAAAGTCTGTGGTGGAGTAGGCCGAGACCTGGTCACCAAGGAGACCAGTGACCTTTCTCCTAGAGGGTTCTGGTTCTCAGGACCTTTGGGTGGTGGGTTGATGGGGGAGAATGCTTATTGCAACATTCAAGAAATGCCTCCCCTGCGAGGCAAGAATGTTATGTTATGCTTTTTGTGTTCATTAAAAACTTTATTCTCTTTTACAGCCCGAGGACGTGCTGTGTTTAACCAAGGGGGAATGTAGCACCGCTGAACCACTTAGGGCACTACTAGGTACTGCATCCTCACTAGGATGCAAAGCCTACCCTCAGGGACCTGGAACACCAGTGCCAGTGTCACCTGCACACACCAAAATCCCAGTTTCCACTCCACACCAGGGGTAACTGGCTAGTCAGACACAATGGGATGGCCACCTAGAGGGTGGAGCCAGTCCAGGGGACTAGACAGCCTGGTGGGAGGGGACAGTAGGGAGAGTTGAGTAGGGAGTCGAGAGAGTGGAAGTGGAGAGAGAGGTGTCTAGAGCTGGGTCGTGAAACGGTTACCCGGGGGCACAGGAGAGTGGTCACCAGGGTAGGTACACCCGAGTACCCACTGGGACCAGAGCACTGACAGGGCACAGGGCCCTAGGTCAAGCGTCAGCTTTATGTAGCTTGGAAAATACCTGCACAGTGAGCAGGACCTCTCTGACCCACAGATCCGGGGGCATCAGCTGTAACGGGAGGATCAGGGATTAGAACACGGACCGACCCTACAAGGTCCACACTGCCCGCGTACGAACGAGTAGACTGCCAAAAAAATGACAAACCAGCTCCAAGCTACGGGGACCCAACCACACTGAGGGTGCTGGGGACAGAGCAACCGAGTCATAAAACTGGCACTGGAAATACAGGGACCTGAACCAGCCGTCCAACGGTCCAACTGTGAGTAAAGACTGTTAACCTATAATCCATGGTGTGGCCTCCCTTCTTCGGCGAAAGTCTCCACCATACATCCCCCCGGGGCACAGCCCTACGTGCGGAGGGCCTACCACCACAGCTGCCATCATCATCAGCCCTAGGGATAATGAACTCGTCAGTGGCGGTTCCACCATCTTAACTGCAACTCGCATGTGGCGTCACACCAATGACTTTAAACTCACCTGTAAATACTCCCATTAAAAAGCGTCCCCAGGGTCACAGAACCGTGCAATGGCCAGCGTTCACCCGTGACACAGCATCCCCGTTACCCAGGGTGACATATCAGCGCCGCAAAGCATTTTAGTTGGATGTGCGCCCATAGACGCACATCCAGCTGAAGCAGGCACTAAAGTCGGCAGGCCCCATTCACTCCCGGACCCGGTCATGGTCACGATCCCTGTGACTGCGGTTGTTCCACCACTGGTCAACACTAAATGGAGTTAAATCTGCTCATTCATGTTAAAGATGTGCCGCCCCCGTGCCAGCAGCCGGGCTGCTCGGATCCAAATCCGCGGTGGCTCGAGGGGTCTCCGGACCAGGGGGTAGTGCAGCCACTCGAATAAAGGGGGGCTATTTACAGGGAATGGTGTGGAAAGTTCATGACGCCACCCGTGGTGCGTGGTAAGGTGGAGTACCAAAACTGCAGTTGGGAGTACCCGGTGGCGATGGTGTGGGCAGCCAGGTGTTTAACCCCTCAACGGGTAGGGGGAATGCCCCGGGACTCGGCGATGAGGACAGGGATGTGCTGTTGGGGTGGTAAGGATCACTTGTGTACTCACTCAGTCCAATAACGCTGACACCGACAACTGTGGTAAACCAAAGTTCTGGACACCGCTGCCGCTGGGAGGGAGCACGCCTGGATCCCGTGCCCGTTGGTGTTGCCTGTTAGTCTGTGTCCTTTGCCTTGGCACCTTGTCTTCTAGTTGGTCCCTATAGTGTGAAACTAATCGGCTCCCGCTCCCCAGTATGGCTAACTGGGTGAGCTTGCTCTCAGGGTTCATGCTTGGGATTTTCTGGACCGTATGTGTGGAAAGTCCTATCCCCCTCGTTGCGCTAGTACCCCAATTTTGGAGCGGGTGGAGAACGGATCTTGAAGACTCCGTCCTCATCGGGTAAATTATCAGGACACCTGAAGCTTCTTCCTGACCTAGGGTCCACGTACCCCGTCGTGCCCTGGCCCCTGCCCGGTGATGGCACAAGGCCGCCGGCTGTCCTCCTCGACAGTCCATGCCCCTTGTCACGATCCCCTGCGACCGGGGTCCAGCTCCTACTAGGTCCAGACCAACGTCTGCCACCTAGTAGTTCCAAGGAGCCCAGCTCCTGACCTCCCCTTGCTTTTACCTCCAACACTACACTGTCCTGCTCCTGACCCCCCCTTTAACCAACCCCCCAAGTAGGCGACCCTATTCCACTCAGGCCGTCCACTGGTGTGTCTGGTGGGTGTGGTGCAGAGTGTTCTTAGGATTTTGATTAGCTTGTTCTTGGCAACACCAAAGGTGAGCGACCCGTAACAAAGGAGGAGATGGATACTGCACAGAAGGGCAGATTGCACAATACCCTGTGACGACCTGATAGGCCAGGGTGTCACAAAGAGAATGTATGATCCGCAAATCACCATCTTCTAATCCCAGATACTGCTAAGCTCTTAGCAAAAGGCGATACACTTGTGGCACTAAGGGGTACTTTGCACGTTGCGACATCACTAATGTGACGCCCTGGGCAAGCCAGGGGTCACAGGTAGTGACATCACCACACCCTACACCCCGGTTAGGTACACCTAAGCTAGACCTGAAATCCTTGTTGCCTTCCTCCAGGGGCTGATGTCCACACCAGGGGGTGGAGCCAGGCGGTTGGTCTCCGCCCACCAAGGAGTTCACAGTCCTGGAGGCAGGAAAACAGCAGCCGTCCAAGGGAACAGTCTTTCCAGCTGTGTGTTTTACCGAGAACTGTGTCACCGTCTCAGGCTGAGTGAGTACCACCGTGCCGTGAGGCACAGCGCTGCCCCCGTGACCCTGCATCTTGCCAGGCCCCGCACCCGGCCTGCCATCCACCCCTTCCCCATCACCGGGCCCCGGGACAACCAACCCCCTACCCACGGAGGGGAGAAATAACAACAAAGCTGCTCCCTGTCACCGCTCCCGGGATCCCCATACAGAGCAGCGGTGGTGTCCACACAATCACCACAACCGTGGGTGGCGTCACGGACAATAAATCCCCAAAACCAAACCCCTTTTCACTCACGGGCGAGGAGCGCCGCTCGAGTCCCCGGGATCCGGCCCATCGCTCGAGCCACCGAGCAGCAGCGGCCGCGGCAGCAGCGGCAGCCGGACCCGAGCAGTGGGAGAGCGCGGCGTCCCCTCCTCCGCCCGCGACAACTTGGCGTCACAAACAGGATCTTACCGCTCTGCCGTTGGGTAGAGGTGCGCCTTGTTACCGCCGGAGGTGTCCGGCCGGAAAATTTCAGAAGCCGCCATCTTTGGCGCGAAAAGTTCCCGCTCGAGCGTCCCCTCGAGTAGTGGAGGCGCGAAGGCCAAAATCCCGCCCCGATAGAGGAGGAGCCGGAAAGAGGCTAAGGGGGACGCCTTCACTCACGATGGAGAAATGGCGGCGTCCTCGAATTGGAGCGCGGGAATACCCGCCACCGGGGCATCCAAGCTCTGGGGGAAACGAGGAGGAGTAGCCTTTGAGGACTGCGGCCCGGGTGAGCTCCCCGCCGGGACCGCTGCGTGGCTGGAGTGGGAATTGGGCCGGTTCTACTTGAAGGTGAGGACGTAGAGCCTGCAGCAGTTGATGGATTGGAAGGCGGAGATGCGCAGAATGGTTGCCGTAGTGGGGGCCCGTGAGCAAGGGGCCGCTGCAGCCGTGCCGCATCGCGATCAGTCCACCCAAACCCCAGAACCAGCCCTGATTGAGTGGGAGACGGAGACCAGCACTGCGGCCGGGGGTCCGGAGAGAATGCCGTTGATGGAGGAGGAAGTCCCAAGTATGCTGCCTCCGCCGCCGTTCCTAACGGCTGTCAGTGGTTCGGGGTTGAACTGCCGATGGAGGGAGAACCCCATGTACCGCTCGGTCCCTGAGTGGGCCGACCCCCTGCGGTGGTAGCTGCCTCGAGGTCAGCGGAGTCCCGCTGCAGTTGTCCCCGTTGGGACCAGCACTGTTTTAAAGTTTGAAAGTTTTGAAAAATGAAAATGAATAATTGCTGGTAAGTTACCTGATTTACTGCTGATTGAAACCGGTCGTAGCCGGCAACTGGTCCCCGTTGGGACCCCCTTCACCTTGCATAGAAACTTCTTTGAACATGCCTGAGAACTTGCAAGGTAACCAGAAACTTGTGGAATGTAAATATGTTTTGTTGCAGCTTACTGTTACCGCCTCCGGAGAGGCAGATTGGAGGGAGGGCCCGCAGTGGAGCAGGCTGGGGCCCAGCCACCACCGGAACCGGTGGCTACCCTCTGGGGGTTCCAGGGGCTCCCCATGGACGTGGGTCCCCTGGAAAGGACAGATCCCGCTCGGGTAACTTGGTGCAGGACTGGGGTCAAGGGGTGCTGCCTGTTTCTTAGGGGCAGAATCAGGGCCAGGTTACTTGGGTGGGTGAGAGCAGAAGCCGTAACCGTTAACCGTTTGCAACGTTTAAGAAAAGTGCCTCCCGTTGTGGGATGATGTTATTTTACTTGTATTGTGTTTCTTATCTTTTTTCAGAAAAATAAAACCGGTGTTGGACGGGCAGCCCGCGGACGGTCTGCATTTTGCTAAGGGGGAATGTGACGCCCTGGGCAAGCCAGGGGTCACAGGTAATGACATCACCACACCCTACACCCCGGTTAGGTACACCTAAGCTAGACCTGAAATCCTTGTTGCCTTCCTCCAGGGGCTGATGTCCACACCAGGGGGTGGAGCCAGGCGGTTGGTCTCCGCCCACCAAGGAGTTCACAGTCCTGGAGGCAGGAAAACACAGGCAGTTAGAGTTTGGAGGAGGAAGTGAGAGGAGAGTTAGAGTGAAGCTAAGGAAGAAAAAGGAGGGAAAGTAGTGAAAAGAGAAAAGGGACAGTTTGAAAGCCTGAAGTTGGTCCGGGTGTCTGCCCCGGACTGAGACAGCAAGGTTAGCAGATGGCGGTGACTGTCTGCAGTGGAGGCTGATCGGAGTTGCCGTGAGGACCGTGGACGGGTGGTGGCCCGGCGGCAGGGCCGGATTATAGGCGGGGCAGACGGGGCTTCAGCCCAGGGGCCCCCACCACAAGAGCCTCTGAGGGGGCCCCCACCACCATCTGTGTGTCTGCCATTTTATTAATGTCACAGTGGTTCAAGACTGCACTGTACCTTTAAGGTATTTCAATCCCGGCCATCACTGTGCTGCAGATACGCCCACTGCACGTTGTGTGGGCTGCGTCTGCCAGGATGACGTCACCGCGCTGCTGTTTCTTCCTGCCGTAGAGGAGCTTGTGGGAGGACCGGAGGTCTCAGTGGATCCCGGTAAGTATGAGGTCATTAATCATGGTGCCGGCCGGGCAGGAGACTGCAGTGAGGAGGGAGCAGGACGCCGCTGATAACTCCAGACCGGTTCCATAGTGTCAGCACAGCGGCCACTCTGCTATCAGTGTGAGTTATTGCAGGAGTGTGAGCTGCTGCAGATCAGGTCGGGCTGTCAGTGCCGGGTCATCGGCCTCATCCCTCCCCTGCAATAACACACACTGATCTTCAGCAGAGACATCACTACACAGAATCCTGCACTGATCACATCTGAGCCTGCAGCACACATTACACTATATGGCCCATATTACATATAGAATATGTGACGTCCTGTCCTGTAGGCCCAGGTGTGATCAGTGCAGGACATTGTATATCTGTGCACATGGTATACCACATCCAGTGTACAGAGCAGTGTGATATACTGTGTACACACATCAGATGGTATATAATAATGTGTATATTGTATAACCTCTGATGTCTGTATCACAGTATATTGTGTACCAGTTATGTATTCTCCTGTACACTGTACAGGGGCGTACCTTTGGGGGGCATGCGGCATATGTTCCCCTGCACAGCAATCAGGGGGGCACCATTAAAAAGTGTGAGGCAGCAGTATGGTGGGAGAAAATTGTAAGTGGAGAGTATTGGAAAAAAGTGTGAGGGGCATAGTATAGAGACTGGGTAGTGGGGAACATAAGCAGTATAGAGGAGGGGCAGCATGGTGGCCAGTGTGAGGGCACAGTATGCTGAAGAGGGGGAGTGTGAGACTGAGGTGCAGTATAGTGACTGTATAGTGAAGGAGGTAGGCAGTATAGAGAAGGGGCGGCATGGTGGCCAGTGTGAGGGCACAGTATGCTGAGGAGAGGGAATGTGAGACTGAGGTGCAGTATAGTGACTGTATACTGAAGGAGGTAGGCAGTATAGAGAAGGGGCAGCATGGTGGCCAGTGTGAGGGCACAGTATGCTGAGGAGGGGGGATGTGAGACTGAGGTACAGTATAGTGACTGGATAGTGAAGGACATAGGCAGTATAGAGAAGGGGCAGCATGGTGGCCAGTGTGAGGGCACAGTATGCTGAGGAGAGGGAATGTGAGACTGAGGTGCAGTATAGTGACTGTATAGTGAAGGAGGTAGGCAGTATAGAGAAGGGGCAGCATGGTGGCCAGTGTGAGGGCACAGTATGCTGAGGAGGGGGGATGTGAGACTGAGGTACAGTATAGTGACTGGATAGTGAAGGACATAGGCAGTATAGAGAAGGGGCAGCATGGTGGCCAGTGTGAGGGCACAGTATGCTGAGGAGAGGGAATGTGAGACTGAGGTGCAGTATAGTGACTGTATAGTGAAGGAGGTAGGCAGTATAGAGAAGGGGCAGCATGGTGGCCAGTGTGAGGGCACAGTATGCTGAGGAGGGGGGATGTGAGACTGAGGTACAGTATAGTGACTGGATAGTGAAGGACATAGGCAGTATAGAGAAGGGGCAGCATGGTGGCCAGTGTGAGGGCACAGTATGCTGAGGAGAGGGAATGTGAGACTGAGGTGCAGTATAGTGACTGTATAGTGAAGGAGGTAGGCAGTATAGAGAAGGGGCAGCATGGTGGCCAGTGTGAGGGCACAGTATGCTGAGGAGGGGGAGTATGAGACTGAGGTGCAGTATAGTGACTGTATAGTGAAGGAGGTAGGCAGTATAGAGAAGGGGCGGCATGGTGGCCAGTGTGAGGGCACAGTATGCTGAGGAGGGGGGATGTGAGACTGAGGTGCGGTATAGTGACTGTATAGTGAAGGAGGTAGGCAGTATAGAGAAGGGGCAGCATGGTGGCCAGTGTGAGGGCACAGTATGGAGGGCACAGTATGCTGAGGAGGGGGAATGTGAGACTGAGGTGCGGTATAGTGACTGTATAGTGAAGGAGGTAGACAGTATAGAGAAGGGGCGGCATGGTGGCCAGTGTGAGGGCACAGTATGGAGGGCACAGTATGCTGAGGAGGGGGAATGTGAGACTGAGGTGCGGTATAGTGACTGTATAGTGAAGGAGGTAGGCAGTATAGAGAAGGGGCAGCATGGTGGCCAGTGTGAGGGCACAGTATGGAGGGCACAGTATGCTGAGGAGGGGGAATGTGAGACTGAGGTGCGGTATAGTGACTGTATAGTGAAGGAGGTAGGCAGTATAGAGAAGGGGCAGCATGGTGGCCAGTGTGAGGGCACAGTATGGAGGGCACAGTATGCTGAGGAGGGGGAATGTGAGACTGAGGTGCGGTATAGTGACTGTATAGTGAAGGAGGTAGGCAGTATAGAGAAGGGGCAGCATGGTGGCCAGTGTGAGGGCACAGTATGGAGGGCACAGTATGCTGAGGAGGGGGAATGTGAGACTGAGGTGCGGTATAGTGACTGTATAGTGAAGGAGGTAGGCAGTATAGAGAAGGGGCAGCATGGTGGCCAGTGTGAGGGCACAGTATGCTGAGGAGGGGGGATGTGAGACTGAGGTGCAGTATAGTGACTGTATAGTGAAGGAGGTAGGCAGTATAGAGAAGGGGCAGCATGGTGGCCAGTGTGAGGGCACAGTATGGAGGGCACAGTATGCTGAGGAGGGGGAATGTGAGACTGAGGTGCGGTATAGTGACTGTATAGTGAAGGAGGTAGACAGTATAGAGAAGGGGCAGCATGGTGGCCAGTGTGAGGGCACAGTATGGAGGGCACAGTATGCTGAGGAGGGGGAATGTGAGACTGAGGTGCGGTATAGTGACTGTATAGTGAAGGAGGTAGACAGTATAGAGAAGGGGCAGCATGGTGGCCAGTGTGAGGGCACAGTATGGAGGGCACAGTATGCTGAGGAGGGGGAATGTGAGACTGAGGTGCGGTATAGTGACTGTATAGTGAAGGAGGTAGGCAGTATAGAGAAGGGGCAGCATGGTGGCCAGTGTGAGGGCACAGTATGGAGGGCACAGTATGCTGAGGAGGGGGAATGTGAGACTGAGGTGCGGTATAGTGACTGTATAGTGAAGGAGGTAGGCAGTATAGAGAAGGGGCAGCATGGTGGCCAGTGTGAGGGCACAGTATGGAGGGCACAGTATGCTGAGGAGGGGGAATGTGAGACTGAGGTGCGGTATAGTGACTGTATAGTGAAGGAGGTAGGCAGTATAGAGAAGGGGCAGCATGGTGGCCAGTGTGAGGGCACAGTATGGAGGGCACAGTATGCTGAGGAGGGGGAATGTGAGACTGAGGTGCGGTATAGTGACTGTATAGTGAAGGAGGTAGGCAGTATAGAGAAGGGGCAGCATGGTGGCCAGTGTGAGGGCACAGTATGGAGGGCACAGTATGCTGAGGAGGGGGAATGTGAGACTGAGGTGCGGTATAGTGACTGTATAGTGAAGGAGGTAGGCAGTATAGAGAAGGGGCAGCATGGTGGCCAGTGTGAGGGCACAGTATGGAGGGCACAGTATGCTGAGGAGGGGGAATGTGAGACTGAGGTGCGGTATAGTGACTGTATAGTGAAGGAGGTAGGCAGTATAGAGAAGGGGCAGCATGGTGGCCTGTGTGAGGGCACAGTATGGAGACACAGTATGCTGAGGAGAGGGAATGTGAGACTGAGGTGCGGTATAGTGACTGTATAGTGAAGGAGGTAGGCAGTATAGAGAAGGGGCTGCATGGTGGCCAGTGTGAGGGCACAGTATGGAGGGCACAGTATGCTGAGGAGGGGGAATGTGAGACTGAGGTGCGGTATAGTGACTGTATAGTGAAGGAGGTAGGCAGTATAGAGAAGGGGCTGCATGGTGAGCAGTGTGAGGGCACAGTATGGAGGGCACAGTATGCTGAGGAGGGGGAATGTGAGACTGAGGTACAGTATAGTGACTGGATAGTGAAGGAGGTAGGCAGTATAGAGAAGGGGCTGCATGGTGAGCAGTGTGAGGGCACAGTATGGAGGGCACAGTATGCTGAGGAGGGGGAATGTGAGATTGAGTTGCACTTTCAGTGATTTTGGTACTGAGGGTGAGGGCAGTATAGAGAGGGGATTGCATGGGGAACAGTGTGAGGGCACAGCTCAGGAGGGGGAGTGTGAGGAGGGGGCACAGTATAGACATTTGGAAGTATAGTGGGTACACAATGTAGAGGACGGTGTGAAGAGGGGGCCCAGTACTGAAAGAAGAGGCCATGTACCATAAGAATGACATTGTGTGGGTCATTTTGTGCAGGGAGCACAGTGAGGGGCAATTATTTATTCAGGCGCACAGCGTAGGTCATATATTTATATTTCGGAGCATTATAATCATTCTGCTATTTATTTTAAGGGCATAATGTCGAGATGTGCTGCAGAAGGCCCGGGAGGTCTGCAGACAGGAGCTGTAGAAGACCAGGGAGGTCTGCAGAGAGGAGCTGCAGAAGGCCCGGGAGGTCTGCAGAGAGGAGCTGTGGATGTGAATAGTCATCATGACGTCTGGACAAGATGGAGAAGAAAGAATAGGATGACTCCGATCAGGGAAGATGTCACCTACAAGGTACCTGGATGTGACTGTATGTGTGTGATACTCAAAGCTTCTCATCAGGACTGTGGTTCCTGTATGGTCCAAAGTCTGATGAATACTGATAACTCCCAGCATTTTCTTACAATTGTTGAGGACATACTGGGAGTTGTTAATTCATGTGATACAAATGTATATGGGGATGTGACATTACAATATATTGTTGTAGTAAATTTGGTACTGTAGTCATGTATTGGTGGTTCTGGTGATATATTCGTTTACTGATGAGGGTGCTAGTGATGTATTTTGGTATTGCTTTTGGTTCTGGTGCTGTACACCGTGTGCAGAATTATTAGGCATTTTGTATTTTAGAGGATTTTTTTTATTATTGATCAACAACTATGTTCTCAATTAGCCCAAAAGACTCATAAATATCAAATCTTAATATTTTTGGAAGTTGGAGTGGGTTTTTTTTTAGATTTGGCTATCTTAGGAGGATATCTGTCTGTGCAGGTAACTATTACTGTGCAGAATTATTAGGCAACTTAATAAAAAGCAAATATATTCCCATCTCACTTGTTTATTTTCACCAGGTAAACCAATATAGCTGCACAAAATTTAGAAATAAACATTTCTGACATGCAAAAACAAAACCCCAAAAAATGAGTGCCCAATATCGCCCCCTTTCTTTCTGATGACACTCAGCAGCCGACCATCCATAGATTCTGTCAGTCCTTGATCTGTTTACGATCAACATTGCGTGCAGCAGCCACCACAGCCTCAGGACACTGCTCCGAGAGGTGTACTGTTTTCCCTCCCTGTAGATCTCACATTTTATGAGGGACCACAGGTTCTCTATGGGGTTCAGATCAGGTGAACAAGGGGGCCATGTCATTATTTTTCATCTTTTAGACCTTTACTGGCCAGCCACGCTGTGGAGTAGTTGGATGC
Organism: Anomaloglossus baeobatrachus; assembly: GCF_048569485.1. NCBI lineage: Eukaryota > Metazoa > Chordata > Amphibia > Anura > Aromobatidae > Anomaloglossus > Anomaloglossus baeobatrachus. Next base: position 56,396,715 of record NC_134356.1, read on the forward strand.
ATGTGATGGGGCATTGTCCTGCATGAAAATCATGTTTTTCTTGAACGATACCGACTTCTTCCTGTACCACTGCTTGAAGAAGTTGTCTTCCAGAAACTGGCAGTAGGTCTGGGAGTTGAGCTTCACTCCATCCTCAACCCGAAAAGGTCCCACAAGTTGATCTTTGATGATACCAGCCCATACCAGTGCCCACCTCCACCTTGCTGGCGTCTGAGTCGGAGTGGAGCTCTCTGCCCTTTACTGATCCAGCCTCTGGCCCATCCATCTGCCCATCAAGAGTCACACTCATCTCATCAGTCCATAAAACCTGTGAAAAATCAGTCTTCAGATATTTCTTGGCCCAGTCTTGAGGTTTTATCTCATGTTTCTTGGTCAGAGGTGGTGGCTTTTCAGCCTTCCTTACCTTGGCCATGTCCCTATGTATGGCACACCTTGTGCTTTTTGATACTCTAGTAATGTTGCAGGTCTGAAATATGGCCAAACTGGTGGCAAATGGCATCTTGGTAGCTTCACGCTTGATTTTGCTCAGTTTATGGGCAGTTATTTTGCGCCTTTTTTGCCCAACACACTTCTTGCGACCCTGTTGGCTATTTGCCATGAAACGCTTGATTGTTCGGTGATCACGCTTCAAAAGTTTGGCAATTTCAAGACTGCTGCATCCCTCTGCAAGACATCGCACAATTTTGGACTTTTCAGAGCCCGTCACATCTCTCTTTTGACCCATTCTGCCAAAGGAAAAAAGTTGCCTAATAATTAAGCACCCCTTATATAGGGTGTTGATGTCATTACACCGCACCCATCCTCATTACAGAGATGCACATCACCGGATTTACTTAATTGGTAGTTGGCTCTCAGCCTATACAGCTTGGAGTAGGACAACATGTATAAAAGTATCATGTGAGCAAAATACCCATTTGTCTAATAATTCTGCACACAGTGTATTTATGTACATTTTACTGATTCTGATCCTGTACACATGTAGCAAGCCATGATTTGTAAAATTACATGACCGCAAGGGTTTCTACATTATGTTAGTAGCATTAAAGGGGTTGTCCAGGTTTGTGATGAAAGTTTCTATGTGACTGCAGACTTTTGAATCCTCAGTGTGCACACTGCACACTGTCAGGACTCTCCGATGCCAGCAGTGAGAGCTTGAGGGCATGTAACTATTGAGTGAGGCTGCAGACGTCTAATTTGAATGTGGCCGGAAGTAAGCAAATCGCATACTTGCAGTCCCATGACTACTTGCTCATGGCACGGGAAAATCATGACAGTGTGCAGTCCGCAAGCTGTGAGAATTCAGAAGTCTGCAGTCATATAACTACAAATTTTCCTTGTCGAGCTGGACAACCCCTTTAATAATAAAAGTAAGCCCCGTAGCATGCCCAATCCAACAACCTGTAATATACTCAATGTAAGGATTTAGCTCTGCTTGCTAATTTTAGAAGTGGTCACATGACCACTTGCAGGTCATTTTAATACTTTGAGTCACAATTAGCTTCTCTTCCTGCTTCTCTTTATGGGCTGTAGTATTTGACTGAACATTGAGAGAATTAGGAAGAGCAGCTCATCGGCACGTGTGAAAATGGCGTATGAGCGGTCACATGACAACTACTCAAACCGCATAAGCCGTGTATAGAAGGGGGCGCCAAACTGAACTCCTACTCCATGGACAGGAAAACCTAGATCCACCTCTGATACTGTGTATGGCATACCGTGTACAGACATCAGCTGCTATGTACTACTCCGGAGACAATACAATAGAGAGCACATTGTGATTTTCAGCAACCATTGCTGCCAGTGAGAACTTTCCCTTTCTTTATTTTTACTATTACTTGGCTGTCTTAACATTGGGATCAATAAAAAAATGTGAGTAACTTTATTTTCTGTGTATAAGTGTAAATCTGAATGTGGCAGAACAGGATACGATCCATGCTCAGTGGATTTATATCTAAATGCTACAGTACGTGCTCTACTGTTACGGCTAAAAATGTTAACGTTATGGGGCCCCCACCAGATTTTCTGCCCAGGGGCCCCCACCAACCTTAATCTGGCCCTGCCCGGCGGTACCGGACCGGTACACAAGGAAAAGCCAGCACCATTGGCAGGGGCCTTTTGGATCCCGGCAAGGCTAGGAGTCGCCATGAATTTGCCAAATCCGTCAGTGAAGGGGACCTCCGGGTCTCCAAACAACTAAGTCCCGATTGAAGGCAACCGTCCAACCGTATGAGAGAGACACCGCCACCGCCAAGGCACCAGTTTCTCAGGGCCAGCACTTGCAGGCAAAGAGGGGCTCCTCCGGCCCATATCCAAGTTGGGGAGCGGGTAACCGGTGGGAACCCATCGCTACCAACATCATACAAGGTGCAGGGAAAGAGACAGTCACCGTTCACTACCGGAGAAAAAGCAACAGCAGCCGTCCAACGGAACCGTCTTTCCAGCTGTGTGTTTTACCGAGAACTGTGTCACCGTCTCAGGCTGAGTGAGTACCATCGTGCCGTGAGGCACAGCGCTGCCCCCGCGACCCTGCACCTTGCCAGGCCCCGCACCCGGCCTACCATCCACCCCTTCCCCATCACCGGGCCCCGGGACAACCAATCCCCTACCCACGGAGGGGAGAAATAACAACAAAGCTGCTCCCTGTCACCGCTCCCGGGATCCCCATACAGAGCAGTGGTGGTGTCCACACAATCACCACAACCGTGGGTGGCGTCACGGACAATAAATCCCCAAAACCAAACCCCTTTTCACTCGCGGGCGAGGAGCGCCGCTCGAGTCCCCGGTATCCGGCCCATCGCTCGAGCCACCGAGCAGCAGCGGCCGCGGCAGCAGCGGCAGCCGACCCGAGCAGTGGGAGAGCGCGGCATCCCCTCCTCCGCCCGCGACACTAGCATCGGCTAGCGATGCTGAGTGTGATAGTACCCGCCACCGTCGCACATGCGATATGTGGTGGTTGCTGCCGTAGCGAACATTATCGCTGCGGCAGCTTCACACGCACATACCTGCTCGGCGACATCGCTGTGACTGCCGAACTATCCCTCCTTCAAGGGGTAGGTGCGTTCGGCGTCACAGCGACGTCACCGCGACGTCACTAAGCAGCCGGCCAATAGAAGCAGAGGGGCGGAGATGAGCGGGACATAACATCCCGCCCACCTTCTCCCTTCCGCATTGCCGTCGGGACGCATGTAAGAAGATGTTTGTCGCTCCTGCGGGTTTACACACAGCGATGTGTGCTGCCGCAGGAGCGAGAAACGACATCGGACCTGCGGTCGACCCGACATTATGAAAATGACCGACACTACACAGATCACCGATTTTCGACACTTTTGCGATCGTTTATCGGCGCATCTAGGATTTACACGTTGCGATGTCCTTGCCGGCGCCGGATGTGCGTCACTAACGACGTGACCCCGACGATATTTCGGAAGCGATATCGCAACGTGTAAAGCCCCCCTAAGGCCTAAGACACATGGCATGAAAATCGGTGCAAGTGGAGTACGATAAAACATCACATTCCACTCGGACCAATATTAACCCATGTGTCAGCACCCATGAGCGAACAATCGCAGCATGCTGCAATTGTAATGCGAGACTCTTTCTCTCGCACCCATTCAAGTCTATGGGGCGAGAGAAAGATCGCACTGCCGAGTGCAGGGCGGGCATCGCAATAGCTGGCAACGGAGGAGAGAGGGAGATAAATCCCTCACTCCCCTCCTCAGCACCGGCCCTCCTCAGTGCCGGCCCGCCCCCCGCAGCTGAGGTCCGATCGCATGATCGGACCTCAGTCGCAATGACACTCACATGACACTCAGCTCTGCTGTACTGCCAGAGTGAGCCGAGTGTCATGCGAGGATCGAATTAGTCCCTGTGTGGCCCCGGCCTCATTGTCACTCTGCAGGATCCACAGCTCAGGTGGGAGAATCTGTCCACAGGACAACTATTAGTTGTATAGTCCACATATCTGGCCTTTATGGAAGAATGGCAAGAAGAAAACCAGTTTTGGAAGCAAGCCATAAGTCACATTTTCAGTTTGCAAAAACCCATGTAGGGGACACAGCGAGCATGAGGAAGTAGGTGGTCTCATCAGATGAGACCAAAGTAGAACTTTTTTAGCTAAATGCAAAACTCTACGTGTGGCAGAAAGCGAACACTGCAAATCACCGTTAAAACACCATCCCCACTATCAAGCTTGGCATTGAAAGCATCACGTTGTGGAGATGCTTTTTTTCATCAGGGACTGGAAAGCTTGTCAGAGATGATGGGAAGATGGTGTCATGGCTCTGTTTGGGGATCCGATGACGTGATCTGTTGTTGCATGGTCAGTTCCTCTGTCCGCTGGACTAAGGGCGGCTTTGCATGTTGCAACATCGCACGTGCGATGTCGGTGGGGTCAAATCGAAAGTGACGCACTTCCGGCGTCACTTTCGACATCGTTGTGTGTAAATCCTAGATGATATGATTAACGAGCGCAAAAGCGTCGTTATCGTATCGTTGGTGCAGGCTCCGACTTTTTCATATTTACGCTGCCGCGACAGGTACGATGCTGTTCCTTGTTCCTGCGGCAGCACACATCGCTGTGTGTAAAGCTGCAGGAGCGAGGAACATCTCCTTACCTGCCGCCGGCGGCTATACGGAAGGAAGGAGGTGGGCGGGATGTTTACATCCTGCTCATCTCCGCCCCTCCGCCGCTATTGGCCGCCTGCTGTGTGACGTCGCTATGACGCCGCAAGACCTGCCCCGTTAGGAAGGAGGCAGGTCGCCGGCCAGAGCGACGGTCGCAGAGCAGGTGAGTGTATGTGAAGCTGGCGTAGCGATAATGTTCGCTACACCAGCTATCATAAGATATCGTACCTGCGACGGGGGCGGGGACTATCGCGTGCGACATCGCAGCATCGGCTTGCGATGTCGCAACGTGCAAAGCCCGCCTAATACTTTTTCATTCCTGTCCAAATGCTGATGGTTCCCTTTGGTTTTTTTTTCTCCCTTCTTGGTTTGCTCATCTCCAGATGTTTTGCATTTTCCCATTTTGTTCTCCAATGTCACATTCTGGGTTGAGTTATATATGCTTACCTTTCACTGAACTTCCTTGCTGGCTGTTTCTCTAGGTGGACTTGTGTCTAGGATTTCGTTTACTTTTGGGTAAACACCAGAACCTTTCGCTTTCACCTTATATGAATGTGTAGTAGCTTTCTCACTCTAAGTTTTTGTGCCTTCTTGCAGCCCTTCCTCTCCCCGTGTAGGCAGTGTGTTGCGTCCTCCCCTCTGGTCCTTCAGAAGGTACACTCCATTCAAACTCGGATCAGTGTTTGATCACACTAAGCTGACACTCCAATCAAACACGGATCAGAGTGTCATTATCACAAATATAATAGGTCTGATTTTATCGGATGAGAGAATCTAAGGCACTTTACACACAGCAACATCGCTAGCGATGTCGCTGGTGAAAGCACCCGCCCCCTTCGGTTGTGTGTCACGGGCAAATCGCTGCCCGTGGCGCACAACATCGCTAACAGCCCTTACATGTACTTACCTGCCTAGCGACGTCGCTGTTGCCGGCGAACCACCTCCTTTCTAAGGGGGCGGTCCGTTTGGCGTCACAGTGGCGTCACTAAGCGGCCGCCCAATTGAAGTGGAAGAGCGGAGATGATCGGCCGTAACATCTCGCCCACCTCCTTTCTTCCTCATTGCCGGAGGACACATCATGGGAGCTGCACACCCTCCTCCTCATGGTGTGTCACAGAAAAGCTGCAAAAGAAACTGCAGCTTCATCTCCCTCCTCCCCCTCATCCTTGAATTTTATTTACTGTTTTACAGCTGATGGATATTTTGGTGAGTAAGGAGGTTTATGAACATGTATATATTGGAATTGTTTTCAGATTAGAGTTTGGTTACTTCTTGTAGTTATAGAATGTTGTATAATATGACCAGCTTTTTATACCAGTAAAGATACGTTTTCTGTTCCATTTAGTCATAAAAGTATTAGTCTTCATCTACTATACTCAATCAGTGCAATGTGGCGTCTCAGAAATACTTCTCGCCTTTACAGTTATGATAGCCTCCAATTTTCTGATAAGTCACTGACATGGCCGCACCCAAACAGCTAAGAGCACTAATGAGGTCATGTTGATAAAATGCAAAAAATAAGTCCAATCCTAAATCATAGGGTTATTAAAGGTACATACAGTATAAGGCAACCTTCGCACATATCTAAAAAATGCACCAAATACACTTGTTGCACGGTCCCTTTTTGACATCGTATGGCCATCCGTGCACCCATGTGTGTCATCCGTGAGCCGTCCGTGTGACACACACATCCATGTAACACACGTGATCGGTACGTACTGGAGAAAAACGCATGATACTGAAATGTTTTTTTTTATGTTTAAAAGATGTGCAAAGCCAGAAAAATAGAAAAATGATAGATAAATGCTACATTGATAGATAACTGATATATAGATAATAGATACGGTAGATAGCTTGTACAGCTCTTTAGCAAAATTAATAAATCACTTTTGAAAAAAAAAAAAGACATGGGCTCCCTCCTAATTTTCATAACCAGTACAGGTACAGCAGCACGGATGCAACCCTTAGCTGGTTTTGCAATTAGAGGGGATCCCATGCTGATTTTTTTCAATTATTTTAAAAAATAATTTAGAGAAAAAAACTGTGGGGTCTCCCCCTTTTATTCAAAATCAGTCAAAGGACAGCAGATTGGGGGTTGATATTTTCAAGGTTGGAAGGGCTATGTTTATTTGGACCTTTCCAGCCTTGAAACAGCAGCCCACAGCCGCCCCAGAAGTGGTGCATCTATTAGAGGCGCAAATCTAGTAATGTACTCTGCTCTTCAAGTTGCCCTGGTGCGGTGGCAAACGGGGTAATATATGGGGTTGATGCCAGCTGTGAATTGCCAGCTGGGGTCCCTCCTAATTTTCATAACAAGCACAGATACAGTAGCAGCTGCAATCCTTAGCTGTCAGCTGTCTCTTGGCTGGTTTTGTAGTTAGAGGGAATCCAATTCTGATTTTTTTTAATTATTTAAAAAAATAATAAAAAAACAAAACCAGCCAAGGGACATTAGACTGGGGGCTGATATTTTTAGGGTGGGAATTGCCATGGTTATTTGGCCCTTTCCACCCTTAAAACAGCAGCCCATAGCCGCCCCACAAGTGGTGCATCTATTAGATGCGCCAAATCTGGTGTTGTACTCTGCTCTTCCCATTGCCCTGGTGTGGTAGCAAATGGGGTAATAAAGAGGTTGATGCCACCTGTGAATTTACTGCTGGCATTAAGCCTTGGTATTAATAATGGGGGGGGGCATCTAGCGGTCACCCCCATTTCTAATCCAATAGTTGGAAATGGTCATTAATAAAAAAAAAAATTGATTTATAATAGAACATCTGACACCGGCCCGCATTCACCAATTTATTTAACAAAAAAACCTTTAAGTTAAGCCATAATCCATAGCGATATCCCACGATGTTCCTCCAAAGCGAATTTGAAAGACATAAAAAGAGAGATCTATCAAAGAAAAAAGACAAGAGACACCCTCATTTATCATTTCATTACCCATTAAAACTTTAATCTGGTCCGCCGTATCCCACTTCATGACACAGGGTCACTGTGAAAACATGGATTGCAGTTTCATTATATGGTTTTTAGCCGGCTCAGTCTGAGTCGGGGGCCTTGTGATATAATAGAATTAATGAGAAGAATTTAACAAAAATGTCTGTTCCCCACTCACTCAGTCAATACTTTACTTACTGTACACTTTGTAGTTTAGGGTTAACAGTACCCTGAGTGTTTTTTGAATATCCATGCTTGGCCACTAGGTGGCAGCACATATTTAGGTTTTTGTATCTGGATCAAATTTTTCTATAAAACGTGGAATCTTTGATATTTTAATCAGCCGTAAAACAATGCACATATACGTTGTGCTGCCTGAGGGCTTGGTTAAGTCTTTCCATTATCATAAAGTTTTTTTTACAGAATCATTTTCCAGCTGTTTCAATGTATGAAAAAATTATATATCTGGTTGTGGCTTCTGTAACTCTCTACCATCTGCAGTTATTCACAGGAGAAGGAGCACCTGGCAGTGTAGGGTCACTGAGGACAGCGATGGCTACAATAATCCAGTGACAAATGACAAATGACAAACTCATTGCTGTAGGATCAGTGGGGACCACCAAAACTGGAGTTCTGAATATGTGACCACTGATCTGAGTGATTTGGCTACAACGGTCAAGGTAAAAATGGACATAAGGTCATTGCAGAAGGACCAGGGGGTCATCATTACAGAGGCTCTGAATATGTGACTGCTGAGGCTAGTGATCGGCTGCAGCGGTCAAGTAATAAATGGACATAATGCCATCACTGTAGGACCAGAGGGGTCTGTCATAACAGCGGCTCTGATTATGTAACTGCTGAGGCTAGTGATTGGCTGCTGCGGTCAAGTAAAAAATGGACATAATGTCATCGCTGAAGGACTAGAGGGGTCCATCATAACAGTGTCTCTGAATATGTGACTGCTGAGCCAAGTGATTGGCTGCAGCGATCAAGTAAAAAATGGACATAATGTCATTGCTAAAGGACCAGAGGGGTCCATCATAACTGTGGCTCTGAATATGTGACTGCTGAGTCCAGTGATTAGCTGCAGTGGTCAAGTAATAAATAGACATAATGTCGTCTTTGAAGGACCAGAGGGGTCCACCATAAGAGCTGCTCTGAATCTGATACTGCTCAGGCCAGTGATTGCCTGCAGCGGTCAAGTAATAATCTAACATAACGTCATCGCTGAAGGACCAGAAGGTAATTCTAATACATTTTTTAAATATTTTGTTTGCCATAAACCTTTCATACACTCATTGATTCCTTCTGATTCTTTTATATGCACCCTTTAGGGAAGTAATTTAGCCCACTTGTTAATGCTTTTCTCAGGCTTGGTGAAAAGGGGTGGGGGTGAAACCCCTATGGATTGCAGGGGTGCCCAGTTTTTTGGAAGAATGCAGATAATTTAAATCCTCTTATTTTAAATGAGTAAGAGGGATCAGCAAAAAAAAATATTCCTTATAAAACCTTTAGCAGTACCGTACATGTATCCAGGTGGATATCATCAGCATGAAGAACATCCCGAATCCATCCAAAGAAATGTCAGGGCCAGAAATGACCTAAGCCTCGTTCAGACATCAGTGATTTTTCTCACATGCAAGAAAAACAGGCTCATTTTCTGCAGTGTCTTGAATCATATTTTTTTAGTTGCTTGGACGGTCAGTTTTTCCATCAGTATTTCTTCAGTTTTTCTCACCCTGCATAAATAAATCTGATGGAGGTTTCTGAAGTTTCTCTTATCAGTCACTAAAAAACAGACAGAATAACGATATAACTAGAAAGGTATCTGCTGTCTGAGTTATTTATGGACACATAGAGGGGTAAGATTGATCCGTGAGCAGGCTACTCAGTCTACAAAAAAACACTGACGTGTACAGCCACATAGACTAATGCAAAATTTGGACCTGGGCCCCTCCAGTATGTTGGTCAAATGAATGGGCCCTTGTAGTGTTCTAAATCCTAAAAAGACATGTGTTGCCCTCCTCCCCCTTCGTTACATACTATTGTACCCCATCTTGGTATACAGTGCCTACAAGTAGTATTCAACCCCCTGCAGATTTAGCAGGTTTACACATTCGGAATTAACTTGGCATTGTGACATTTGGACTGTAGATCAGCCTGGAAGTGTGAAATGCACGGCAGCAAAAAAGAATGTTATTTCTTTTTTTATTTTTTTTTTAAATTGTGAAAAGTTTATTCAGAGGGTCATTGATTATTCAACCCCTCAAACCACAAGAATTCTGTTTGGTTCCCCTAAAGTATTAAGAAGTATTTCAGGCACAAAGAAAAATGAGCTTCACATGTTTGGATTAATTATCTCTTTTTCCAGCCTTTTCTGACTAATTAAGACCCTCCCCAAACTTGTGAACAGCACTCATACTTGGTCAACATGGGAAAGACAAAGGAGCATTCCAAGGCCATCAGAGACAAGATCGTGGAGGGTCACAAGGCTGGCAAGGGGTACAAAACCCTTTCCAAGGAGTTGGGCCTACCTGTCTCCACTATTGGTAGCATCATCCGGAAGTGGAAGGCTTATGGAACTACTGTTAGCCTTCCACAGCCTGGACAGCCTTTGAAAGTTTCCACCCGTGCCGAGGCCAGGCTTGTCCGAAGAGTCAAGGCTAACCCAAGGACAACAAGGAAGGAGCTCCGGGAAGATCTCATGGCAGTGGGGACATTGGTTTCAGTCAATACCAAAAGTAACGTACTCCACCGCAATGGTCTCCGTTCCAGACGACCCCGTAAGCTACCTTTACTTTCAAAGCGTCATGTCAAGGCTCGTCTACAGTTTGCTCATGATCACTTGGAGGACTCTGAGACAGACTGGTTCAAGGTTCTCTGGTCTGATGAGACCAAGATCGAGATCTTTGGTGCCAACCACACACGTGACGTTTGGAGACTGGATGGCACTGCATACGACCCCAAGAATACCATCCTTACAGTCAAGCATGGTGGTGGCAGCATCATGATGTGGGGCTGTTTCTCAGCCAAGGGGCCTGGCCATCTGGTCCACATCCATGGGAAGATGGATAGCACGGCTTACCTGGAGATTTTGGCCAAGAACCTCCGCTCCTCCATCAAGGATCTTAAGATGCGTCGTCATTTCATCTTCCAACAAGAAAACGACCCAAAGCACACAGCCAAGAAAACCAAGGCCTGGTTCAAGAGGGAAAAAAATCAAGGTGTTGCAGTGGCCTAGTCAGTCTCCTGACCTTAACCCAATTGATAACTTGTGGAAGGAGCTCAAGATTAAAGTCCACATGAGACACCCAAAGAACCTAGATAACTTGGAGAAGATCTGCATGGAGGAGTGGGCCAAGATAACTCCAGAGACCTGTGCCGGCCTGATCAGGTCTTATAAAAGACGATTATTAGCTGTAATTGCAAACAAGGGTTATTCCACAAAATATTAAACCTAGGGGTTGAATAATAATTGACCCACACTTTTATGTTGAAAATTTATTAAAATTTAACTGAGCAACATAACTTGTTGGTTTGTAAGATTTATGCATCTGTTAATAAATCCTGCTCTTGTTTGAAGTTTGCAGGCTCTAACTTATTTGCATCTTATCAAACCTGCTAAATCTGCAGAGGGTTGAATACTATTTGTAGGCACTGTATATGACCTCCATCGTGTTCTATATGTCCTCTATCCTGGTCCCCTTCCTTCTAAATATGTCTCCCATACTGGTATATATTTCCCCATTTTGGTATATATGTCCCCATCTGGGGCCTCATACTGGTAAATATGTCCCCCATCCGGGTATATATGTCCCCATCCTTGGCTCATCATGGTATAAATGTCCCTATCCTGGTATATATATATCCCCCATCCCAAGCCTCTTCTTGGTAAATCTGTCACCCATCCTGGTAAATATGTCCCCCATCCTGGTATAAATGTTTCCCATCCTGGGCCCCTTCCTGGTAAATATATCCCCCATCCTGGTAAATAAAATATGTCCCACATCCTGGGCCCCTTCCTGGTGAATTTGTGATAGCAGCAGAAATCCACATCAAAGTTGCAACACTTGAATGCAACCTTAAAATAGTTGTCGTTTGTCTGTAAAGATTAGGGATAAGAAGTCAAATTACAATACTAAAAATAACAACCTGTTCTCACATTCCCTAATAGCTCAGAGTTGTATTAGGTTGATTCCTTGATCATGCCACGCAGTTTAATTTATCTGTCACTGTGATACCGAGTCCGAGAGGTTACTTCCAGGATACAGTGGGCCACGATTGAGGAATGAGACCAGACTAGGTTTAAATGGAAACTCTTTATAACCCGATAAGGGAAATGGAACTGAAATTAGTGTAGAAAGCAAATATCAACACAAAGGAATGTACAGACACCTGGTTACTGAACCGGGATCAGCGTGCTGGGCTAGGGACTGATTCCAATAGGGCAAGAACCACCAGGATCAATTTACCTAACCATGAACTTCTGAAAGCAATAGAAGGTGTAAATCACTAGGCGTATTAAGGAGCTGTAGTGAAAAGAAGAATGTTCAGCTCACCTGTCATCTGACACCGCAAAATCCAGGGGTGCACTTAGTCTGCTGGCCAGTCCTTGCCAGCTTGGAGGGAGCAGAAAAAAGGAGTGAAGTTATGGACCCAGCACCAAGGAGCTGTCCCTGGGCCAGCACACCAATTAACAATCTTAACAGAACCTCTAATTCCCTGACCTTCCCCCACACAGATAAGCAACATAGGAAAGTTCCCTTGGGGTTAAACACCTATTAGCAGAGATACACAAACAGAAAGATTCAGTACTGCAGCGGTGACTGCTGCTTATTATATATTAGACCTGGTTTGGCGCCAAAACCACTACTGAGTCAGTGTGCACACTTGCCCGCAAAAACAAAAGATATAGGCCAGGCCTGAGCTCAGGACTTACTGTTCCACCGTATTTATCCAGGAAGGTCTCCGTTACAAAGAGGTACCCGCTACATTTTCGACTCTGCAGCAATTCTCTCTCTGGCAGCCATTTGTATCCACTCACAAACAACTGAGTGAACTCTGCTCACACAGCAATCAGCAGGCTCTCCCTAGCACTCCAGGTCTGGTCGCACAGCCATCCATAGGCTGTCTCCAACAGTCCAGGTATTCAGCTCCCACAGGCAACCATTTCTCTCCACAGTCTGCTTGCTCTGAGTCCTTGTCTCTTTCCTCCTCCCAGGCTGTGCAGATCTCCGTCCTATGGCTAGGAGGGCATTGCAGCTGGATCACCAGAAGAGGTATTGCGGCTGGTTCACCAGGAGACGTTGCTGTTGGCTTATCAGGAGACACTGCTGCTGGCTCATTAGTCCTCTGACATCACCCTCATCAGGGTCTTCGGCATCCTCCACGATGATTTGGGCATCCCAATGGACCAATTCCTGTATCAAAACCAACTAAGTGTCAGTGGCCCTGTATTCAATCTGTTGATTCTGCAACTACTCCTGTAATAGCCGTTTACTTGTGAGGCTGTATGTCCACTCTGGTCTTCTTCCCAAGGCCGTACTGGTTGGTTCAACATGGCGGCGTCTGAAACCTGTATGCCTCACCTATGGCCTTCTGGATATGCCTATATGCCTGCCTTGTTTTGGAGCCCTTGGATGGTGTTTATGAACACCAGTCCCCAGCAGCTCCCCTAAATCAAACGAGCTGAGTAGTACCCTACCACTATCACTAGTTGTGGATACATGAGGGTCAGTAGGTGCTCGTAGGTGCTCTTGTCTGCTGGCCTGGCTTTCTTCAGAAAGACCGCATGGACCTGGGCTCATCCAAACAAACACTCGCACTCTTTCCCAGTGGGCAACACAGGGTGAGGCAACCACACACTAGTAAGATTTTTTTGGTTCACCAACAGGCAAAACATATTGTACATTCTCAGCAAGAACACAACATGGCACAAGCAACAGAGCCCCCCCTTCTTCTGACCCGCCAGGGATTAGAATCTTCATAACTTTTAGGCTTCCAGGGCCAACTATACCAGCCAGCAGCCCCCTGCTACTTTTGGCAGGCACCCACTGAGAGGAAATAGTGGCAAGCTTAGGAAGCTGACCTAGCACAGCAAGATATGTAGCCAACCTGGGTTCTCCTTTGCGAATTTGTGGGCTCAGCACTGAGCAGTTCTGTGATTCTTCAGCTTCAACAGTATCGCCGAAGCTGAGATCATGTGGAATATTCAAAGTGAAGCAGTTTTATGATCGCCCAGCTGGAACTGTGGCTCCTCGGGTAAGGTCATGTAGAATATACAAAGTGAAGTAGTTCTGTGATCACCCAGCTGGAACCGAAGCTCTTCAGCTGAAGCCATGTAGCCATGTCGCTCTCTGGTGACAGAAGCAAGGTGCTTTTATACCCCTCAGTTCTCTTAGAGGATTGGTGGAGATGGCTGATCTCAGATTGGTTGTTTTATCAATCTGACTGCATAATTTTCCTCTGAATTATGTAGTCAAAGGGCCTGAGGCATTCCACATTTAAAAACAATGGGGCTCCGAGCAATCTGAAAAGAGACAACGGCTAACTTCTCTTTACTTAACAAACAAAGGAAATGTAGTGCCCCTGAGGCCATCAGGGTGCTACAAGGTTCTACATCCCCACAAGGATGCAGGGCCTACTCCCTTAGGGACCCAGAACCCCAGTGCCGATACCAACACAAACCCAGGTAATCCCAGTTTGCCCCAACAATCCCCCATACAATGGTACCCAGCTAGGGTGGGACCAATGGATGGCCGCTTAGAGGTGGAGCCACTCCAGTCCACTAGTTGACCAGGTGGGAGGGGCAGACAGTGGAGAGTAGTTGGGAAGACAGGAGACAGAATGTATGTGACTGTTGAAAGTGTCAGACCGCAGAAGTGTGAAGGTGGAAGCGAAGTGACATCTTGGTTCGGGTTGATGGTGACCTTGTACCCAGAAGTAGTTGCTGGTGGAGTACGGTGGAGTACTCCCGGAACTACGCACAAACGGGGTACAGGACCCTAGGACAGGAAAGAGCTTCAAGCCGACCTGTTAACACCTGAACAGCACAGCAAGGGGACCATCAAGGATTGCTCACCCTAAAGAATCCAAAGACTCAGTAGCAAAGGGAGAACTGGTGATAGAGCCAGAGACTCCAACCCCACAGGGTTCATGCTACCGTCAGGCGGACAGAAGTGGACAAACCACAGAGCGGAGACCCCCAGTTGTTCTATACCACAGGGACCCATATACCAGAGACATGTACAGGGGAAGAAGGTACCAGAGAACCAGACTGGCACTGGGACAAAGGGGAAAGGGAGGCGAAACCAGCCGGCCTCGGGCAACCAGTTAACATCTGCAGAAAGTGAGTAAACCAGTTGCAGTGAACATCTGTGTGGACTACCTTCTTCCGGTGCCCACTGCACCATACACCCTCTGGGGCAAAACCCTACTTGCGGAGGAACTACCATACTAGCTGCCAATACCATCAATCCCAGTAGACACTTAGCCGCAACTCCGCAAGTGGTGTCACAAGTGAACATTATCATATTCTCCCATGTAAATATCCCCATTACAAAAAGGGCCCAGGGCACGGAACTGGGTAACGACCACCACCGTGACATTCCCAATAGAGACTCTGCCCGAAACCAAGTACCCCATATTCCAGGGTGCTGCAGAAACATATATCTGGCCTAATTAAGAACAGTTTACCCCCCACACAAGTGGCCAGACACTGAGACGTCACACCGCTCACTATGCACTAATCAGTAACTGAAACCGTGTCGGCACTCACCTTTGATTGAATGCCCAAATCTATCGGGAGAAATAAAGTTAATTTACTCTGTGACGCCCTGGGCAAGCCAGGTGTCACAGGTCATGCACCAACACACCCTACATCCCAGTCAGGAACACCAAAGCTAACCAAAAATCCTTGTTGCCTTCCTCCAGAGGCTGATGATGCACACCAGGGGGTGGGCCAGGCGGTTGGCTCCGCCCACCGAGGAGTTCACAGCTCTGGAGGCGGGAGAAACCAGGCAGAAAGCTCAGGGAGGAGCTGGAGTGAGGAGCTAAGTGGAGGAGTAAACAGGAGTGAAGTGAAGGAAGTAAAGTGGTAAAGGAGGAAAGCCTGAAGGGTCCAGCTGTGTGCAGGACCGGGTCAGCAAGGTCAGCAACGACGGTGACTGTCCAGAGGGGTGACTGTTCGGGAGTTCCTGGAAGGACCGCGGACGGGTAGTGACCCGGCGGTCTGGAGCAGAGGGCAAAGGACAGTCAGCACCAGGGCAGGGGCCTCTCGGACCCCGGCAAGGCTAGGAGTCGCCATAATTTGCCGAATCCGTCAGTGAAGGGGACGTCGATCCCCCAACAACCAAGTCCCGATTGAAGGCAACAGTCCAACCATTAAAGAGGAACACCGCCACCGCCAAGGCACCAGTTCCTCAGGGCCAGCGTCTGCGGGCAAAGTAGAGCTCCTCCGGTCCAGCTTGAAGCCGGGGAGCGGGTTACCGGTGGGGACCCATCGCTACCAACTTAGAAACATCAGGTGCAGGTCAGAGGGACATCACCGTTACCTACTGGGAGAGCAAGTGCAGCCGTCCGTGGGAACCGTCTTTCCAGCCGTGTGGTTTACCGTAAAACTGTGTCAACGTCTCAGGCTGAGTGAGTACCACAGTGCCGCAAGGCACAGCGCTGCCCCCCTGTCCCTGCGCCCACCAGGCCCTGCATCTCCCATCTCATCACCGGGCCCCGGGATCACCAACCCCTACCCACGGAGGGGCAACGCAACACCTGGCTGCTCCGCATCACCATCCCCGGGATCCCCATATTGAGCAGCGGTGGTGAAATCACCACAACCGTGGGTGGCGTCACGGACAATAAACTATCCCCACACCCAACAAACCCCCTTTCACTCACGGGCGAGGAGTGCCGCTCGAGAACCCCCGGGATCCGGCCCACAGCTCGAGCCACCACTGAGCAGCAGCCGCCGGACCCGAGCAGAAGGGGTGAGCGTAGTGTGCTGACACCCTCCTCCCCGCCCGCGACAACTCCATGTCTGATGGGCTCTCAGTGTGGTGGAAGCATGGTGTCAGAATGCTATTACCTTGTAAATTACCCCATATCTGCAAGTTAATAGTGGTTTTTTTTTTACATGACAGGCTCCCTTTAAATTAGTAGTTTAATCAACTCTGTATTATATTTATCCAAAAAAATGTGCCTTTTTTCCTCGAGAATTGATTTTGCTATTTCAATGTGAGGGTAAAAGCTTCAGTTTATTCAGTGAAGACAGATTTTCTCATAACTGAAATAGATGACAGTTTGTTCTCAAAACATTCTATAGAGTATTTAAGTAGAAGCAGCAATGGTGATTTCCTCATCTCAAACAATTTATTGAAACAATAGCCAACAACAGCCGTGGTTATCCCCCCCCCCCCAAATGTCAATGTCCCAATAACTTGTCATGTGTCTTTGAGCATGAAATACAGCTGAGAATGACACCTCCAGCTGGTCACAAGTGGAGTTATTGTCTGCGGAGGCATGGCATTCCACTTCTCTGCCTTTCTGCGATTCTTCCAGTCTATCTGTGTCTCTGTTGCAACCTGCTGATGACACTCTGTGAAACTCAAAGTTCAGTGGCTATTTCCATCTAAGAACAGCCTACCAGAAGCCTCGCAATGATAAGGTTCTGTTGATCAATTGATAGTTGTCATCTTGGTCTCATGACATCAAAATGTGAACAGCATGATGAGGGGGACTGTTTAATATTAATTTTAATTGAACCCCTAAAAGTATTGGGAGATTCATGGATCAAACACCTGTTGTGAATTCTGCTCCTTGTTAGAGAACAGCAAGTTGTGCAAAAAGTACTGAAACATTGGTCAGTTCGACATGAGCAGTCAAAAGTTTGGAGGTCACATTAAGTTCACCTGAAAAAGTCAGAGGCATTATAGGATCATCTGAAAGCCAAATACAGTATCCCTAACTTTTTAAGAGTAATGTATATTACACATTTGCTTATTATCATGAGTACTATTGATTCCTGAAATAAAAATTGAAATAATGGTTACTCTTTACGTTTGTGGCTCCCTCCAACTGGGGTGCGGCTATAAAATATGATGACATGAGCCAATATAGGCACTAAAAGTAGGTTGGCCAAAAGTTGGTGTAAAGTTAGATAAAAATGGATGGAGATGCACCAAATGTATCATCCAGGATAAGTGACTGATAAATTTGACTTATTTCCAGACTGTCTGGTCAAAGTTTATACTGTCTAAATATTAGCCAAAATTACTAAATCTTCCCCAATGTGTTACTTGGAATTTATCTAATGCACAATACACCTTTTATTAGAAGTGCTCCTAATATTTACTCCGAGACTGACTCTGCCTGACCCGACACAACATTTCTCCAAACCCTTTCCCTTATTTACTCGTGAAAACATCTTCAAAGCTGTTGGTAACCATCCAACATAGGTATTTTTGGATTCAATATTTTTGTAATGGGTGGTCGTATAATTGGAAATCTTTTAAGCCTATATTTTTGTGACCTTAACAAAACAGAACATTGGATTTTCAATGTTTTCCTAGTCTAGAATACCTCCTCCAGATAGCAGGATCTGGACTTTGATGAACCCGGCGTTGGACGTCTACGTCGAGTTCTACAGATGTTTGTGACCAGTCCTTTTAGAAGGCTCCCAGGAGAGATGACTATCAACGCTAATTTGGTTTGTTTATTTTCTTTTACAAACTCTTTTTCATCTGCATTGCACATTTTGACAGCTGAATGTATCAGGTAAAATATTAATTAGACTCCAAAGGGAAAAAGATGGAGGCTTTGCCAAGAAGCCCTTGCTCTGAGCTAGCTATGTAAGCATTTCCTTATTAAAATACTTGGATGTGCTTTGCCGTGAATCAGGCCAACAGCAATACTAAGGAACAGCTTGTTGGAGTTTACATTGGTTTCTGCATATTTAGATTTATGAAGTTCTGCGATCCTGCAGGAACATCAGAACATGCATCTCCGTAATTTAAGCCTTGGCTCGTTATAAATTGTGTTGTGAGAGTCACTCAAAAATAAGGTAAGGTTTAGGCAGGAGAGTGATCATTTCAGGTGAAATATTTAGGCAGCGCCAGGTTAAATTTGGTGGAGCTTCTTGGACAAAATTAGGCCATTTTTTTTTCCAGAAGCCATGCTTTATAACACATATATTCAATTTAAATTGTCTATCAGTAAGATCAACGCTCCCCCCACCCAAAACCCCATATGGGCATGCAGATTATTGAAAGCCAAATTCATTAACAATTGTATCTTCTCTTCTATCTGTTGCTATATTCCCAAGATATTAGTATTCTGATCCATATGCAGGGGGGTAACGCTAATGGCGGCAGATCAAGCAGCCACTATGGGACCCGTGAGTCTGGGCAGCCCGATACCGTTGAGACTCTGCTCAGGCTCCACCCCAGCTTTTCCTCCACCCCTTAAATCTACCACAGTTTCACCGCCACTCTTGTAAAACCTTTGTATATATATATATATATATGTATATATATATATATATATATATATATATATATATACTGTATACACACACATACAGTAATTATTATTCATTATTATTATAGTGGCATGAAGTCCATGGCACTTTAGAAGTGAAAAAGGGTATACATAAAAACTAGTACAACAATCATTAACAGTACAAAACAGACTGGTATAGGAGGAGAGAGGACCCTGCCCGCGAGGGCTCACAGTCTACAGGGAATGGGTGAGGATACAATAGGTGAGGACAGAGCTGCTTGCGCAGTGGTGTTCTGGACTGAGGGTTATTGTAGGTTGTAGGCTTGTCGGAAGAGGCAGGTCTTCAGGTTCCTCTTGAAGCTTTTTATGGTAGAAGAGAGTCTGATATGCTGAGGTAGATCGTTCCAGAGTATGGGGGAGGCACGGGAGAAATCTTGTATGCAATTGTGGGAAGAGGAGATAAGAGAGGAGTAGAGAAGGAGATCTTGTGAGGATCTGAGTTTGCATGCAGGTAGGTCCCGGGAGACGAGGTCACAGATGTAAGGAGGAGACAATTTGTGGATGGTTTTGTAGGTCATGGTTAATGTTTTGAACTGGAGTCTTTGGGCAATGGGAAGCCAGTGAAGGGACTGGCAGAGTGGTGAGGCTGAGGAATAGCGAGGGGAGAGGTGGATTAAGCTTGGAGGGGTGCAAGAGTGTTGGAAGGGAGGCCAGAGAACAGGAGGTTGCAATAGTCAAGGCGGGAGATGATGAGGGCATGTGCTAATGTTTTTGTTGATTCTTGGTTAAGGAAAGCACGGATCTGGGAGATATTTTTGAGTTGTAGTTGGCATGAGGTGAAGAGAGCTTGGATGTGCGGCTTGAAGGATAGAGCAGAGTTGGGGCTTAGGCGGGCTTTGCACACTACGACATCGCAGCCCGATGCTGCGATGCCGAGTGCGATAGTGCCCGCCCCCGTCGCAGCAGCGATATGTGGTGATAGCTGGCGTAGCGAAAGTTATCGCTACGCCAGCTTCACACACACACTCACCTGCCGTGCGACGTCCCTGTGGCCGGCGACCCGCCTCCTTGTTAAGGGGGCGGGTCGTGCGGCGTCACTGCGACGTCACACGGCAGGCAGCCAATCAGAGCGGAGGGGCGGAGATGAGCAGGATGTAATCATCCTGCCCACCTCCTTCCTTCCGCATATCCTACGGAAGCCGCAGTGAGGCCGGTAGGAGCGTTCCTCGCTCCTGCGACTTCACACACAGCGATGTGTGCTGCCGCAGGAGCGAGGAACAACATCGGACCGTCGCGTCAGCGTAATCATGGATTACGCCGACGCTGCACCGATGATACGATTACGACGCTTTTGCGCTCGTTAATCGTATCATCCAGCCTTTACACACTGCGATGTCGCATGCGATGCCGGAAGTGCGTCATTTTCAATTTGACCCCACCGACATCGCACCTGCGATGTCGCAGTGTGCAAAGTGCCCCTTACTCTCAGGTAACGACCTTGTGAGACTGGGGAGAGTGAGCAGCCATCAACTTTGATGGCAGTAATGGCCAAAAATGTTAGCACCCTTAAAGCTGTTCCAGAAAATGAAGTATTTCCATCAGAAAATTAAAAATGCACCCCCTACACCGCCCCTGGGCCTCTCCTGGTATATAGATCTCACTCCTGGGCACATTCTGATATAAATATCTCCACCCTGGTTTCTGTCCCCTTCCTGGTATATATGTCCTCCTCCTGGTATATGTCCCCTTCCTGGGCCCCTCCTGGTATATACGTCCCTCTCCTGGTATATTTCTCTGCTGCAAAAAGAAGAAAAAAAGAGAAAGCATTTTACTCACCCTCCCCAGCTCCCACATTGCGCAGCGTTTTCTCTGAGCCGCGATGCATTCCAGCTGGATGTGCGCCCTCCGATGCACATCCAGCTGAGGCAATGCAGGGACTGGTGTTTGCTTGCCCCCTACTATCCCCGGCAATTGTCCCACCCCTGTGTTCAGGTCCTCCATGGAGTGCTTACCTTTTCTTGCCAGCTACCACAACCTCGCCACCTCCGTTGCTCTACGTTGCCTGCAGCACTGTGATGAAGTTGCAGAGTGATGACCACATCATGCTGCTGCACGCTGGGCTGCGGGATGATACGCTGGCACCCTATTCTGGCCTACAGACCCTAGCTCCACCACATGGCTAATTTCATGTGAGGCACCTGAAGCGCTTTGCATGCAAATTAGCCATGTGTAGTGGCCGAAGTGACATGGCCAGCCCTTTCTGCTGCGGCTGTGACTGGAGCCTAGTAAAGAGGGGGGCACGGCCTGGGGCTTAATAAAGCTAAGTAATTACCTTGGACCCTGGCTGGGTCCCCCCTCTTCAATGGGCCTTATTCACCAGTAATGGTTGTCATGCCCTAATGGCGGAACTGACCATGTCACACACATTACATACCCAGATAAGGTAGTAAAATGTTAAAATTACATTTACCTATGACTACCAGTGGGTATAGTTTTATTTCCCCTTCTACTATTTGATCTACTGTAGTCATAGGCAAAAGAGAAATATGGTGAGATACGGTACAGTTATTAAGGCTATGTTTACACGTTGCATTTTTATTGCATTTTTTGCAACCTTTTTAATGAGATTTACGCAAATGAAAAGCTGATTTTTACAGTTCCAGCAAAAGCTTTTTTGAAATGTTTTATCAACATGTAAAGAAGAAATGAAAATGTGCAAAATCGCAGCAAGAACACTTTGTGGAGGAGTCGGTTTTTTTTAATTCTTTTTTTATTTTGCCTTATATTCAAGTCATTATTCTGGAAAGTTTTTTAGCATTTTTTCCTAAAAAAAATCAATTTTATCTTCAGTTATTTATGGTTTCTTTCAAAGAGATGTATAGAAGGGGTTAACGCCGCGCATCAGCCAATATGAAACTGTAGAAGAGTTGATGAATGATAACTCTCTTTTTATTTCATCGGTCTACGCGTTTCGAGGTCAAAAACCTCTTCCTCAGGACCAGTACATCAACAAAAAACCTTTTTTTTCTCCTGCTTTTATAAAAACTACAACCCCAATTCTGGGAGTGTCAGAGCATGCTGGGAGTGGTGATTTCACAAAAGCGATAGAGCCTGTGGTCGGAGATTGCTGTGTTATACGCTATATCATACGATAAGACACATTATCCCTTGTGGCCTTGACTAAAAATAAAGAAGACGTTCAGCGCACTTCAAGTCGTAGGAGGAAGTGATTGTCAAGATGATGCTATCCAAGAATTTTCAATGTAGTCAGTTTCCTGCAGGGATACGGGCATTAATAAAGCCTGTCTACCATGTGCCAAAGCCTTGACGGAAAAATTCAACAAAAGAATTGATTTATCGTCCTCTGGAAAATGAGCAGTCCAGTTTCCAAGAAGTATAAAACGTCTTCTAATCTCTTTTGTCCCTGGATGCCTTTATACAGCCCGAGTATAAAATGAAATCCGTGTGTATATGTTATATATCGTATATATGTGTACAGGACTGCACAAACGTTTTAGGTAGGAGAAGCAAAAATGCTGTGCAGTAAGAAGGCTTTAAAAAGGACAATCATTTATATTTATCTATTGATACTGTTAGGGCCAGATGGACGGGTAGACCCTGGAGGTGGATCCACTGGGCCGAACTCCCGGATGAGGGAAAGGAGTCCGGTAGCCGGAGCACTGTAGGTAGCAGGACAGTCCGTGCACTGGGAGAAAATGGAGAAGTCCCTGGGACCACGAGGTCACTGATGGTGGTCCGGGTGACGGAGCTCAGGTTCGGAAGCCGTGATGGTGTCAGGCGGGGTCCGGAACCGTTGGAGCGAGATGACAGGTCACCGCAGGGATCTGAGATGGTACGGACTGTCAGGATGGCAGATGGGCAGCGTTCGGGGTTCGAGGTACCGCAGGACCGGATGGCGATGCAGGATCGGCTCTAGAAGACAGAGAGGTAAGTATCTCACAGAACACAAGGAGACCTGACTCCTAGCTTGGGAAAACACGAAGAACAGGCCCCGCTCCCTTGGACATTAACCCCCTATATACCCTGTACCTGTGTGCATCATTTCCTGTTAGTTGACACTGGCCCTTTAAGAAAGGGTCAGTGACCGCGCGCGCGCCCTAATGCGCATGCGCGCGGCCCGGGTGCCAGAAGCCAGGGCAGGAAGCTGAGAGGAGGACGCAGGGGAGCCGGCCAGGGACTGGGAAGCCGTCGGGCGCCGGGAGCGGAGACCAGGGGGCCTGGGAAGTACGGGCACCGGAGGCTGGAGAGCGGGGAGCGTGGCAGGTGAGCCGGGGAACGGAGCAGGGGACCCGGGGAGCGGAGCAGAGGACCCGGGGAGCGTGACAGTACCCCTCCCCCCACGCCCCACTCCCCGCAACCGGGACAGGAAGGCACGGATCAGAGGAGTGCCCACGTTCTCCCTGGGCTCCCAGGACCTATCCTCAGGACCATACCCTTCCCAGTCCACCAGGAAGAACTGCCGACCACGTACGGTCTTCATGGCCACGATGTCTCTTACCGCATAGATGTCGTCCTCAGCAATAGGAGGAGGAGCCGGACTGGCGGCAGCGGAGAAGGGACCAAGGACAACCGGCTTGAGCAGAGAGACGTGGAAGGAGTTGGGTATTCTCATCGTGGCCGGGAGCTGCAGTTTGTAGGAGACCTCATTGATCTTGCCGAGGACTTTAAACGGTCCGATGTAGCGAGGTCCCAGCTTGTAGGATGGTATCTTCAGTCGGATGTACTTGGAAGCAAGCCAGACGAGATCTCCCGGAGAGAAACACGGAGGATCCAGGCGTCTCTTGTCCGCGTGTCTCTTCATCCGCAGGGTTGCCCGTGCAAGGGACGCCTTAACTGAGTCCCAAATGGTTGTAAAGTCACGGAGTACTGCATCAGCAGCAGGGATGTCCGAGGACGAGGATACAGGCAATGGGACAGACGGCTGAAGTCCGTAGACGACATGGAAGGGAGAACTGGAGGAGGACTCACTGACGTGGTGATTATGGGAGAATTCAGCCCAAGGAAGAAGCGTGGACCAATCGTCATGATGGGCGTTCACGTAGTGACGTAAGAAAGAGGTCAATATCTGATTGACCCGTTCCACTTGGCCGTTCGACTGAGGGTGGTAGGCCGAAGAAAAGTCCAGAGTCACTCCCAGATGTTTGCAGAGAGCCCTCCAGAAGCGGGAGGTGAACTGAGTTCCTCTGTCGGACACTATGTGTGATGGAAAGCCATGCAAGCGTCCGTGCGAAGGGATGGCCACCAGTAATGACGTACAATAGCGCTCCATGTTTTCTTCTGACCTGCATGACCGGCTGTTTTCGAGGCATGGCCCCAGTGTAACACTTTTTGTCTGTCAGTCTCAGAGACATAGGTCTTCCCGGGCGGTATCTGGGCCAGGGTGACAGGAGCCACCGGAATAATCTTACTTGGACAGATGATGGGTTGAGATGTCTCTTCCTCCTGTTCCACGGGCACGAATGACCTAGACAAGGCATCAGCGCGTACATTCTTGTTCGCGGGTCGGAAATGAAGCTGGAAGTCGAACCGGGCAAAGAACAAGGCCCATCTGGCTTGCCGTGGGTTCAGTCGCTGAGCAGTCCGCAGGTATTAAAGGTTTTTGTGGTCCGTGTAAACAATGACAGGGTACACTGCTCCTTCCAGAAGATAGCGCCATTCCTCCAGAGCCAGTTTGACCGCCAATAGCTCTCGGTCACCGATGGTGTAATTGCGTTCAGGCGCGGAGAAGCTCTTGGAGAAGAAACCGCACGTCACCATCTTCCCGGAGGAGGACTTCTGCATGAGCACTGCTCCGGCTCCCGAGGAGGAGGCATCCACCTCCAAGGTGAACTGGCGGTTTAACTCTGGACGGTGGAGTACAGGAGAGGAGGCAAAGGCTCGCTTTAGAGCGCCAAACGCGGCGTCGGCCGCAGGTGACCAGTCCTTTGGATTAGCCCCCTTCTTGGTCAAGGCGGAGAGAGGAGCAGTCAGAGCCGAGAAGTGAGGAATGAACTGGCGGTAATAGTTAGCGAATCCCAGAAAGCGTTGGATTGCCTTCAGTCCAGAAGGAGGAGGCCAGTTGAGAATGGAGGAGACCTTCTTTGGATCCATCTGCAGTCCGGTATCGGTGATGAGGTACCCCAGGAAGGGGAGAGAAGACTGTTCGAAGACGCACTTCTCGTACTTGGCGTACAGACGATTCTCTCTCAGTCTTTGTAGAACCAGTTGCACGTTCTCTCGGTGGGTCTGGAGGTCCGGAGAGAAGACAAGGATGTCTTCCAGATATACCACCACACAGACGTAGAGAAGGTCCCGAAACACATCGTTCACTAATTCTTGGAAGACTGCTGGTGCGTTACACAGGCCGAAGGGCATCACGCAGTATTCATAGTGCCCATCGCGAGTGTTGAACGCGGTCTTCCATTCATCCCCTGAGCGGATACGGACCAGGTTGTAGGCACCCCGAAGATCCAACTTGGTGAACACACGAGCTCCTCTGAGCCGATCAAACAATTCGGGGATGAGCGGCAGGGGGTACTTGTTTTTCACGGTGATCAGGTTCAATCCCCGGTAGTCTATACATGGACGTAGGTCACCCTCTTTCTTCTTTACGAAGAAGAAGCCTGCTCCAGCAGGAGAGGAGGATCTCCGGATGAATCCCTTAGCCAGGCTCTCTGTGATGTACGTAGACATGGCCCTTGTTTCGGCTGGAGACAGTGGATATATCCGTCCTCGAGGTGGTGTAGTTCCCGGGAGCAGGTCAATGGCACAATCGTAAGGACGATGTGGCGGAAGTACTTCAGACTCCTTCTTATCAAAGACGTCCACGAAGGACCAATAGGCTGAGGGCAGTCCCGGTAGGGACTCGGGAACCGGAGGTCGCCGGATGGGTTGTATGGTCTTCAGACACCTCTCATGGCAAGAAGACCCCCATCGAGTGATATCGCCAGTGCCCCAGCTCACTGAAGGCTCATGTGTCCGCAACCAGGGAAGGCCCAGCAGGATTTGATGTGACATATGTGGGAGGACATAGAGAGCGATGTTCTCGGTGTGCAGAGCACCGATACGCAGTTCAAGTGGCTTGGTGATCCAGGAGATGGTGTCAGAGAGAGGTCTCCCATCCACAGAGGCAATCACAAGAGGTTTGGCGAGTGGAGTAACAGGCACCTGGTACTTGTCCACCGTGGCCTGCTGGATGAAATTGCCTGCTGCCCCAGAATCGAGGTACGCCTCAGCCGTAAACCGCGTCTCTCCCGTTGTCACTTGCACAGTCCATGTAACTGGGTCTGAGAGAGTCCCAGCACCTAGGGTGGCCTCTCCTACCAACCCTAGGCTTTGGAGTTTCCCGGCCTCTCTGGACAGGCGCGTAGCAGGTGTGTGCCCTCTCCGCAGTAAAAGCAGAGACCCTTGGCGAGCCGCTCTGCTCGACGTTGTTCAGACTGTCGCACACGGTCGATCTGCATGGGCTCATGGACGGAGACACCAGAGGCCGTTGACTGGAGTACGGCGGGCTTCTGTGTAGGAGAGGAATGCCGTACCGGACGTCTCTCACGGGATACCTCTTTGGACCGCTCCTGAAAGCGTATGTCCACTCGAGTCGCTAGGGTAATCAGGGTGTCCAGGGTGGACGGTACATCACGTCCAGCCAGCTCATCTTTGATTCGACCTGATAGTCCTTCCCAGAAGGCGGCGGTTAGGGCCTCGTTATTCCACCCGAGTTCTGAAGCCAAGGTGCGGAAACGGATGGCGTATTGACCCACCGTCAGTGTTCCCTGACGTAACCGGAGAAGTGATGACGCAGACGCGGAGGCGCGTCCGGGTTCGTCAAAGGTGCTGCGAAAGGCCTGCAGGAACTCCTGGAGGTTCTTGGTCATAGGTTCCTCCTTCTCCCACAAGGGGTTCATCCACGCCAGTGCCTCGCCCTCTAGGTGAGACATGATGAAGGCGACCTTGGCTTGGTCGGAGGCAAACAGATGTGGCAGCTGCGTGAAATGGAGGGAGCATTGGTTTATAAACCTCCTGCAGGTCTTGGGATCTCCGGCGTACCGGGGTGGTGAGGCCAAACGCAGTCTGGAAGCATCCGAAGAGGCAGCCACGGGAGCGGGGGTCGTGGCTTGACTAGTGGAGGCTCGGGATGTTGAAGACGTGACTGCCGCTTGTAGCGTGGTCAGGCGGGTGTCCACGGAAGTCATAAAGTTCAGCATGCGGGTATGGACTTCACGCTGGCGTTGGAGTTCCTCATGCAAGGCCGCTAGTGCTTCGGCGGGATCCATGGCCTGTTCTTACTGTTAGGGCCAGATGGACGGGTAGACCCTGGAGGTGGATCCACTGGGCCGAACTCCCGGATGAGGGAAAGGAGTTCGGTAGCCGGAGCACTGTAGGTAGCAGGACAGTCCGTGCACTGGGAGAAAATGGAGAAGTCCCTGGGTCCACGAGGTCACTGATGGTGGTCCGGGTGACGGAGCTCAGGTTCGGAAGCCGTGATGGTGTCAGGCGGGGTCCGGAACCGTTGGAGCGAGATGACAGGTCACCGCAGGGATCCGAGATGGTACGGACTGTCAGGATGGCAGATGGGCAGCGTTCGGGGTTCGAGGTACCGCAGGACCGGATGGCGATGCAGGATCGGCTCTAGAAGACAGAGAGGTAAGTATCTCACAGAACACAAGGAGACCTGACTCCTAGCTTGGGAAAACACGAAGAACAGGCCCCGCTCCCTTGGACATTAACCCCCTATATACCCTGTACCTGTGTGCATCATTTCCTGTTAGTTGACACTGGCCCTTTAAGAAAGGGTCAGTGACCGCGCGCGCGCCCTAATGCGCATGCGCGCGGCCCGGGTGCCAAAAGCCAGGGCAGGAAGCTGAGAGGAGGACGCAGGGGAGCCGGCCAGGGACTGGGAAGCCGTCGGGCGCCGGGAGCGGAGACCAGGGGGCCTGGGAAGTACGGGCACCGGAGGCTGGAGAGCGGGGAGCGTGGCAGGTGAGCCGGGGAACGGAGCAGGGGACCCGGGGAGCGGAGCAGAGGACCCGGGGAGCGTGACAGATACTCGATCGAGTACTGAGCAGTGTCGACCTTGCTCGCCCTTCATTATTCAATTTGCATTTTGTTAATTGATAAAAATAAACTATTTACATTTTATTCTTGAAAGCATTATTAATTACTTTTCAGAATTTTTCCACATGTGACTAAAGTCTTTGCACAGTATATATATATATATATATATATATATATATATATACTAGCTGTACCCGACGTTGTCCAGGATAGTAACTAAGTGTCTCTCTCCCACTCTCCCTCTCTGTCTGTCTCCCTCTGTTTCTCTCTTTCTGTCTGTCTCTCTATCTCTATCTCTTTCTGTTTATCTCTCGGTCTCTTAACAGTCTCTCTATATCCATCTGTCTGTCTCTTTCTATCCATCACTGTTTGTCTCTCTGTCTGTCTCTCTCCCTGTCTGTTTCTCTGTCTCACTTTTTCTTTCTCTCTGTGTCTCTCTGTCTTTCTTTCTATCTGTCTCTCTGTCTCTCTATCTGTCTCTTTGTCTTTCTGACTCTGTACCTCTCTCTGTCTGTCTCTGTCTGTCTCTCTATCCATCTCTGCCTGTCTCTCCATCTCTATCAGTCTCTCTGTCTGCCTCTCTCTGTTTCCCTGTCTCTCTCTACATCACTCTCTGTCTATCTCTTTCTATCTGTCTTTCTCTATCCATATTTCTCTCTGTATCTCTGTCTGTCTCTCTCCCTTTTGTACTTCTCTCTGTCTCTATTTCTATCCGTCTCTGCCTGTCTCTCTCAGTCTCTCTGTCTCTTTCTCTTTCTAACTCTCTCTGCCTCTGTCTGTCTCTCTATCCATCTCTGCCTGTCTCTCCATCTCTATCAGTCTCTCTGTCTCTCTGTCTGTCTTTCTCCCTGTCTGCCTCTCTGTTTCCCTGTCTCTCTCTCCGAGACTCTGTCTCTCTGTCTGTCTCACTCTCTGTCTATCTCTTTCTATCTGTCTCTCTTTATCCATCTTTCTCTGTCTTTCTGTCTCTCTCCTTTTCTACCTCTCTCTGTCTCCCTCTATCTGTCTCTCTCTTTCTGTCTGTGTCACTCTATTTTGCTCTGTCTCCCCCTGTCTATTTCTTTCCATCCCTCTGTCCCTCTGTTTCTCCCTCTGTCTCTGTCTGTCTCGATCTCTTTCTGTCTGTTTTTTTCTCTATCCCCATATCTCCACCGAAATCATATTACATCAAACATAAGCTTCTTATACTATGAATGTCCTTTGTTCCTATAGCAACCAATCACAGCTCCTATTAATGACCTGTAGCTGCCAGCTCCATTGACTTTAATGTAAGCAGGTTTACTGTCGAATAACTGTAAAGCACGGTGTTAAATTTTCCCCTCAAAACATAGTCTATGATATTCCCTGAGTCAAATGTGGTGTCTGCAAAATTTTGTGATTGTAAATGCAACGGTGTGGATTTGTTTTAGCGGACACACACGCACACACACACACGCACACACACACACGCACACACACACACACACATACTTTGCCTTCACAACCACCATTTTCTATGAGAACCATGCTATACAAAATACAAAGATATTGACTATTCATTGCAAACAAATTTTATTTTGCACAACCAAAAAAGTAATTTTCCTAACAAATTAATCAAGACCATATTGCAAAAGGTTGACTATAAAAGGGGCATTTATTAAAGAAAGCACCTTCTCATTTCATACTATCAGCAATGGCACCACATGGAAGAGAAATGTTACAAGACCATGTGCCCAGCAGACAGATGACAATAAAAGGGCATTACTTAACAAATAAAACCCCTTCTCATTTCATGCTGTCAGCAATGGCACCACATGGAAGAGAAATGTCACAAAACACAAGAAAGAAAATAATTTGTTTACACAAGAAAGGTGAAAGCAGCAAGAAGACAAGCGCACAGCTTTACTTATCAGTCAGAATAGTGCAGCAATAGTGATGCAAAATATAACAAAAATTGATTGAAACTATCTCATAGAGTCGTCCAAGATGACCACAGAAGTTAAAACCTAAACAGGGGCATCTTTGGATGAGAAGGGTTGAAGATAATCAACATGCAAATTCCCTGCAGTTATGTAGAGAAGTAGAAAGCCAAACCAGGGTGAGTGTTTCCCATGACAGCATTCACTGAGGAACGGCAGAGAACCGGCATGCATGGGTGTCGTCCTCTCTTAAAACCCTTGCACAAAAAAGCTGACAGCAATTTGCCATGGCACATACTGAAAAAAATGAAGACTACTGGGACTCTATACTCTGGAATGAAGACACCAAGATGAATGTTTTTGGAACTGGTGGCTTCAAAACTGAATTGCGTCAGAAAAGTGAGGAGTACTAAAATAATTGAGTGGTGCCCTGGGTTGCCAACTGTCCAGAAATTCTGAGACAGTCCGTAAAAATAGGGCACTCTTTAACCATGTTCATAAAAAAAATTTATGGCGTCTATGATTTTTGAAAAAAAATCTGTTGAAACTTATGCAAACTATATTGACTCTAATTATTATCATTTTCCAGCTTACAGTGAATGCAGCTGGTGTCTTCATATCAGAACTATGGGCCCTAGACATGTATCACTTATAAACATAATAATTTATGTTTAGTCTGTGATATTTTGATAAATTATACAGAAAAAGTAAAAAAATCTAAATGGCAAGCCTTAGGGTGCCTACAGTGAATCATGGTGGTGACAATGTCCATATGTGGCTGCGTGAGAGCTGTGGGTGTTGGGAGGTACCCTGTTTCCCCGAAAAAAAGACCTTGTACAGGTTTTGCTGAATTGCTAATTATAAGACCTTCCAAGAAAGTAAGACCTATCAAAGCTTTTGTTGGGAAAGATGCCCGCTGAACAGAACACCAGGGCACGTTGTACATGGAAATAATGGTAGTAACAAGAAATTCTTGATAGGATTCACAGTTTGTCTGTTTATGCTGGTTTGAGATGACCACGACTGTAAAGTATATAATAAATGATCATTTTTTTTGTTCAACAATTAATGTGAATTCTTCTTTATGGAAAAATAAGACCTAGCGCATCTTTGAGAGCAAAAATTAATACATGATGTCTTATTTTTGGGGAAACATGGTACATTTCATTAATGGTGGCATGAATTCACATATGTCTTGCTCTATATTGAAATAGAACTTGCTCCCATCACTCTGTGCCCTTGGTAGATGTGCACTTTTGCAACATGATAATGATCCAAAACACATAATTATGGCCACTGTTGCATTTCTAAAGAAGAACGGTTAAAGTGATATAGTGGCCAAGTGTCTCCTGATCTGAACCCAATCAAACACCTATGGGGAATTCTGAAGAGACAATTTGAGCGTCGCTTTACATCCAGCACCCAGGCTCATAAAAAGTCATTCTTGAAGAATGGAAAAGGATAGATGTTGTAATATGTCACATACGTGTTAATTCCATGACTATAAGAATCAGTGCTGTCCTTAAAAGTTATGGAGGTCATAAAATATGATAGATGAAGTAGTTTTTGACGTGAGATGTATTCAATTTTGCATCAACTAATTTGAGTAAAACTGAGGCTTTTGCAATGAAAGTTATATTAACCTTACTTTTGCAGAGTGGCAAAGGGTGGTGGTCATGAGCGAGGTGTTGCTGACGCTACATGAAATCACAAAAGTGAACATACCCCTTACATTTTTTTCGCTTCATGGGACAACACTGAAGATATGACACTTTAAAACAATGGGTTTCCCTTCTGTGTGCTTATGAGTGATGAGGAGGAAGAATAACATCCCTGAGCTAGGAGTGATCGGGGGAAATTTTGGGACTGCCCAATTTAGAGACCTTACACTAAAAGGGGCATTTGATAATGTAACTGTGACGCCCCTGAACTAGTCAGGGTGTCACAGGGTACTTCACTACTTATCTTTTGGTGCAGGACTCAACCCTCATGGTTCTGGGATCCTAACTTTTGGTATTGCTCCATCAGCATGCAAATCCTAGTCACACTTCACACCACACCCTGTCAGGCACACCAGTGGGTGGTCTAGCTTGACATGGGCCACTCGCCTAGGGGTCAGGCAGACTGGTGGGAGAGAGGAAGTCTGAGAGACGAAGTGGAGAGCAAAGCTTCTCAGAACAGAAGTAGCTCCCAGAGTGTGAGGAGCTGGTAGTAGCAGTAGCAGCTCCCTAGAGTGTAGTAGTAGCTCCCAAAGAGTGAGGAGCTCGGAGTTGTAGCTCCCTGGGGGCGTTTGGCTAGGTCGCAGACAGTGGTCTGGGACCGGAGGAGTCGGAGACCCGGTCTCAGGGTATTGGAGAAAGATGCCAGACTTAGTTTTGGGGAACGGCGGGCAGCGGAGTACCTAGTAACCAAACCGAACCAAGCACGGCGGGGTACTGGACCCTAAATCAGGAAGTAGCTTCACGCAACCTGATAATCAACCTGTGGAGGATAGTTTCTTTATGGACTTTCCCCAAGAGCTCAGAGATCGAAGGCATCAACACAATGAGGGAAATAGGGCTTTCCAGAATATGCGGCCCACTGAAATCCCAAGTGCCAGCCATCGAGAGCACAGCTTCACTACTTAAACAGTGGGGAGCGGGACCCCGACAGCTTCAAGCATAGGGGTCACAACGGACACTAAAATACAGTGCATGGAGGCAAGGTACATTCCATCAGCAATACCAAAGGGAGCGGACTCCCGGACGAGCTCCCCTGAAGTGGCAGCGGCACCTAGAGATTTGGTTTACCTTTGTGCCAGAGTCTGCTTTCGCATCACTACTAACACCGCCTGAGTGAGTACGCTGTCCTCCACTGCTCCCAATCTGCACCACGCTCCCCACCACCTCCATCATCCATAGTCCCGGGGCCTCCCCTACCCGTGGAGGGAATGTCATCTGGCTGCCCCACTCCATCTCCCCCGGGTACTCCCATCGGCAGCGGCGGTACTCCCCTTACCGCGAACCACGCCTGACGTCACAAACTCTTATCCCCTGTAAATGTCCCCTTTTCATTTGCAGTGGCCGCGAGCCCCCGGGTCCGGAGACCCTCGAGCCACAGCAGCAACCCCCGGATCCGAGCGGTTCGACCGCTGCAGGGGCGGCACATAACCATCATAAACGGGGTGCTCAAGAGCTGGGTGTTGACACCAGGAACTCACATTTGCCCACATTTTGCAGTAAATGGGATTTACTTTACTGCGTGACTAAGCTAAGAGAGGAGACAATAGAGCAGCTGTTGGTACTAGGGCCATATAGGCATAGGGTACTGGACATGGCCCACACAATTCGTTGGTCATCTGAGCGTAGACTAAACTTAACTGATTCAGAGGCAGAGACAACTTTTTAAGAGTTGACTTCCAATAGGTGGCGCTGTGCTAGAGTTTGTCTCCTTTACTGGAGAGACAATTTTAAGAGTTGAAGATAACCCTATGCAAACAATGGGTATTGGTGGCACCTAACTTCAAAATATATATATTATAGGAGGCTGTGGCTGCTGTGTATACATTATTGGAGGCTGTGACTGCTGTATAATCATTTTATAGAAGGCTGTGACTGCTGTATATATATAATTGGAGGCTATGACTGCTATATATGTATTATTGGAGGCTGTAACTTCAGTTTATACATTATTGGAGGATGTCAGCAGTCACAGACTGTATACATTGTATATACAGCAGTTGCAGCCTCCTATAATGTATATACAGCATTCTATATGCATTTTATAGAAGGCTGTGACTGTTGTATATACAATTTATAGGAGACTGTGACTGTTGTATATACATTATAGGAGGCTGCGAAAAGAAAGAAAGAAAATTGGCTGCACCCTTAAGGGGAACCTGTCCGGTGCAAATGCATCCAGAACCACGAGCAGTTCTGGGTACATATTCCTAATCCCTGCCTAACTGTCCCTGTATCTATATATAGATATTTCTAAAGATCCTTTATGATATGTTAATGAGCGCAGGGACTAGTGACAAGGGCAGTAGTTCCTGCGCTCATTCCGCACTCTTAGCATGTTAGCATGCCCACAGGGGTGTGCTAACATGCTATTCAATGCCCATGCCACAGCACCATCATCGGCAGTGACACATGTACCTGTGTCCATCGCACATCCTCAGAACGCCGGGCTTAGAGTCAGCGCGCATGGATCAGTACGTGTTCCGGCTTCAGGGAAGTCTAATGCGCATGACCGGAAGTGCGGTGACTTCTGACCCTAAGCCCGGCATTCTTAGGCAATGCTTTGGACACAGGTACGCGCGTAACTGTCGAAGATGACACTGGGCCATGGACATTGAATAACATGTTAGCACATCCCTGTGAGCGTGCTAACATGCTAAACGGGTGGACTAGTAGGGGGAATTAACGCCCTTGTGACTAGTCTCTGGCCTCATTAGCATATCATAACGGAATTTTTTTTTCTAAAGATCTCTTTATGTATGTGTGGCGCCCTGGGCAAGCCAGGACGTCACAAGCACTACACCAACACACCCCACACTCCCGGTCAGGCACACCTAAGCCAGACAAAAAACCTTGTTGCCTCCCTCCAGGGGCTGATGTCCACACCAGGGGGTGGACCAGGCGGTTGGTCCCGCCCACCGAGGAGTTCACAGTCCTGGAGGTGGGGAAAAGAGTTAGTTGAGTTTGGAAGTGAAAGTGAGAGGAGAGTGAAGTGGTAAAGGAGCAGACAGAAAGCGGTCCGGGTATGTGGCCCGGACGGAACAGCAAGGTTGGCAGACGGTGGTGACCGTCTGCAGGAGAGGCCGATTGGAGCTAGCCGTAAGGACCGTGGACGGGTGGTGGCCCGGCGGTACCGGACCGGTACGCAAAGAGAAGCCAGCACCATCCGGCAGGGGCTTACGGACCCCGACAAGGCTAGGAGTCGCCGTGCAATTTGTCAAATCCGTTAGCGAAGGAACCTTCTGGGTTTCCCAGCAGCCAAGTCCCGACAGAAGGCAACAGTCCAACCGTTAGAGGGATACACAGTCACCGCCAAGGCTAAAGTTCCCAGGGCCAGAGCCTGCGGGCAAAAGGGGCTCCTTCAGCAACCTTCAAGCTGGGGAGCGGGTTACCGGTGGGAACCCATTGGAACCGTCTACAGTACACAGGTGCAGGGAAAGGCAGTCACCATCAACCTGCCGGGAGGAGAAACACCGCAGCCGTCTGTGGGACCCGTCCATCCAGCCGTTTGTTTTACCGGAGACTTTGTGTACATCATTGGCTGAGTGAGTACCACCGTGCCGTGCGGCACAGCGCTGCCCCCGCGACCCTGCACCTCACCAGGCCCCGTAACCCGCCTGCCATCCATCCCTACCCCATCACCGGGCCCCGGGACAACCAACCCCCCTACCCACGGAGGGGAGAACTAACATCCAGGCTGCTCCCTGTCATCGCTCCCGGGATCCCTGTCCAGAGCAGCGGTGGTGTCACCAATCTCACCACAACCGTGGGTGGCGTCACGGACAATATCCAATCCCCACAATCAATTCCCCCTTTTCACTCACGGGCGAGGAACGCCGCTCGAGTCCCCGGGATCCGGCCCACCGCTCGAGCCACCACTGAGCCGCAGCAGCAGCCGGACCCGAGCAGTGGGAGAGCGCAGCGTCCCCTCCTCCGCCCGCGACAGATGCTACTATATACAGGGACAGTTAGGCAGGGATTACTAATATGTACCCAGAACGTCTCATGTCTCTGGGTGCATATTGCACCTGACAGGTTCTCTTTAAGGGCTTAAAATGCGTCACAGTTAATTGACTATTGGTACATTTGAGCCAGACAGATAGGAAGATCCCAATTGACTTGGGGTTTCGTATTTTGCCAAGACCATTCAGACCATGAGGAAACCGCAACATGGCCAAAAGTATAGGTTTTTGTTTCCACATTTGTGGCGGTGTTATGATTACAGCACTTACTTATGAACCATATAATTTATGGGCCTCTATTCATTTCTGAAGCTTTTCATGTTTTATTTGGCTGAAAGAAAGCACGGCTGCATGTTAAACATGGCCGCTGTCATTTGCTGCTCATTACCATGGTAACAGAGAACGGCATTGTCTCAAGTCCATAAATTTAGGCTGGAAAATCTAAAATTTCAAAACCACTTAATGTATAAAAGGGAAAAATGTTCTCTGTTGTCACCACTTTATCCCGGGGTGATAATTCGGAGGCGCTTACAATTGGAAATTGACTTTAACAAGCATACATAGCTATAAACCCCCGCCGATATGTTGTTTATAATACGACAATGCATCTAGCAGTCTGCATCGTCATGGGTAGAATGGGATCTACGTACTCTGGGAGGTCATTGGTAAACCAGAAAAGGGGTCCTACAAGAAGGTAATAAATGGCCCCTGTTATTGAATTCAAATGGCAGCTCATCTTAAGGGCACTTTACACGCTGCGATATCACTATCGTCATCACTAGCGAGCGTACCCGCCCCCGTCGGTTGTGCGTCACGGGTAAATCGCTGTCCGTGGCGCACAACATCACTAACACCCGTCCCACGGACTTACCTTCCCTGCGACGTCGCTGTGGCCGGCGAACCGCCTCCTTTCTAAGGGGGCAGTTCGTGCGGCTTCACAGCGACGTTACACGGCAGCCGTCCAATAGAAGCGGAGGGGCAGAGATGAGCGGGCGGAATATCCCGCCCACCCTCTTCTTTCCTCATTGCTGGTTGACGCAAGTAAGGAGATGTTCGTTGTTCCTGCGGTGTCACACATAGCAATATCTGCTGCCGCAGGAACGACGAACAACCAGCGGCATGCACCACCAACGACATTATGAAAAGGAGCGACGTGTCAACGATCAACGTTTTTTGACGTTTTTTGCGATCGTTGATCGTCGCTCCTAGGTGTCACACGCTGCAATGTCGCTAACGACGCCGAATGTGCGTCACTAATGACGTGACCCGCCGATATATCGTTAGCGATGTCGCAGCGTATAAAGCACCCTTTAGTCATGTGTCAGGATAGGCTAAAGTCTGAAGAAACCCAGCTGTCATGACCTCTATTCTCAACAGACAGGAGCTATATCATAAGCACATATTCTTCGCTCAGCGAGCAGAAGGGCTTTGCCATGAGCAGTAATGCCTATCCATGCACAGAGGATAGAGGCTAGTGAAAAAAAAATGGTTTGTGCTTAATCAACTACGGTGAAGATTTATTTCCTCTGATGTCACAGCCCTTTCCCCTGCCTCGTCTATATTTCAGTTGAAGCACAGGTCTTAGTAGCTGGGTGTTATGCACATAAGTATTCCAATATGGGTAAAAAGGGGAAATAAAGCCTATCTCTATGCAGCTGCACCTGCACTCTACTGGTTCCTCTACAGACTAGAATCCCTTGCTGCACAATCCCTAATAGTTTCTGCACATGCTGGAATATTTCTAGCCATACCACTACAAACCCTCAACTCAGACCTGTCTGCCTAAAAGTCCGTCGAGTTGTTCCTCATACCTCCTGATGAAACATACAGTCATATGAAAAAGTTTGGGCACCCCTATTAATGTTAACCTTTTTTCTTTATAACAATTTGGGTTTTTGCAACAGCTATTTCAGTTTCATATATCTAATAACTGATGTACTGAGTAATATTTCTGGATTGAAATGAGGTTTATTGTACTAACAGAAAATGTGCAATCCGCATTTAAACAAAATATGACCGGTGCAAAAGTATGGGCACCCTTATTAATTTCTTGATTTGAACACTCCTAACTACTTTTTACTGAGTTACTAAATCGCTAAATTGGTTTTGTAACCTCATTGAGCTTTGAACTTCATAGCCAGGTGTATCCAATCATGAGAAAAGGTATTTAAGGTGGCCACTTGCAAGTTGTTCTCCTATTTGAATCTCCTATGAAGAGTGGCATCATGGGCTCCTCAAAACAACTCTTAAATGATCTGAAAACAAAGATTATTCAACATAGTTGTTCAGGGGAAGGATACAAAAAGTTGTCTCAGAGATTTAAATTGTCAGTTTCCACTGTGAGGAACATAGTAAGGAAATGGAAGAACACAGGTACAGTTCTTGTTAAGCCCAGAAGTGGCAGGCCAAGAAAAATATCAGAAAGGCAGAGAAGAAGAATGGTGAGAACAGTCAAGGACAATCCACAGACCACCTCCAAAGACCTGCAGCATCATCTTGCTGCAGATGGTGTCAATGTGCATCGGTCAACAATACAGCACACGTTGTACAAGGAGAAGCTGTATGGGAGAGTGATACGAAAGAAGCCGTTTCTGCAAGCACGCCACAAACAGAGTCGCCTGAGGTATGCAAAAGCACATTTGGACAAGCCAATTACATTTTGGAAGAAGGTCCTGTGGACTGATGAAACAAAGATTGAGTTGTTTGGTCATAGAAAAAGGCGTTATGCATGGAGGCAAAAAAACACGGCATTCCAAGAAAAGCACTTGCTACCCACAGTAAAATTTGGTGGAACAGGAATGGTCAAATATACCTTCATCTGGGATCCAGGAACTCATTAAAAGCTACAGGAAGCGACTAGAGGCTGTTAGTTTTGCAAAAGGAGGATCTACAAAATATTAATGTCACTTTTATGTTGAGGTGCCCATACTTTTGCACCGGTCAAATTTTGTTTAAATGCGGATTGTACATTTTCTGTTAGTACAATAAACCTCATTTCAATCCAGAAATATTAGTCAGTCCATCAGTTATTAGATATATGAAACTGAAATAGCTGTTGCAAAAACCCAAATTGTTATAAAGAAAAAAGATTAACATTAATAGGGGTGCACAAACCTTTTCATATGACTGTAGGAGAGGTTGCTACACCCAATAAAGCGTGCAGGGATATGCCAGGACCCAAGGTGAGGAAACATAAAATATGTGCACAAGTGGCAATGGTGAAATAGCAAATGAAAGCAAAAGTAGTCTCTTACAGACCTAACAGCAAACAAGGCAAAGGTGTAGGTAAGATGAATGATAAAGCACAGAGCAAATACTACAATGGTCTCTGTAGAACAGGTACAATCCCCAGCAGTGGGGTTGGAACTCCTTAGCAGAATCCACTCAAGAATATAGCCAGCAGAGAAGGCTAGTAGCAGGAAAGTATAAATAGCCCAACCCAGGATGTGATAGGACAGATTAAATAAGCACATGCTAACCCCTGATAACCACAAACCAAATGGATAGAAGCAATGGTAAAAGATCATCAGCGTTTGGACAGGGATAGACCAAGCTGTAGCTCAGCAAGAATGGAGACTGACTACACAGCACAAGGTACAAGTGCGTCTCAATAAATCATAATATCATTAATAAGTTAATGTAGTTCAGTACCGTATTTTTCAGACTATAAGACACACCCTGGTTTTAGAGGATGAAAATGGGAAAATAAAATTTTAAGCAAAAAATGTGGTCATGACACACTGTTATGGGGCGAGGATCTGCTGCTGACACTGTTATGGAGGTAATGTCCCCAAATTCTCTACTAAGGTACCCCATCCTGGTAATGATCCTCCTGCCCTGTATATGATCCCCATCCTGATAAATACCCCCATCCAGATAAATACCTCCATCCTGGTATAGCCCCCATCCTGTTATATACCCCCATCCTGATAAATACCCCTATCCTGCTATATACCCCCATCCTGCTATATACCCCCATCCTGCTCATAAGATACCCCCATCCTGCTATATATACCCCCATCCTGCTCATAATATACCCCCATCCTGCTCATAATAAAACCCCATCCTCGTATATGCCCCCATCCTGCTAAATGGCCTGTATCCTATGGCACAGAAAAAAAATAAACGTTTATACTCACCTTTCCTCACTCCATGCAGCATCGCTCCTCCTCCTCCTGTCAGTGCCGGCAGCAGCGCCGCTGGAGTGTGGAGCCATCACCGTTGTCTGCAGCATCGCTCGTCATCGCTCGTCCTCCTGCCTGCCTGCCATCCCTGTGCTCACTGTTCTCTGCACAGATCAGCGGTCCGGCAGACAGGAGGAGATTGTGATGCTGCAGGGGAACGGTGGCGGGTGATTATATCATACTTATTCACTGTCCCCCCGTGCAGATGATGCGCGGGGGGGCAGTGAATATAGCCACACATGATTAATCTAGGCTGTAGTTGCCAGGGGTTATCATGCGGGCCGGCTGCTTACTATGTGTGCAGCCCCGCCCATCATTCCGGCCATCTGTCAGCGCCACCTTCAGCACTGAGAGATGATGGGTGGGAGGATGGGCGTGCATATAAAATGAGCGGGTCCACGTGGTCACAGCAGGGGCTGCTACAGCCTGCTTGTGCCGCCGATGACCCGCTCCACCGCAGCACC
Organism: Anomaloglossus baeobatrachus; assembly: GCF_048569485.1. Taxonomy (NCBI): domain Eukaryota; kingdom Metazoa; phylum Chordata; class Amphibia; order Anura; family Aromobatidae; genus Anomaloglossus; species Anomaloglossus baeobatrachus. The sequence continues at coordinate 56,437,051 of NC_134356.1, forward strand.
CTCATTCCCTGCAACCCTACATTCAGACTATAAGATGAACCCCCCACTTTCCCCCAACATTTGGGGGGAAAAAGTGTGTCTTATAGTCTGAAAAATATGGTAATTCAATACAAAAAGGGAAACGCATATATTATATAGAGTCAATAGAAACAGAGGGATCTATTTCAAGTGTTTATTACTGTTAGTGCTAATGATTCTAGAAAAAAGATTCCGGTCTTTGTGAGCGCTAGTAATAGATCTTTGGTCACAAAGACCGGAATCTTTTTTCTATATGCCTACTCCCATAAGGGAATCCGGGTAGAGCTGCTGTGAGTAATAGAATCCATCAGATCATTTGAACTAACAGCGGGAGGACACAGGTCCGCACAGAGCTCCAGGATTCAAGAAGTCGGTGAATCTGAAGCCAGCAGCGGCAACAAACCTGGATCCACCTAGCAGAACAACGGATAACGCCAGCTGAGACAGTCCCTCATCTCCCAGAGGAATTATACATCTAACACCGGGGTTGTGCGAGGGCGCACAACCTAACCAGGTGAGCAATTCTATAATATAAATATGCAGAAATCACTCCACGGGTGCTTCTCATATGCGCTATATTTTTATCTTACAGTGTTAATGATTATGGCTTACAGCCAATAAAAACCCAAAAGTCATTATCTTAGAAAGTTAGAATAATTACCACAAAACATCGGCAAAAGCTTCCTAAGCATTTTAAATGGTCCCTTAGTCTAGTTCAGTAGGCTACAAAATCATGGGGAAGACTGCTGACACGACAAATGTTCAAAATGCTGTCATTGACACACTCCACAAAGAGGGTAAGCCACAAAAGGTAATTGCAAAAGAAGCTGGCTGTTCAGAGTGCTGTAGCCAAGCATATCAATGGAATATTGAGTGGAAGGAAAAAGTGTGGTAGAAAAAGGTGCACAAGTAGCTGGGATAACCACAGCTTTGATAGGATTGTTAAGAAAAGTTCATTCACAAATTTGAGGAGGTTCACAAGAAGTGGACTGCTCCTCTAGTCAGTGCTTCAAGATCCACCACAGAACAGATGTATCCAGGACATCGGCTACAATTGTTGCATTCCTTGTGTCAAGCCACTCATGACCAGTAGACATCGCCAGAAGCGTCTTACCTGGGCCAAGGAGAAAAGAACTGGACTGTTGCTCAGTGGTCCAAGGTGTTGTTTTCAGGTGAAAATAAATTTTGCATTTCATGTGGAAATCGCGGTCCCAGAGTCTGGAGGAAGAGTGGAGAGGCCACAATCCAAGCTGCTGAGGTCCAGTGTGAAGCTTCCACAATCAGTGATGGTTTGGGGAGCCATGTCATCTGCTGGTGAAGGTCCACTGTGTTTTATCAAGACCAAAGTCAGCGCAGCCGTCTACCAGGAAATTTTAGAGCACTTCATGCTTCCCTCTGCCGACATGCTTTTTGGAGATGGAAATTTCATTTTCCAGCAGGACTTGGCACCTGTCCACACTGCCAAAAGTACCAATACCTGGTTTAATGACCAAAGTATCACTGTGCTTGATTGGCCAGCAAACTTGCCTAAAACCCATAGAGAATCTATGGAGTATTGTCAAGAGGAAGATGAGAGATACCAGACCCAACAATGCAGACGAGCTGAAGGCTGATATCAAAGCAACCTGGCCTCCATAACACCTCAGCAGTGCCACAGACTCATCACCTCCAGGCCACGCCGCATTGATGCAGTAATTCATGCAAAAAGGAGCCTCAACCAAGTATTGAGGCATTTACTGTACAGACAGTAGGCTCCAACATTTCTGAGTTTAAAATTATTTTTTCAGTTGGTCTTATATAATATTCTAACTTTCTGAAACAATGACTTTTGGGTTTTCAGTGTCTGTAAGCCATAATCATCAACATTAACAGAAATAAACACTTGAAATAGATCCCTCTGTGTGTAATAACTCTATATAATATATAGGAATAGATCCCTCTGTGCGTAATGACTCTATATAATATATAGGAATAGATCCCTCTGTGTGTAATGACTCTATAATATATAGGAATAGATCCCTCTGTGTGTAATGACTCTATATAATATATAGGAATAGATCCCTCTGTGTGTAATGACTCTATAATATATAGGAATAGATCCCTCTGTGTGTAATGACTCTATAATATATAGGAATAGATCCCTCTGTGTGTAATGACTCTATATAATATATAGGAATCGATCTCTCTGTGTGTAATGACTATATAATATATAGGAATAGATCCCTCTGTGTGTAATGACTCTTAATGATATATATAGGAATAGATCCCTCTGTGTGTAATGACTATATAATATATAGGAATAGATCCCTCTGTGTATAATGACTCTATATAATATATAGGAATAGATCCCTCTGTGTGTAATGACTCTATTATTATTATTACTAGAATGTGGCCCGATTCTACGCATCGGGTATTCTAGAATTTACGTATTGTGTAGTTAATGTATGATTTTTGTTATATATATATATATATATATATATATATATATAGAGGTTGTTGTTTGTAGTTGCCAAGTGTTTGTGTAGGGCGCTGTACATGTTCTGGGTGTTGTCTGGGTGTGCGGGGGGGGTGTGAGAGCGGTGTTGTTTGTGTGTTGCGTTGTGTGTGTTGCGTTGTTTGTGGAGCGCTGTGTGTCTGTAGCATTGTGTGTGTGTGGTGCTGTGTGTGTTGCGCGGTTTGTGTGGGTGTGGAGTGCGTGCGTGTGTGTGTTTTGGGGGAGGTATGTTTTGTGCAGTGTGTGTGTTGCGCGGTATGTGCGTATATTTGTGTATGTCGCGGTGTTTGTGTGTTGGGTGTGTGTGTGTGGCGTTGTCTGTGTGTGTGTGGGTGTCTGTGTAGGGCAGTGTTTGTGGTTCCCAGTGTGTGTGTGGTGTGTTCTGCGGTGCGTGTGTGGCAGTGTGTGTGTGTGTTTTGGGGAGAGGTGTGCACCCCCCATCGTGGTCCACCCCCATGCTGCACCCCCCATCATGCTCCATCCCCCATGCTGCGCACCCCCCATCGTGCTCCATCCCCCATGCTGCGCACCCCCCATCGTGCTCCATCCCCCATGCTGCGCACCCCCCATTGTGCTCCATCCCCCATGCTGCGCACCCTTCATCGTGTTTCATCCCCCAATTCTGGGCACTCCCTATCGTGCTCCATCCCCCACGCTGCACCCCCCATCGTGCTCCATCCCCCATGCTGCACCCCCCCTATCGTGCTCCATCCCCCATGCTGCACCCCCCCTATCGTGCTCCATCCCCCATGCTGCACTCCCCATCGTGCTCCATCCCCCATGCTGCGCACCCCCCATCGTGCTCCATCCACCATGCTGCACTCCCCATCGTGCTCCATCCCCCATGCTGCGCACCCCCCATTGTGCTCCATCCCCCATGCTGCGCACCCCCCATCGTGCTCTATCCCCCATGCTGCGCACCCCCATCGTGCTCCATCCCCCATGCTGTGCACCCCCATTGTGCTCCATCCCCCATGCTGCGCACCCTTCATCGTGTTTCATCCCCCAATTCTGGGCACCCCCTATCGTGCTCCATCCCCCACGCTCCACCCCCCATCATGCTCCATCCACCATGCTGCACTCCCCATCGTGCTCCATCCCCCATGCTGCGCACCCCCCATTGTGCTCCATCCCCCATGCTGCACCCCCCCTATCGTACTCCATCCCCCATGCTGCAACCCCCCTATCGTGCTCCATCCCCCATGCTGCACTCCCCATCGTGCTCCATCCCCCATGCTGCGCACCCCCCATTGTGCTCCATCCCCCATGCTGCGCACCCCCCATCGTGCTCTATCCCCCATGCTGCACACCCCCCATCGTGTTTCATTCCCCCATTCTGGGTATCCCCCATCGTGGTCCAACCCCCATGCTACACCCCCCATCGTGCTCCATCCTCCATGCTGCACACCCCCCATCGTGTTTCATCCCCCCATTCTGAATGGGCATCGCGTGCGGGGGGCGTGGCCTAGTGGGCATCGCGTGCGGGGGGCGTGGCCTAGTGGACAGCGCGTGCGGGGGGCGTGGCCTAGCAGGCATCGCGTGCGGGGACGTGGCTTAGCGGGCATCGCATGCGGGGGGTGTGGCCTAGCGGGCATCGCGTGGGGGCATGGCCTAGCATGCATCGCGTGCGGGGGGCGTGGCCTAGCGGGCATCGCGTGCGGGGGGTCGTGGGCTAGCGGGCATCGCGTGCGGGGGCGTGAGCTAGCGGTCATCGCGTGCGGGGGGCGTGGCCTAGTGAAAATCACATGCGGGGGACGTGGCCTAGCGGGCATCGCATGAGGGGGACGTGGCCTAGCGGGCATCGTGTGCGGGGGTGTGTGGCCTAGCGGGAATCCCGTACGGGGGGCATGGCCTAGCGGGCATCATGTGCGGGGGACGTGGCCTAGCGGGCATCGCGTGCGGGGGGCGGGCCTGGCCAAACGGTTAATCCATGCGGGAGGCGGGGCCAGGCCAAGCCGAGTGGCCAATCCGTGTGGGGGGGTGGGGCCAGGCCGAGCCCAGCGGCCAATCCGACGGTTGTCACTGTAAGGACACAATTTTGGAGCAAGACAGACAGACAGACAGAATAAGGCAATTATATATATAGATTATTATTATTTATTATTATAGCACCATCAATTCCATGGCGCTTTACATGTAAAAGGGGTATACATAATAGGGACAAGTACAATAATCATAAACAGTACAAGACACAGACAGGTGCAGGAGGAGAGAGGTCCCTGCCCGCGAGGGCTCACAGTCTACAAGGGATAGCTGAGGATACAGTAGGCGGCGCTGTATCAGACTGAGGGTTACGGCAGGTTGTAGGCTTGTCGGAAGAGGTGGGTCTTCAGGTTCCTTTTGAAGCTTGGCAAGGTAGGTGAGAGTCTGATGTGTTGTGGCAGAGCATTCCAGAGTATGGGGGAGGCACGGGAGAGATCTTGGATGCGATGGTGGGAAGAGGAGATGAGAGGGGAGTAGAAAAGGAGATCTTGTGAGGATCGGAGGTTACGTGTAGGTAAGTACCGGGAGACTAGGTCACAGATGTAGGGAGGAGACAGGTTGTGGATGGCTTTGTATGTCATGGTTAGTGTTTTGAACTGGAGTCGTTGGGCAATGGGAAGCAAGTGAAGGGATTGGCAGAGAGGAGAGGTCGGGGAGTAGCGGGGGGACAGGTGGATTAGCCGGGCCGAGATAATAAGGGCATGTATTAGGGTTTTTGCAGCTTCTTGGGAAAGGAATGTACGGATCCGGGAAATATTTTTGAGTTGGAGGTGGCAGGAGGTGAAAAGGGCTTCGATGTGTGGCTTAAAGAGAGATCAGAGTCTAGGATTACTCCCAGGCAGCGAGCGCGTGGCACTGGGGAAAGTGAACAGCCATTGACATTGATGGATATGTCAGGTGGGGGAGTTGAGTGAGGAGGAGGAAAGCCAATGAATTCTGTTTTGTCCATGTTCAGTTTTAGGAATCGAGCAGAGAAAAAGGATGAAATAGCAGACAGACATTGTGTGATTCTGGTTAGTAGGGAGGTGATGTCAGGTCCAGAGAGGTAGATCTGCGTATCATCAGCATAGAGATGATACTGAAAGCCGTGGGACTCTATGAGCTGTCCCAGGCCGAAGGTGTAAATGGAGAACAGCAGGGGTCCAAGAACTGAACCTTGGGGGACCCCGACAGATAGGGGGCGAGATGAGGAAGTGGTGTGAGAGTGGGAGACGTTGAAAGTTCGGTTGGATAAGTATGAGGAGATCCAAGATAGCGCCAAGTCTGTGATGCCCAGAGATGAGAGAATTTGTAATAGAAGGGAGTGGTCTACTGTGTCAAAGGCAGAGGACAGGTCCAGGAGGAGGAGGACAGAGTAGTGTCGCTTGGCTTTTGCGGTTAGTAGGTCGTTAAAGACTTTGGTCAGGGCAGTTTCAGTGGAATGATGAGGTCGGAAGCCAGATTGCAACCGATCAAAGAGAGAGCAGGAGGAGAGGTATGAGGACAGTTCAAGATGGACATGCTGTTCCAGTAGTTTTGAGGCATAGGGGAGAAGTAATATGGGGCGATAGTTTGACACAGAGGATGGGTCAAGGGAGGGCTTTTTGAGGATGGGTGTGATTGAGGCATGTTTAAAGCATGAAGGGAATACACCAGTTGTTAGTGATAGGTTGAAGAGATGGGTTAGGGTCTGGATGAGGACTGCGGTGATGTTGGGGATGAGATGCGATGGGAGCGAGTCAAGTGCACAGGTGGTTAGATGTGATCTTGAGAATAGAGTGGAAAAATGTTCTTCTGTCATGGTGGAGAAGCTGGATTTTGAGGAAGAAGTCTGAGTAGTTGTGAGGAGTGGCTGTGGGGATTGTGGGCCAAAGCTTGCTCTGATGTTGTCAATCTTCTGCTTGAAGAAAGAGGCAAAGTCTTCAGCAGAGATGAGGGAAGAGGGAGGTGGTGCTGCAGGACGGAGGAGAGAGTTGAAAGTGTTGAATAGCTGTTTAGGGTTGTGGGATAGAGAGGATATGAGGGATGAGAAGTAGGTTTGTTTTGCAGCAGTGAGTGTGGACTTGAAAGTGGTGAGAGCTTGTTTGTATATAACGAAGTGCTCAGTGGAATGAGACCTCTTCCATCTGCGCTCAGCAGTTCTGGAAGCCCGTCTCAATTCTTTAGTCTGACTCGTATGACTCTATATAATATATAGGAATAGATCCCTCTGTGTGTAATGACTCTATATAATATATGCGTTTCCCTTTTTATATTGAATTACTGAAATAAATTAACTTTTTGATGATATTCTAATTTATTGAGATGCACTTGTATCTGGATCAGGTCCTGAACCTAAGGCATGACACTGTGTTTATTCAGACTGTAGCCCATCCTGACATGTGACTAGGATGGGCTGCCGTTTTAATTACTTGATGGGGGACAATTTATTACATTCTTGGAGAACCCCTTTAAGGAATTTGAAGATTTATTTTATTGATTCCAGCACAGAACTCTAACCCAACCATGTCTTTATGGAGATTGACTTGTGTTACAGTCTTGGTGGAACCAAAATGGGCCTTCCCTAAATAGTTTCCACAAAGTTGTAAACGTACAATTGTGCAAAATATAATATACAGTATGAAGGTGTGTGTGTGTATGTGTGTCTGCTAAATGAATCCGCACTGTTGCATGTACAATCACAAAATTTTGCACCTCCTTTGACTCAGTGAACATCAATAACTATGTTTAAAGGGTAAATTTTAACCCCGCGCTTTACAGTTATTCACCCCCAAGAAAGTTTACTTACTGTTTGTACAGTTAGGTCCAGAAGTATTTGGACAGTGACACAAGTTTTGTTATTTTAGCTGTTTACAAAAACATGTTCAGAAATACAATTATATATATAATATGGGCTGAAAGTGCACACTCCCAGCTGCAATATGAGAGTTTTCACATCCAAATCGGAGAAAGGGTTTAGGAATCATAGCTCTGTAATGCATAGCCTCCTCTTTTTCAAGGGACCAAAAATAATTGGACAAGGGACTGTAAGGGCTGCAATTAACTCTGAAGGCGTCTCCCTCGTTAACCTGTAATCAATGAAGTAGTTAAAAGGTCTGGGGTTGATTACAGGTGTGTGGTTTTGCATTTGGAAGCTGTTGTTGTGACCAGACAACATGCGGTCTAAGGAACTCTCAAAAAGAGAAGACTCCATGAAAGTAAATACAAAGGGTTCACATCTAGATGCAAACCATTCATCAATTCCAAAAATAGACAGGCCAGAGTTAAATTTGCTGAAAAACACCTCATGAAGCCAGCTCAGTTCTGGAAAAGTATTCTATGGACAGATGAGACAAAGATCAACCTGTACCAGAATGATGGGAAGAAAAAAGTTTGGAGAAGAAAGGGAACGGCACATGATCCAAGGCACACCACATCCTCTGTAAAACATGGTGGAGGCAACGTGATGGCATGGGCATGCATGGCTTTCAATGGCACTGGGTCACTTGTGTTTATTGATGACAGAACAGCAGACAAGAGTAGCCGGATGAATTCTGAAGTGTACCGTGATATACTTTCAGCCCAGATTCAGCCAAATGCTGCAAAGTTGATCGGACGGCGCTTCATAGTACAGATGGACAATGACCCCAAGCATACAGCCAAAGCTACCCAGGAGTTCATGAGTGCAAAAAAGTGGAACATTCTGCAATGGCCAAGTCAATCACCAGATCTTAACCCAATTGAGCATGCATTTCACTTGCTCAAATCCAGACTTAAGACGGAAAGACCCACAAACAAGCAAGACCTGAAGGCTGCGGCTGTAAAGGCCTGGCAAAGCATTAAGAAGGAGGAAACCCAGCGTTTGGTGATGTCCATGGGTTCCAGACTTAAGGCAGTGATTGCCTCCAAAGGATTCGCAACAAAATATTGAAAATAAAAATATTTTGTTTGGGTTTGGTTTATTTGTCCAATTACTTTTGACCTCCTAAAATGTGGAGTGTTTGTAAAGAAATGTGTACAATTCCTACAATTTCTATCAGATATTTTTGTTCAAACCTTCAAATTAAACGTTACAATCTGCACTTGAATTCTGTTGTAGAGGTTTCATTTCAAATCCAATGTGGTGGCATGCAGAGCCCAACTCGCCAAAATTGTGTCACTGTCCAAATATTTCTGGACCTAACTGTATGTGTGAGGTAATGTATCGGCTGTTTTAACAGTTAAGGGTACTTTACACACTGCGACATTGCTAGCGGTTTCATTAGCGATGTGAAATGCGGGATCGCAAGTGCGATCTTTTGAGATCGCACATAGGTCATTTTACGCACTTGCGATCTAGAATTTCACATCGCTAATGAGATCGCTAGCGATGTCACAGTGTGTAAAGTACCCTTTAGCCTGGATGTTTAACTGGTGGCCTATAGTAAGCAAACACAGCTCTGTTTCTATTTTGCTACATGTCATTAATAGGAGCTCTGATTGGTTGCTAAAGGCAACGAAGGACGTTCTTAGTATAAGACATCTTATGTGTCAGTTAATATGATTTTGGTGGTGAGAGAGGGAGAGAAGGAGAGTACTAAAGTGGGAGAGAGGGAGAGAGGAAAAGAGAGGGAGGGTGGGAGAGAGGGAGAGAGAGTGAAAGAAGGAGAGAGGGAGAGTGGGAGAGAGTGTGAAAGAGGGAAAGAGTGTGAAAGAGGGAAAGAGGGGGAGTGGGAGAGGGGAAGAGAGGGAAAGAGGGAGAGTGGGAGAAAGGGAAAGAGGGAGAGGAAGAGAGAGGGAGAGTGGGAGAGAGAGTGAAAGAGGGAGAGAGGGAGAGTGGGAGAGACAGTGGAAGAGGGAAAGAGGGAGAGTGGAAGAGAGTGAAAGAGGGAGAGAGGGAAAGTGGGAGAGAGAGTGGAAGAGGGAAAGAGGGAGAGTGGAAGAGAGGTAGAGAGGGAAAGGAAGAGAGAGGGAGAATGGGAGAATGGGAGAGAGGGAGAGAGAGTGAAAGAGGGAGAGAGGGAAAGTGGGAGAGAGGGAGAATGAGTGAAAGAGGGAAAGTCGGAGAGAGAGTGAAAGAGGGAGAGACGGAGAGTGGGAGAGAGAGTAAAAGAGTGACAGGGAGAGAGGGAGAGAGGGAAAGAGGGAGAGAGGGAGAGAGGGAGAGTGGGAGAGAGACAGAGAGAGAGACTTAGTTACTATCACAGGCAATGCGGGATACTACAGCTAGTGCCTTTATATTTAGTACCATCAACATCACTCTTCACTACAAATGTAAAAACAGCCATATATTATTGCATCATCATGGCAAAATACGCTGTATTGCTATGACTACCTCTATGCTTCAGATGAATGATTTGCCGAATCTAAATTGTATGGGGGTTTTAGACTGGTGTGTCAGTGATTAGACTGTATAGGCACAGGAGATCATGTAACCCAACAGCATCTGATCGCTCGTTCCATTTTCAAGCTAGGAAGAGAGGACACGTTAATTAAAGGAGAGATTAGAATTTTTTTTAAATGTTTGTTTATATACTTTGTGAGGTAGCGCGGTCGGCTGCGCAGCAGAAGACACGGGATCCAGGCATATAGGTTCACAGCACACGGTGTTTAATGTCCAAACAAAAATCCACAGCAATATACATGTCTCTCCAGCAGAGACTCAGGGAGTTGTGATCACTCCCTCACACCCGGCACACCTGCCCCTCGTTCCTGTTTCCATTTAACCCTTCCTTCAGCCTGTAGGGAAACAGCATTAACCCTAGAGTGGATTTACTTTCTATCATGGAGTGAGCACAACCGGGGCGAGACATACCGGCCGTCATAGATAACCCCGGTCACAGTCTCACATACCCCCCCCCCTCAGTTCAAGCGAGCGGGGTTGAACTCCTGCCAGCAAACACGGGCCGCGGGACAAGGCATCGGCGTTGCCCTGCAACCTACCGGCCCGGTGTTCAACCGTAAACCGGAAGTTCTGCAGAGAAAGGAACCACCGGGTAACCCGGGCATTCCGTTCCTTGGCGGACCTCATTCAGACCAGTGGAGAGTGATCCGTCACCAAGCGAAACTGCCGTCCCAGCAGGTAATAGCGTAGGGACTCCAAGGCCCACTTGATCGCCAGGCACTCCTTCTCCACTACGCTATAATTCCGCTCGGGAGGGGTGAGCTTCCTACTTAAGAAGGTGACGGGGTGTTCCTCCCCCTGAACCACCTGAGACAGCACTGCCCCCAGGCCGACCTCTGAGGCGTCAGTCTGTACTATGAACTCCTTCCGGAAATCAGGGTGTACGAGAACGGGCTGTCCGCACAGGACCCCCTTCAGGGCCCGGAAGGAGTCCTCGGCCTGCGGAGTCCAGCGTACCATGACGGACTTCTTGCCTTTGAGAAGGTCCGTCAAGGGGGCTGATAGTCCCGCAAAATCCTTTACAAACCTCCTGTAGTACCCCACGATACCCAGGAAGGCCCTAACCTGCTTCGTGGTCAGGGGTCTAGGCCACTTCTGGATCGCCTCAACCTTGTTAATTTGGGGCTTAATCACTCCTTGGCCTATCACGTAGCCCAAGTAGCGGGCTTCCGTGAGTCCCAATGCACATTTCTTGGGATTGGCTGTCAATCCGGCTGTTCGAAGCGCGTCCACCACCGCTTGTACCTGTTCCAAGTGGGTCTGCCAATCGGAGCTGTAAATAATGATGTCATCAAGGTACGCTGATGCATACGCCTGGTGGGGTTCCAGCACCAAGTCCATCAACCTCTGGAACGTGGCCGGAGCGCCATGTAACCCAAAAGGCAAGACAACATAGTGGAAGAGACCCTCCGGCGTAACAAAAGCGGTTTTCTCCTTGGCGGACTCCGTCAGTGGCACCTGCCAGTACCCCTTGGTCAGGTCGAGCGTGGTAAAATATCGCGCCTGTCCCAGCCTATCAATCAGCTCATCCACCCGGGGCATGGGGTAGAGATCGAACTTGGATATTTCGTTCAATCTCCGGAAGTCATTGCAGAACCTTAAGGAGCCATTGGGTTTTGGTATTAGGACAATGGGACTAGCCCATTCACTCCGGGATTTTTCGATGACCCCCAGGCGTAGCATTGTCTTCACTTCTTCTGATATGGCTTGTCTTCGAGCCTCCGGCACGCGGTATGACTTCAGGCGTACCTTCAGGTGGGGCTCGGTGACAATGTCATGTCGTATCAGACTGGTCCTACCCGGCAACTCGGAGAAGACATCGGGGTTCTGCTGAACCAGCCGTCTGGCCTCTCGCCTCTGTTGCTTGGTGAGGGCTTCTCCGATCCTTACTTCCGGTTCGTCCTCTCCGGAGGTCGCTGAAGCCGGGAGTGAACGACCCGAAGAGGAGGGAGATGGGGGAAACTCAACCATCAGGCTTTCCCGTTCCTGCCACGGTTTTAATAGGTTGACATGGTATATTTGTTCAGGTTTCCGCCTACCGGGCTGCAATACTTTATAGTTGACCACCCCGACTTTTTCCTTTATCTCGTAGGGGCCTTGCCACTGAGCCAGGAATTTACTCTCCGCCGTGGGGATTAATACCAACACCCGATCCCCGGGTTTAAAGGTCCGCACGGTGGCTTGTCTATTATAGCGGCCGCTTTGCGCGGCCTGAGCCTCCTGTAAATGCTCCTTCACAATTGGCATGACCGCGCTTATGCGGTTCTGCATTCCTAAAATGTGTTCAATCACACTTTTATGGGGGGTGGGCTCTTGCTCCCATGTTTCCTTTGCCAGGTCCAACAATCCCCGGGGATGTCGCCCGTATAACAATTCAAAAGGCGAAAACCCCATGGATGCCTGTGGCACCTCTCGGATGGCAAACATCAAATAGGGAAGCATCATATCCCAGTCCTTCCCGTCTTTGGAGATCACCCTTTTTAGCATGGTTTTCAGGGTTTTATTGAATCGTTCTACTAACCCATCCGTCTGAGGATGATACACAGACGTACGCAACTGCTTGATCTGGAGTAGCCGGCATAGTTCTTTGGTCACTTTAGACATGAATGGGGTCCCCTGATCCGTAAGGATCTCCTTGGGCAACCCCACCCGGCAGAACACAGAAAACAACTCCCGAGCTATAAGCTTCGCCGCAGTATGTCTGAGAGGTATCGCCTCTGGATACCGGGTGGCATAGTCAACGATCACTAGGATGTGTTGGTGCCCTCGAGCAGACTTTACGAGGGGCCCCACCAGATCCATCCCTATCCGTTCAAAAGGGACTTCTATAATGGGTAACGGCACCAACGGACTGCGAAAGTGGACCAGTGGTGCGGTAAGCTGACACTCCGGGCAGGTTTCGCAGAACCGTTTTACCTCCCCAAAGACCCCGGGCCAATAGAACCTTTGCAATATTCGCTCCTGCGTTTTCTTGACCCCTAGGTGGCCACTCATCAGATGTTTATGAGCCAAGTCGAGGACCCGCCGGCGATACGGCTGGGGCACCACCAACTGCTCCACCCCCACGCCCCGTATTTCATCTACCCGGTAGAGTAAATCCTGTTTAAGAGCGAAATGGGGGTACCTTACCTGGGCACCGGGCAGCTGGGCCACCCCGTCAATTACTAACACCCTATTCCGGGCATGTATTAACGTAGGGTCCTGGAGTTGGGCTGTCCCAAACGCATCCGGGGATGCCTCCAAGTCCGGGATGGGCTCGACCGTCTCAGCCTCTCCTGCCAATACCTCTAGGGGCGACCTATCGGGTTCACATTCTGTCCCTATCATGGGGACCCCTACGGCAGGTGTCCCGGATTCAGGATTGTAGGGCTCAGGCCCCGGACTGACCAATATCGGAGGGGACCTAGGGGTTCCCTTCCATAAAGTCCAAAAATAGGGCAGATCCCGTCCTAGGATCACGTCATAAGGAAGAGTGTTAAGCAGTCCCACCTCATGTTGCACCTGACCGCAAGGTGCTGTGATGGTGACAATCCCCGTGGGATAGTCTCGGCGGTCCCCATGTATGCAAACCACCCCCACGGTACGTCCTGTGGCCTTTACTTTAGCCCTCAAGGTGGATCGCACAAGGGTCACTAAGCTTCCGGAATCCAACAATCCTGTAACCGGACATCCATTCACCTGTATTTGGCACAAGTGGGGCTCAGTCTCTGGGGGAACCAGGTCAGCGGTACACACCACCTGAGCATACATTGAACCCCGCCGGGTAACCCCACAATCCATGGGCTCCGTGGTCAGGGGACACTGGGCTTCCATATGTCCCACCCGCTGGCACCGCCAACATCTAATAGGGAAGGAAACCCCCTTGACAAGTTGTCGTTTAGGGTACATGGCCTTCCGGACCTCAGGAACGGCGGGCGCGGCCTCAGCCAGGATGGTAGCGGACTCCTGTACCGGTGTCGGCGGTGGGTCCTTGGCCCTAGGCTTGGAGGGGCCGGACCGACGGGCGGTACGCAAAGTCTCAGTGTCCCGTATCAAGTCCTGCGTAGCCACATGCCGCTCTACCAGGGACACTAATTGGTCCAGGGTACTCGGGTCACCCTGTCCTACCCACCGTTGAACGGTGACGGGTAAAGTGCGCACAAAACGATCCACTACTACCCTTTCCACCATTTGCGCCGGGCTCAGAGTGTCAGGCTGCAACCACTTTTTTACAAGATGTAATAAGTCATAGGCCTGGGAGCGTACGGGTTTGGCTTCCTCATAGAACCACTGATTTACCCGCTGAGCCCGTACATAGGTATTCACCCCCAACCGAGCCAGTATTTCGGCTTTCAGGGTCACATAGTCAATGGCGTCCTCGGTACCGAGGTCCAGGTACGCTTTTTGGGGTTCCCCCGTCAGATAGGGCGACAATACCTCAGCCCACTGGGGGGGTCGGCAGCTTTTCCCGCTCGGCCACCCACTCAAACACTGCCAGGAACGCTTCCACATCATCCCCCGGGGTCATCTTTTGCAACGCTTGTCTCACCGCTTTCCGGACGCTGCCGTCGTCACCTGGTCCCGGGGTTGTTGCTGCCGGTCCGGCACGGATTGACTTGGCCAGGAGAACCATCTGTTCTTGGTGCCTTTTTTCCTGCAATTTCAAGGATTGCTGGTGCTGTTGCTGCTGTTGCTCCAACGTCCGGAGCAGGTGGGTATTCACCTGTTGTTGCTGTGCATTAGCCTCTTGTTGTTGTGCATTAGCCTGCTGCTGCTGTGCATTAGCCTGCGCCAAATGCCTTAGTATGTCCTCCATGGCGTCGCTGGGTTTGGGCCGTAGTATAGCTGCTTGAATCCAGGACATGTGCTACCGGATCACCAGAAAAGGAAGTACACCTCACCGGGCTGGCATGCCCGCATTCTCCACCATATGTGAGGTAGCGCGGTCGGCTGCGCAGCAGAAGACACGGGATCCAGGCATATAGGTTCACAGCACACGGTGTTTAATGTCCAAACAAAAATCCACAGCAATATACATGTCTCTCCAGCAGAGACTCAGGGAGTTGTGATCACTCCCTCACACCCGGCACACCTGCCCCTCGTTCCTGTTTCCATTTAACCCTTCCTTCAGCCTGTAGGGAAACAGCATTAACCCTAGAGTGGATTTACTTTCTATCATGGAGTGAGCACAACCGGGGCGAGACATACCGGCCGTCATAGATAACCCCGGTCACAGTCTCACAACTTCAAATGAAATCCACGTAACTACCGCTCTGTAGCGCCACCATGTTACTTCCTCTCCGCAGCATCGCGGCCACCCATGTGCTCGTCTGCCTCCTTCTGTCTCCAGGGGCCTGTGTCACTGAAGACATACCCTTGGCAAAGTCAAGTGTCTGCAATTGAATTTGCTCACTGCCCCCTACATTAGTTATGGTGCTAACAATTGACATAAACCAAGAGTAGATATAAGCAGTGATCGTCAACTGAAGAGACCACATACATGGTAAAATATTAATACTGATCTACAATACATTCCTATAGTAGCATATTTTTTGTTTGTAAAGGTATTTTACCTGCTATAAAATGAACAGTTTTTAATTTTGATGAATTTAGAACTTTTTTATTTTGAAATGAAATTCAATTTATTTTATTATTTCGCTACAGGTTTCTATATGATGGAAAATTAAAGGCAAATGCAATTGACATTCAGCAATTTGGTCATTACAGAAGATTGGTTCATTAACGTATATTCACGCTTGAATGATTTCTTTATTACAGTGGATTGCAATAACATGCATAGAATGTGGGGATGTAATTACCATGTATAATACTGTATGTGCCTATGTCATTATATGTAACAGGTATGAATAATTTGGGTTTATGAAAATTGTTTCAAATCTCATTACTGATTCTTATGTTTTCTTATGCCCTGAAAAAAACAAAAAAAAAACCAAAAATAAAAAAAACCCACATTTCTATTTTTAACCCTTGTCTGGTATCATGAAAAAAAAATCACTAGTTGTACCAATCTGCAATCTGCATGGGGTAACATTGACCACATGGTACCAGACAAGGATTAACTATCGGTGGATTTTGCACAAAACGTACATAAAAATTACGTAGATGCGTGATGAACAATATCACGTGGTAGTGTGTGGCGCATTTTGTGTGTGTGTTCATATCCCCGAGTGTGGTGAGTATCCCATGTCGGGGCCCCACCTTAGCAACTGTACGGTATATACTCTTTGGCTCCATCGCTCTCATTCTTTAAGTCCCCCTTGTTCACATCTGGCAGCTGTCAATTTGCCCCCAACACTTTTCAGTTCACTTTTTCCCCATTATGTAGATGGGGGCAAAATTGATTGGTAAATTGGAACGCGCGGGGTTAAAATTTCGCCTCACAACATAGCACACGGCGCTGCCCGGGATAGTAACTGTCTCTCTGTTTCTCTCTCATTCTCTGTCTGTCTCCCCCTCTGTATATATCTCTCTGTCTCTCTCTCTCTCTCTTTGTCTGTCTGTCTCTTTCCCTGTCTGTCTCTTTCTCCATCTGTCTCAATCTCTTTCCCTGTTTGTCTATCTATCTCTTTCCCTGTCTGTCTATCTATCTCTTTCCCTGTCTATCTATCTCTGTCACTTTCCCTGTCTGTCACTTTCCCTGTCACTTTCCCTGTCTGTCACTTTCGCTGTCTGTCACTTTCCCTGTCTGGCTGTATCTTTGTCTGTGTCTATCTCTTTGTGTCTGCCTCTTTCCCTGTCTGTGTCTGTCTCTTTCCCTGACTGCATTGTGACACGCCAACATTCCATATAAGGGCGTGGCTGCGCATTCTTCTGAAGTTCTGGCTACACTGTGGCTCCGAGCTCCATTCGCTTTAATGGAGGCAGGTTTTTTGGCGAACAACTGTAAGGAGCGGGGTTAAAATTTCCCCTCAAAATATAGCCTACGATGCTCTCGGGGTCCAGAAGTGTGAGTGTGCAAAATTTTGTGGCTGTAGCTGCGACGGTGCGGATGCCAATCCCGGACATACACACACACACACACACACACACACACACACACACATTCAGCTTTATATATTAGATTAATTTTTGCGCCTTTTTGTTTTCTGTTCTTGGCTTCTCTTGATCCATTTTCTCTTATAGAATGCTGCGGATCTTCTCTGTGAAGCATCCAGCAGTCATCCCTCATTATGTTCACTTCCACTCTACCTTGCTATCGTCTTTCCAGCTCTTTGATGTCCTGATGAAATATTTCTCCTTGCTCTCCACTAGCAGCACCAAGGTTTTCAGGAAAGTAGTCCAAATGGGAATATAAAAAAAACTTCATATTCATCAAACATCCCAAGGCTATGAAACGTTTCAGCATGGTCTACATGATGGACTTAAATTTTGGATCTCTGTTGTTACCTAGACATTTGTTTATGACTTCTATAAAAGAAGCCCTTTTCTTTCTTTCTTTCTTTCTTTCTTTTAATTGCTTTCATTTTGTTTTGAACACATTGTCTTTCATGAGTTTCCAAATATCCCTACCCACATGCCTTCCTTCAGTTTTGCTTTGGACAGTCCCTAAAACTAGGTACACAGATTCTTTAAAGTCTCTCCTTTCGGTAGAGCTTTCACAAACTGCTTCATCAGTCTATGATTAATGTAGATTGGTAGCAGGAGAATTTTAATGGGATCAGCTAAATTTTCCTTAACTATGTTCTTGAGTCCAGGTTGCAAAGATGTTCTAGTTGGCCAACTTTTTTGGCTTCAGCGACTAGCCAAAAAAGCATGGGTACTTCATCTATCCTCCTTGTTGCCCAAGGAGCAAAGAGTAAACTTTCAGATCCCACATATTGACCATCCTTGTTCCTCATAGTTAAGTCTCTTGAGAATAAAGTCTAAATTCTTATAGCTTTTCTCCATGTGCACAGATTCCTGAAATACAGTAGAGCACCATCTTGAGAAACATAAGGAAGGAATCCCTTTCCTCTGCTTCTGTACCATGAAACACATGCTTCTTTTCCTTTAGTTTGGAGCCTAAAAGTTCTGCTGAATGTGTAAGGAAGGGCCAAGTTCCAGACTAAATAATTTAATTTGATCTGTGAAAAAGCTGCGGCTTGGTGGGTCTAGCATTCGACAGAATCCTGCTCTTCATGTTTTGAATCTTTTGAATTAGATGTAGCTTCAAGTTTTTCCAGAGGTGAAGGAACTTACATTTTGGATCTTTCATGTTACCTCGAAATTTCTTCATAACTTCTTGAAAAGAATCAAAATCCCTTTTCTCAACATCTTTCATTTTGTTTCGAACACGTTGTCCTTCATGAGTTTCCGAATATCGGAAGTCATAAAAATGTCTTCTTTTAGTTTTGCTTAGGACAGTCCCTGAAACGGTACACAGGTACTTAAAGGAAACCAACCAGCAGGTTTTTCTCTTATAAAGTACAGGCACTGCCATACTGGCGATAGAATCAAACCTTTAGAACTTACATCATTGGGGCATTGGCTTGAGCATTGGGGTGGGACTATGTAGTACTCAGGAATGCTTCCTCCTTCTGGCTCGCCTCCTCTTCTTTATTTAAATCTTGCGCCGCTAGTGCCTTTGGCGGCACGTGTGGATTGCTAGTGTGACGTTTTCTTCATTAAAATGATGCCGGGATCAGCACATGCGTATACTGAGATCTCAGCACCATTTTACTGAGGATACAGTGAAGATAACTATGAGCGGTGGTGGCGGGGCATGCGCTGATGAAAAAAAATGCAATTTGCGCATGCGCCACCGCCGCTCGTATTCATCTCCACAGTGTTTTCAATAAAATGGGACTAGAGATCACAGTATGTGAATGTGACGGAATTTTATTAAAGACACCGTCACTTTAGCAATGTCCATGCTGCACCAACAGTGGCAATGAAGGTAGTGGCAAGAAATTTAAATAAAGAAGAGGAGGCAAGCAAGGAGGAGGAATCATTCCTGAGGACCTGGCCCACAAAGTCCTGCCCCTAGGCTCAAGCTACTGTACCAATGGCATAATTTCTGAAGCTTTTTTAAAGTATTTTTCAGCAATCAAGTATCAAATCTATCTTTAACCTAAAGGTAGGATTTGAATCAGCATCCTAGTTCCAATTTGGCAGTGCCTGTACTTTATATATGAAAGACCTGCTGGTTGGTTCCCTTTAAAAGTCTCCCCTTCTTTAGGTAGATCTTTCATAAACTGCTACATCAGTCCAATCTTAATGTGGAGTGGCATCAGGAGAACTTTCAACTAAACTTTCTGCAATTACACTGACAAGCAAAAGTATAACAATGCATTCAAACTTTTAACTTTCAGGCTCCATATCTCACCATCCACTACAGCTTTCAATGTGAGATTACCTGTCAAGTTCGGTGAAGGAAGTCTGAAATTATGGGGTTGTTTCAATTCACAGTCAAAGGCATTGGATACTTGACCAGGATTGATGGTGGTCTTAATGCTGAGCTCTATATGAGTGTCCTCTAGAAGACAAATTATTTCGTACACATGAGTACTATGGGTATGAAAAGGACGACATAGTGTTCCAGCAGGACAAAAACCAAAAGCATAGGTCAAGATTGGTGAAGAAATGGTTCAATGACAATGAAGTAGAGGTGCTGGATTGGCCCCACAGTCCTCGGACCTCAACCCAATCGAACACTTGTGGGTAGAGATAAAGAAAAAGCTGTATACACATCCAAGTGAGGCGACCAAGAGAGAGAGAGAGTAAGAACACAGTCAAACTAGTTCTTGCTGTTCTATTTCTTCATTGGATCTTAACATGGACTTGTGGATGGAATTTTTGAACTTTGAATAAAATTTTGGGATTTTAATATGACCGGAACGTGAATGCTGGATAGCCTACCTGAATATACCTATGTGAGTGCGTGCCTGCTCTTCTATACTCGTTCACCGTTCGACTGAGTGATCTCCTAAGGACTGGGTGAGCTGGATCTAATTTTTTACCAAGTGAGGCGACCAGTATGCACGAACATTGGGAACATGTAGAAGAGATCAGATTTCAGTAGAGGCATACTTGAATTTGATCAAGAGCCCAGAAGGATTCAGGCACTGTTAAAAGCCAAAGGGGGATTTACAAAACACTAAGAAAATAATAAAAATTAAAATTTAGATTTTTGGAAGCAAAACAGTAACAATGCAGTGACAAGACAATAATCTGTATAACTAATCATATGCTAAATAGTTTGCAAGTTAAATTTATGTATAGCCAAGATGATTGTCTATAAAATCAAGGTAGAGTCACACTCATAGCTGTAGTGGATGGTGAGATATGGAGCCTGAAAGTCAAAAGCTCAAACCATTGATACCCTTTTGCTCGTCCATTGTGGGAAAACTTCTTTAAATAACAAAGTACCAGTCTGCTCCGAAGTTAGAGGTTTTTTCCCCTCTAAGAAAAGATATATGATGACTCTTCTTGATAATGGGAAAACATGAAGTGGGTGTGATAATAATTGTATTTTAGATTAGAAGTACAATGAATGCCTGTGCATAGCAACAGTGTAACCAAGGTGGAGATTCGGGGCCTCCTGCCTTATTACTGTTAAGAGCCATTGCTTGTGTGATTGCACATTATCAGCCCACCAGCTCAGTCCATCAGAGTTAGGCCTTGTTCTGACGGCTGCAATCCGAGCTCGCTTTACATCTGTATGGTATTAGTTAAACCTGTAGCGCTCCTAAGCCACTCAGGGCACTAGAGGGAACTGTATACTCTCGGGGATGCAGGACCTACCCCCTGGGACCTGGAACACCAGTGCCAGAAACACCCACACACTAAAATCCTAGTTACCACTCCACACCAGGGGGCACTGCCTAGTCAGTAGTGATGTGTCGGTCGCGAACAATGCGACACAAAGATCCGGCTCCCTGCTGTGAGCGACAGGAGTCGGATCACCAGTGTGAGCCGATAAAATATCTAAACGGCTCTTTTCGCCGTCAAAACCCCGCCCACCCACGGCTAAACTCCGCCTACTCAACAATCTAATTGGGCGCTTGTAAGTGGGCGGGGCTTAGCCACGGGTGGGCAGGGCTTTTTCGGCGTTACTGTAATCTTAAATATGTGTTCACCTACGGTGAACACATATTTAATAAGGAGCCGAGAACAAGCTGAAAGATCCGGCTCTTTTTAGTGAACGGAGCCATGGGAACCGGATCACCAAAAAGAGCCGGACTGCCCATCACTACTAGTCAGACAAGGGGAGGGCCACCTAGAGGGCGGAACCTGACTAGAGAACTAGACAGCCTGGTGGGAGGGGACTGCAGTCAGTCAGTCTACAGAGGTCTGAAGTAAAAGTGAAAGTGGACAGACGTGCCTGAATCGTGTAACGGTGACCCGGGGGCACAGGAGAGTGGTCGCCAGATCAGGTACACATGGGTCGCTGGGACCATTTATCTATCTATTATCTGTTTATCTAATCTATCAATCTATCCATCCATTCATTCATCTTTATGTCTAATATGTTTCTATATATGTCATTTCTATGTATTGATGCACATATGTGTATGTGATGCCCGTGTATTTATCTGTATACATCCTTGTATTCACCTATATGCTCATATTATTTTAGCAACATTACAAGTGTGAGAAAGGCCGATGTGGTGAAATCGCTTGTGAACATATAGGTGAATATGTTGCGGATGGGGGGCACGGACCACGACAGGGACTGCTCGGGACGCTCGGATCTGTGATCATCGCTGTGGCTTGAGTGGCAGCCGGACCCGGGCTCGTGCAGCCGTACGTCCTCACAACTCAATAAAGGGGGGTATTTACAGGGGGCAAAGTTTATCAGTGACCACACCCGTGGGTTGCAGTGAGAGTTGGTAGCACCGCTGCTGCCTGTATATGGGACGCCCGGGGCTGATGGATTGGAGCAGCAGGATGGTATTCCCTCCACGGGTAGCTGCAGTTCCTCCATCACCATCGGGCACCAACATCCTTCCGGTTTGTCCTCCTTGGTTTTCGACAGCAGTCGCGTGGGACCCACTGTCCTTTGCAACTTCCTGCTCTGGGGATCACCGGGTTCCGCCCGCGTTCCTAGGGGCGGGGCTTCAGACTCGTGCTCTTTTCGGGAAAGAAGATGGCAAGGTTGTCCTTTTTGGCGCCAAAATGGCGGGTAAGATGGCGGCGGTCCGAAAATCTCAGTGTTTCACGGGTTAACAGTTCAGGAAAAGGCGCACTTCACCCAGGAAAGTGGATGGGGTAAGTATCCTGTTCGTGACGCCAATTTTTGGGTTGTTGCGGACGGGGGGCACAGACCACAACAGGGGCTGCTCGGGACGCTCGGATCCGTGATAGTCGCTGTGGCTCGAGTGGCAGCCGAACCCGGGCTTGTGCAGCCGTACGTCCTAACAATTCAATAAAGTGGGGTATTTATGGCAAAGTTTGTCAGTGATGCCACCCGTGGGTTGCGGTGAGAGTTGGTAGCACCGCCGCTGCCTGTATATGGGATGCCCAGGGCTGATGGATTGGGGCAGCAGGATGGTATCCCCTCCACGGGTAGGGGAGGTGTTGTCCCGGGGCCCAGGTGTGCGGGAGAAGTAAGTATGCTGCAGAGAGTGTCGTGCAAGGCCGGAGCGGGACAGAATGGTGTACTCACAGTTCCAAAGGATTGCACACAAAGTCCAGTGGTAAACCAACTTGCCAGTGACCGGTAGCCTCCGGTGGGTGTACTCAGGTCCCACACACAGATATACAGTCAGGGGCCCTTTCTTCTGCACTTCTGTCTGTCTTTCTTGTCTGGACTAGTCTGCTTGAAACGGCCTCCGGACCGGATCCCCTCTCTTGGCACTGGCGGGCTACAACCCTGCCCCGATCTACCTCAGGTTCCCCGCGACCGGATCTCCGTCACCTGTGGCCCTCACTGCCACCTAGTCAGCGTAGTTAGTCCAGTCGTCCGGTGGTCCGGGGCTCCAACCCCGACTACCACCCTCTCCAGAGAGCTCCAACTCCCTCCTGTCAGCTCTGCACAGACTACAGCTCAAACTGCAACTCCACTCCTCTCTGTCACTTCCTGAGCTCTTCTCCTCGATCCCTCCCATTGTCCTGAGGTGGGGGTAACTAGGGCCTGATTGGCTGGTATATACCCGTGTGGGGACTGTGTTGGTGCCAAAGAGGAGAATGGCCTGCATTTTGGTGGATTTGTGCAGGCTCTGTGACAACCTGGTTTTGCCAGGGCATCACAAATACAGTCATATACAGAAGCCTCCTACTCACTTTGTTTACTGATGTAGTGTGTGTCTGTGCAAGTAATGTAGTGTGAGTGTATTTATATACTCATCTACCACCGCTCTTCTACTTTCCTGAGTGCAGTCACTGCTCTCCAGTATCTTGGGTCACACTACACTCCTACTGAGCCAGAAGTCTTTTACAATTAAAGCCTATAGAGCCTCTTTCTGACGCTCTTTAGACTTACATTGTAAGTCACTTTCAGGTCCTGCAGAGCAGTGTGACCCGAAGATGCTTGGAGCGGGAACGTCACTGAGAAGAGGAGTAGAACAGCGCTGGACACTGGAGATGCTAGAGAGTGGTGACATCATTGAGAAGAGGAACAGAACAGCCCTGGACACCAGAGAGAGCGGCGGTAGGTGAGTATATTATGACACTACATGCATATACACATATTCCATCAGTAAACACATTACTGAGACCTTCTGTAATGATGTCTATGGTGCCGCTGTTTTTTTGTTGTATTTCCTCTGTTTCTCTTCTGTACCCTCCTGTGGTATAGAGCGCTGCTTACAAGGATCCTGACCGCAGATGCATGTCACCCGTGGATCGAGCAGCCTGTATCAAACATCACATCTGTTCTATTAGTATTTGATGTGGCTCAGTCCCCGACATCTAATAATGTCTTTCTCTGAATCTCCGCAGCGTTTTAGGGTCACACATGCCTGGCTGTGATCATACAGCCACAGTCTGGCACACGCTGCCCACAGCTCATGGGTATCAGCTGTCAGGGTCACACATGCCTGGCTGTGATCATACTGCCACAGTCTGGCACACGCTGCCCACAGCTCATGGGTATCAGCTGTCAGGGTCACACATACCTGGCTGTGATCATACAGCCACAGTCTGGCACACGCTGCCCACGGCTCATGGGTATCAGCTGTCAGGGTCACACATACCTGGCTGTGATCATACAGCCATAGTCTGGCACACGCTGCCCACGGCTCATGGGTATTAGCTGTCAGGGTCACACATGCCTGGCTGTGATCATACAGCCACAGTCTGGCACACGCTGCCCACGGCTCATGGGTATCAGCTGTCAGGGTCACACATACCTGGCTGTGATCATGTCGCGGGCGGAGGAGGGGACGCTGCGCTCTCCCACTGCTCGGGTCTGGCCGTTGCTGCTGCGGCTGCTGCTGCTCGGTGGTGGCTCGAGCGGTGGGCCGGATCCCGGGGACTCGAGCGGCGCTCCTCGCCCGTGAGTGAAAAGGGTGGGGATTGGATTGTGGGGATTTGGTTATTGTCCGTGACGCCACCCACGGTTGTGGTGATATTGGTGACACCACCGCTGCTCTGGACGGGGATCCCGGGAGCGATGACTGGGAGCAGCCTGGATGTTAGTTCTCCCCTCCGTGGGTAGGGGGTTGGTTGTCCCGGGGCCTGGTGATGGGGTAGGGATGGATGGCAGGCGGGCTACGGGGCCCGGCGAGGTGCAGGGTCATGGGGGCAGAGCTGTGCCGCACGGCACGGTGGTACTTACTCAGCCAATGATGAGGACACAGTTCTCGGTAAAACACACGGCTGGATGGATGGGTCCCACAGACGGCTGCGGTGTTTCTCCTGCCGGCAGGTTGATGGTGACTGCCTTTCCCTGCACCTGTGTAACGTGTACGGTTCCAATGGGTTCCCACCGGTAACCCGCTCCCCAGCTTGGATGGGTGCTGAAGGAGACCCTTTTGCCCACAGGCTCTGGCCCTGGGAACTTTAGCCTTGGCGGTGACTGTGTTTCCCTCTCTCAGTTGAACGGTTGCCTTCTGTCGGGACTTGGCTGCTGGGAAACCCAGGAGGTTCCCTTCGCTAACGGATTTGGCAAATTCACGGCGACTCCTAGCCTTGCCGGGGTCCGTAAGCCCCTGCCGGATGGTGCTGGCTTCTCTTTGCGTACCGGTCCAGTATCGCCGGGCCACCGCCCGTCCACGGTCCTTACGGTTAGCTTCAATAGGCCATAGGCTTGCTGATCCGTCCGGGCCACACACCCGGACCACTTTCTGTCTGCTCAACTGCTACTTTCCTCCTTCCACTTTCACCTCCAAACTCATCTGCTCTACTTTTCCCGCCTCCAGGACTGTGAACTCCTCGGTGGGCGGGACCAACCACCTGGCCCACCCCCCTGGTGTGGACATCAGCCCTTGGAGGAAGGCAACAAGAGTTTCTGTCTGACTTTGGTGTGCCTGACCGGGAGTGTGGGGTGTGTTGGTGTTGTTCTGTGACGACCTGGCTTGTCCAGGGCGCCACAATCATACAGCCATAGTCTGGCACACGCTGCCCAGGGCTCATGGGTATCAGCTGTCAGGGTCACATATACCTGGCTGTGATCATACAGCGACAGTCTGGTACACGCTGCCCACGGCTCATGGGTATCAGCTGTCAGGGTCACACATACCTGGCTGTGATCATACAGCCACAGTCTGGCACACTCTGCCCACGGCTCATGGTTATCAGCTGTCAGAGTCACACACGCCTGGCTGTGATCATACAGCCACAGTCTGGCACACTCTGCCCACGGCTCATGGGTATCAGCTGTCAGGGTCACACATGCCTGGCTTTGATCATACAGCCACAGTCTGGCACACTCTGGCCACGGCTCATGGGTATCAGCTGTCAGGGTCACACATGCCTGGCTGTGATCATACAGCCACAGTCTGGCACACGCTGCCCACGGCTCCTGGGTATCCGCTGTCAGGTTTCTTTTAAAGGAGTTGTCTGAAATACAATACATGTACTGTAAAGAAATTGTCTGGCAAAAGGCTCTAATGGGGTTTATATTTTGTTAAACAAAATAAATTATTCACCCCTTCTGTCACTGTCGCGGGCGGAGGAGGGGACGCTGCGCTCTCCCACTGCTCGGGTCCGGCTGCCGCTGCGGCCTCTGCTGCTCGGTGGCTCGAGCGATGGGCCGGATCCCGGGGACTCGAGCGGCGCTCCTCGCCCGTGAGTGAAAAGGGGATTGGTTTTGGGGATTTATTGTCCGTGACGCCACCCACGGTTGTGGTGATTGTGTGGACACCACCGCTGCTCTGTATGGGAATCCCGGGAGCGGTGACAGGGAGCAGCAGAGTTGTTAGTTCTCCCCTCCGTGGGTAGGGGTTGGTTGTCCCGGGGCCCAGTGATGGGGTGGATGATGAGGGATGGCAGGCCAGGTGCGGGGCCTGGTGAGGTGCAGGGTCGCGGGGGCAGCGCTGTGCCTCACGGCACGGTGGTACTCACTCAGCATGAGACGGTGACACAGTTCTCGGTAAAACACACGGCTGGAAAGACGGTTCCCACGCACGGCTGCTGTTGCTTCTCCCCGGTAGTTAATGGTGACTGTCTCTTTCCCTGCACCTTGTGTAATGTTGGTAGCAATGGGTTCCCACCGGTTACCCGCTCCCCGACTTGGATATGGGCTGGAGGAGCCCCTCTTTGCCCGCAGGCGCTGGCCCTGAGAAACTGGTGCCTTGGCGGTGGCGGTTGGACAGTTGCCTTCAATCGGGACTTGGTTGTTTGGAGACCCGGAGGTCCCCTTCACTGACGGATTTGGCAAATTCACGGCGACTCCTAGCCTTGCCGGGATCCGAAAGGCCCCTGCCAATGGTGCTGGCTTCTCCTTGTGTACCGGTCCGGTACCGCCGGGCCACCACGCGTCCGCGGTCCTTACGGTAACTCCGATAGGCCACTCCTGCAGACGGTCACCGCCGTCTGTTAACCTTGCTGTCTCGGCCCGGGGCACACACCCGAACCAACTTCAGGCTTTCAAACTGTCACTTCTTCTCCTCACACTTGCTCCTCTACCACTCAACTCCTCTCCCTAACTAAACTGCCTGTGTTTTCCTTCCTCCAGGACTGTGAACTCCTTCGTGGGTGGAGACCAACTGCCTGGCTCCACCCCCTGGTGTGGACATCAGCCCCTGGGGAAGGCAACAAGGATTTCTGGTCTAGCTTTGATGTGCCTAACCGGGGTGTAGGGTGTGGTGATGTCTAGAGATGAGCGAACCGGTCGCGGTTCGGCTCGAGGTTGGTTCGCCGGACGGAGCTCCCGTTCGAGTTCGGTTCGTCGAACGTTCGACGAACCGAACTCGAACTGCATAGAAAACAATGGCAGGCATTCACAAACACATAAAAACACCTAGAAAACACCCTCAAAGGTGTCCAAAAGGTGACAAACAATTCACAACACAACACAAACACATGGGAAAGTGACAAGGACATGTACTCATGCGAAAACAAAAGAGCTGGACAAGGAAAAAGAGGACACACAGATATATGAGTATATGCAAGGAAACATCGATGCCATTACTGTGCAACTTGAGCCCTGCTCATTTTAGGCTTCCAATCTGGATAAATTGCCTGAGATTGCCACGTACGCCTTGGGGATCTTGTCGTGTCCTGCAGCCAGCGTTCTCTCGGAACCTGTCTCCAGTGCTGCTGGGGGTCTGCTGGCAGATAAGCACACGCATCTGTCCACTGACAATGTGGACATGGCTCTCAGAGGACTTTTCTTCCCCTGGGTCAGCCAGGGGAGGCGAAAGGCACGCGTATTTTTGAGAGTGCTTCATGCAAAGCATCTTTTTCATTTTGAAAAGAGGCATCAACTGATGTCAGTCAAGTGGGGTGTGTGTGGCCCAATTAGTGGCAACGAGGGAGACTGTGGTTGGAGACCCCTCGCTGTGTTTTACATGATTTTCGAAGGGCATGACATGCCTAAGAGGTTGAGTTTCATCATCTGCAACTTGTTGGCAACAGAAAGGCTGCCTTTACACCCTTTTGAGACCGAGGATTTTCGAGACCTTATGCCCATTGCAGTGCCCCAAGAGCCGATGGCCAGTCGTCACTCCTTCTCCAAGAAAGGCGTACCCGCGCTACCACAGTAGGTCACACACAACCTCACCGATTCCTTGAGAAACTCTGTGTGTGACAGGGTGCATTTCACCACAGATACTTGGACCAGTAAGCATGGACAGGGGAGTTACATGTTGCTGACTGGGCACTGGGTAACTATGGTGAGAGATGGAGAAGGGTTTGCTGTACATGTCTTGCCGTCCCCACGACTTGTGTGTCAATCCTTCCTCTGTATGTACAAGTTCCTCCACTGCTTCTGCCTCCTCAACCTCGTGTGGGTCCTCCACCTCGGTCCAAACCCTGTGTGGTCAGTCCACCCTTCCTTGTAACTGCGCCCAAGGAATCCCACACACCTCCTTACTATGCTGGCAGCAGAGCTCAAGGCCATCAGGCGGTCAAATGTTTACTTTGAAATGTAGGGGAAATGTGAGACACCGCTGAGGAATTGTGGACGGTTAGCTCTGGAGAGTGAGACCGAGTTTCATCAATGGTTGTCTCCACTCAACCAGCAGCCAGGGAAAGTCGGGTGCGACAATGATGCAAACCAGTCTGCGACCCTTCTTCAGGGCAATGTGGCACACGTACCTTGTATGGCTCACGTGTTGAACCTGGTTGTCCAGCAATTTTTAAAACACTATCCCGGCCTACATGGCCTTCTGACCAGGGCACGGTGTAACGCCTGCCTGGATCGACACACTCAGATGGGCTGTAAAGGATAGGCTAGAGGCAAGCCACTCACCAAGCTGGCCACCCAGAACCCTGAAACCCTTTAACCCCTATACAGTGATTTGGAATTACACAGGGCCCAAGTTGATCAATACCTGTGGAAGGCTGCAGTTCCAGAGAATAGTAGTCATGCAGGGTCAAAAACATTAATTGAGGAAGAGGAACAGAATGGGATGGCCAGGACTTAATCAGAAAACAAGCAGAGGTGAAATGTGGATCGGCCAACGAGGTACATAAACAGCAATCAGGAAAAGTAGTCAGGTAACAAGCACACAAACTCATAAAACTGAACTGGGGGTAACAGTAACAAAAGGTTCATAGCTTTGTCTGGCAGTGGTCTGCAGACAGGAGGGGCCTAAAAAAGGGTGTTGTGTCTTCCCATTGGTGGTAGCTGAATGATGGTACTTCATCTGTGAGATACCCACCACCTACATTCAGCCTGTGGTTCTGTATCTGTCAAGGTAACGCAACCCAGTGGGTGACCATAACCTGCGACCACCTGCGCCGCAGGCATCGACTCCTTTCCCATCATCAGCACTATGCACGAAAGGAACACGTTGTCACCTGGCGACCGGAGTACAAATTGATTGAGTGGACTACGTTGGTGACTTAACAGCCGTGTGCGGCAATGATGCAAACCTGTCTGCGGCCCTTCGTCAGGGCAATGTGACACACGTGCCTTGTATGGCTCACGTGTTGAATCTGATTCTCCAGCAATTTTTAAAATACCATCCCGGCCTACATGGCCTTGTGCAGCGGGCATGCTGCTATGTGCTCACTTTCATCCTTCGCACCCAGCAGCTCAACAACTTTCATCGCTCCTGAAGTCTTAGGGTCTGGCGGTTAAACGCCGGAAATGCGATGTTCCGACACGCAGGAATTGGAATCTGCACATGTTGCAGCGTGTGTGGCAGCACCGCAGAGCCCTGCTGAAACACGGTATGATGTATACCCTGGGCTAACTTGATCCAGAGGTGGTGCAGATCACGCTGCTGGAGTGGTGTCAGATCAAGGACCTATGCACCCTTCTACACAGTTTACAAATGTCGACGAAGATGTTTAGCACTAGCGATGCCATTCTCAGCGTGACAATTCTGGTCATCTACAAGATGGAGCACACTGTAAGCATTATTCGGAGTCAGGTGTTGGTCCAAGAGGAAGGGGAGGAAGTACAGGAGGAGTCATATGCAGAAGGGATAATAAGATGTACAAGGTCCATACGTTGAGCGGCACCTAGGCGGCAGTCATGGTGGGGTATAGGGATTAACAAGGGCGCATAGTATCAGCAAAAATTGTTGAGGAAGGTGCAGGAGCCCATGAAGAAATGGAGGACGAACTTGCGATGGGCATGGAAGACTCAGCAGATGAGTGAGAGCTTGCTCACATTTCGGTTGTGCGAGGTTGGGGGGAGAGGGCAGAGGAAGGAGGCACGATTCTCACCTCTCTGCCACCAACACACCAAGGACTTGGTCCTCCTGGATGCACAAGACACATGAGCGCCTTCTTGCTGCACTACCTACAACATGACCCTCGGATTGTACGAATTCGAAGTAATGCTAACTACTGGGTTGCCATACTGTTAGATCCCTGGTACAAGACAAAATTTGGCGAAATAATTCCAGCCATAGAAAGACGCACGTATACAGGAGTATCTGCAGAAGGTGGTACGCAATCTTAGATCTGCTTTTCCACTAAACACCAGTGCTGCACAGAGTGAATCTCAACGCTTTGTCATGGATAGGAGGAAATGGGCTTTTACTTGTACACATCTGAGGGACCGAGGGCTGGCTGCTGTGCTGAGATGGCATTGAGTACGGTGTCCCTGCAGAGTTGCACTTTTGGTCATATACCAAATGAGTTGAAAAAGGACAAATGCTGGTGGAAAGGGGAACACGTGTGTTGGAAAGGGGAAAAAAGTTTTTGTCCGTGGGTTTGGTGGTTAAGCAAAAGTAACATTTGATGAAGAAACACCATCTGTTACGGTGGAACTGGCAGATTTGGATAAGGTGGTATATACTATGTTACCGGTATATAACGAAAATTAATAAGAAAAGAAAGAGAAAGGTATATATCCCCATCAGCAGTCAATGTCCACCGTGCTCCCAGATGGAAAAGGAGAGGTTGGCAACTGGAAGGTTAGGTGGAGGATACAGATCTTTGTGTCTATGAAACTAGTAGTTGCCTGAACCGAGTTAGACGCCATTCGGATCTTGAGACTGGGAGCCCTGTTAGCGTCACAGGGTCCACACGCCCACCCAGCCCAGGAACTCCCTGTTAACATCACAGGGGCCATTCAGTACGCTGACCATGTGCATTGAGGCCACACCTGTGGACAGCAGGCGCATCAGCAGCAGCAGGCCTGTTAATGCCACTGGGCTGCACAAGCAGGACTTGTAGGACAGGAACTGGTCTTAACCATTCTGCGTTACCAACTGTGGTGGCGGCCTGCATCGACGCCCTATCCCTGCCTACCTCTGGCCTAAAGCCGCAATGGGTTCAACACATGGAGGTGTGCTCTTTCGGAGCATAATAGAAGACTGCGCACCTCCTTGTTGGCTCCAGCCCGTTTTATAACCTGGGTCCGCCCCAAACCAGGGTGGACCACAATGCACCTCCTGAAGACAAAAGCAGAGTGACACGTCATGAGTGGCATAACTAGCGTCCTATTTGGAACCGCAACTTCAATAATGACCTCATGGCTGCCACGACACAAACACCTCACCAGTCATCGTCTGACCATCAATAATGAGGTGACAAGTCATAGGGGCGGGCCTCTGCAAGCCATTTGGGAGTGGCCTGGCCACATCGTCAGGACACCTGATGCCCTGTGGTCTATATGGGCCCCCCCACATCAGGGGCAGGGCCAAAGAGTTCATTACCGGACCTAGTCTCTGATGCAGTAAGTGCCTGAGCATGGTCAGTTGCATGAAATAGAGTCTCTGAAAAAAGACTATCAGCTTTAGCATGGTGTCTCTGCACAAAACAGGACTTAGACCCGGCACGGAATGCAAGTACCTGTGCAAAGAGGCTTTTCACACTAAGAGTGGGAGCATGCGCTGTATCCCGAAATGAAGACTTAGCGTCAGAAATGGCACAGTCAGGCTGAGCATACTCACTAGGCGAAACACTGTAGTTAGGCTGCAGCTGGGGTAAATCGGCACACGCATGCGCACTAGCTGCCTCTCCACACTTACACGTGAAGGAGAAATTGCTCTTCGGGTGTGGACTTGGAGATGCTGTCTATGAACAGAAGGAAAAGCTAAAGAAAGCCTCACTTTCTATCCCTCCGAATTATCAAATGCAGCAATGAATTCTCTGAGTTTGCTATAACATTAGCGTAGCAAAATGTGCATGAGGGTGTGATGTAGAGGTGCTAGAAATAGCTTTGCACCAGTGGGACAATAATGGAATACAACATCCAGTTCTATGATGCCACTAAATGGCAGTATTTTTTGCTATTGTGAAGCCCCACAAGTGCAGTGTCGGTGCATTACCTTCAGGGACTCCACTCGGCTGGATCTTGTCACAGGTAGGAAATCTTCTATTTGTCGTGACGCCACTCTCAGTATTGCGGCCAGTGGGGACCGCCACTGCAGATTAAGGGATGCCTGGGGCTGATGGTGGGTGCAGTCGGTTGTAATGGCCTCCTGAGAGTGAGGCAAGCCCCAGGGCCCTGTGTAGGTGTGTAGAACCACAAGGCGCAGAATAACTCCACACAGTGCAATTTACCATGCATCAAGGAGAAAGAGGCTGGTATGCGCTAGATGTAGCACCATGTCCTAAAGAAGAAGAAAGGAGAGACAGCGATAAAGAAAGAAAAGACAAAGGACCTACTGATGAGACAACCACAGATGAAGAAAAAGGTCAAGGAAGCAACAGGTGCCGCAGCCCTACAGGCCCAAGCCCTGGTGAGGAGGAATCCATGTAAATAACATAAGAAATACAGCAAGTTACCAGTTTGAAAAGTTTGTTTTGCAACGTTTTACAAGTTTAAGCAATGTGCCCACATAAACTGATGTGAGAAATAAACCTTAAGGCTATGAACTGGCTATAGCCACAAACTCTCGCAGTGTAAATAGTTACACCAGAGGGCACCACCACCACCAGAGTCAGCCTGTTTAGGGGCTTGGCTCGTCTGCAACCAGGGAGCACGTCCGTATATAGGGCCTTGGCTTACCTGCAACCAGAGAGCATGCCTGTTTATGGGGCCTGGCTCTCCACCACAAAGAGGGTACCTGGTCAGCACCAACTGTGGAGGCCGCCTCTAGATCCTGCCAGAAGTGGCTGAAGGCGCGGCTTCACCAGGCCAGGTATGCCCTGAAGACCACCAGACCATGAAAGCCGCCTCTACATCCTGCCAGAAGTGGCTGAAGGCGCGGCCAACGTGAAAGGGTTTGGGTGGGTTAACGGACTTGTGGGTGGAGGGTGGTGATGTATGGTACCTGGTGCTTTTAAATGTTTTACCATGTTTTAATGTTTTATGCATTTTAAAATGTTGTCTTGCAGCCCGAGGACGTGCTGGTGATAACTAAGGGGGAATGTGGCGCCCCTGACCTGGTCAGGCACCACTGAGTACTGCACCCATGCTGGGGACAGTACAAGACAGGTAATCCAGAAGGCTGACCGAGGTGTGACTACACAGGCGCATAGTGATCAGGTCTCACACATGTACCTTTGAGAGGACCCCTGGGGATCCCAGGAGGGGGAAAAGCCTTCACCTCCACTGGAATAGTGGAGGGGGCCAAAAGCCTCCATCTCCTCTCAAGGGGTGTGGTAAGAGAGTCTGGTTGCTAGGTGGCGTAGGCAGGCACAAAAGGGAAAAGAGAAGGAGGAGTAAACAGTCTGCAGCAGAGTGTGGAGGAGTGAGGAGCAGGAAAGTGGAGCTCAGACAGGAGCAGCAGTGAAGGTCCCAGATGTGAGCCGGTTCAGAGCAGAGTCCAGGGAGCTCCGAGGAGAGCTGACCCCTTCCCCTGGGCTGCTGTAGTCTGACAGCGTCCGCGCAGTGGCTACCGACGGGGGAGAACGGTCACCTAGGAGGGCTACCCGAAACCCATCTCCAGCTAGAGAGAGAGCACAGAGTGGGAAGTAAGGAGACTGCTAGGGAGAACCAGGCCCAAACGGGCGGCAGATCCCGGAGTGGGGATAGATCCACCTTTCCCTGCTAAACCTGCCGGTGTGGGGCCCTCAAAGCCCACACCACAACACCTAAAAGCCGCAGCCACGTAGCCACAGTTAGGGCCCACAGTTCACAGGAGGCAAGCAGCTGGAGTGATCTGGCCCAGGCAACAAGCAAACGGCAAACGAAGGGGAGAGAGGCTTCAGCAACTTCCCTGGGTGACCCCCATAGGGACTAAAAGTCGGGGTTACCCCAAACCACCAAGGGCTAAGGAAGGCGAGTTGGTAGTCACCATCAGAAGTCAGCCTGAAGGATACCTGGTTCCCGCCTGGTTCATCCCAGCTACGCCCGGGTTACTCACCCTGCCACCTGAAGTGAGTAAAACCCCTGAAAGACATCCTGCGTGTGTGGAGTTATTCTGCGCCTTGTGGTACTACGCACCTACACAGGGCCCTGGGGCTTGCCTCACTCTCAGGAGGCTATTCCAACTAACTGCACTCACCATCAGCCCCAGGCGTCCCTCAACCTGCAGTGGCGGTCCCCACTGACCGCAATACTGAGAGTGGCGTCACGACAAATAGAAGATCTCCTACCGGTGACAAGATCCAGACTGACAGCCGAGTGGAGTCCCTGAAGGTAATGCACCGACACAACACCTGTGGGGCTTCACACTATCATTATAGCTTATTAAAAACAGAGCAGGAGGGTGTCATGCACAGGTGCTGCACATAGATTTGCACCAGTGGGGCACTAATGGAGTACAACAGCCACTTCTTGTATGACACTAAGTTTACTCAATTTTTGGTATTATAATGTCTTAGTAAGTAACAATGAGTTTGAGTGTGCAATGCAGGCAGACGTGCTGCAAATATCTGTGCACTAGTGGGACAATACAGAAGTCCAACAGCCACTTTTAGGATGCCACTAAGTTTCCTCAGTATTTGCTAGTATAATGGCTTAGTAACAAATGAGTTTGAGTGTGCAATGCAGGCAGACGTGCTGCAAATATCTGTGCACTACTGGGACTATACAGAAGTCCAATAGCCACGTTTAGGATGCCACTAAGTTCACTCAGTGTTTGCTAGTATAATGGCTTAGTAACAATGAGTTTGAGTGTGCAATGCAGGCAGACGTGCTGCAAATATCTGTGCACTACTGGGACTATACAGAAGTCCAATAGCCACGTTTAGGATGCCACTAGGTACACTGAGTGTTTGCTAGTATAATGGCTTAGTAACAATGAGTTGGAGTGTGCAGAGGGCAGGAGGGTACAGTGCCAGGGTTGTGGGTCTCTGGGTAGAGGAAAGGAAGCCTGCCTTTCTATCCCTCCTAATGGGGAAATGCAGCGAGGAAATCCCTGACCTTAGCTACACAGACGCTGTCTCTGTTTTCAGGAACTGTCACCTATGGCTCTGACCCTGCCGGTACGAGCCCTTAAAAGGACTGATAGAAAGTGCTATCCCTAAGCTGTCCAGCGCTGTGTATGGAGTGTATACAGCTGTATTGGTGATAGGAGCTGCGCCAGTGATGTCTGACACCAAGGACGCAGAAGGCAGATAATGGCGTGCTGGAGGAAAATGTCCGTTTTTATAATGCAGGGACATGTGACATGGACATCCTATCACACATGCCGTTGCTTCTCTGGCTAAAAGTTCACTTAGCTGTGTGTGTGTCTGGGATTGGCTGACATAATGGCCCGCCCCACTACACGCGCGCGCTTAGGGAAGGAAGACAAGGAAAAAAAAAAATGGCGATCGCCATTATGCAAACAGCAGTGATCTGAATGCGCTGTTCCCGCACACTATACACTGAAATGTCATAATAGTGTGAGTCACAGAGTGACTTACACTATTACAGCGGAAAGCCAGCTAGGAATTAGCTGGTTTTTTTGCTGCTAGAACCGTTCTCGAACGTATCTAGAACTATCGAGCTTTTATCAAAAAGCTCGAGTTCTAGTTCGATCTAGAACAGCCCCCAAAATCACTCGAGCCGCGAACTGGAGAACCACGAACCACGAACCGCGCTAAACTCTAGTGATGTCATTACCTTTGACCCCTGGCTTGCCCAGGGCGTCACATCACCCTCCTGGATCCAGAGCAGTTCGTCCTGTGGTCTGTGCAGCATTAATTATATCACCAGACACATGACCACTGCATCTTGTGATCGGCTGCAGCGCTCAAGTGACTTGAACTGCAGGAATCACAAGCTGCAGCGGTCTTGTGTCCCATAGAACAGTGACATAATTAATGCTGCACAGAGCACAGGACGGCCGGCGCTGGATCCAGGAGGTGACTGCAGGTGAATACAACTTATTATGTTATTTTTACAGAATCTGGCCTCCAGGTAAATGACCTTTTGTCTAAACAGTCCCTTTAATAAACTATAAATCTCATAATTCTTGCACCTGACAGCTCTACTGCTCCATTCCCTGATGCTTCTATTTACAATGGCTGCAGACATCACAGCCCAGGTGCCTCATGTGACCGCTGCAGACAATCATTGGTTTCAGACTCTTGAGCCGCATACCACTGACAGGGTACGGTTCCACTTGCGTATGACTCGTGCAGTCTCACATCGGTATCACCCGACACGGTGCACACTCTCCAAACAGGAGCACCTCAGCTACATGGAAATACATGCAGCCAATCCACTCCTATCAGGAGAGTGTGCGCCGTGCTGGGTGATACCGATGTGAGACTGCACGAGTCATGCGCAAGTGGAACTTTCCCCCACCTGCAAAACACACAGAGTATCCAGGCTGTGCCATCTCCAATGTAATTAGAAGCATTGGAGACAGCGCTGAAGCTGCAGCAAGGCCATGTGCCCACAGGAGATCGTACCTGCGGACTTTTCTGCAGGTTCACGCAGCAACTCCCCGGAATCCGCAGCTATCCATTGCTGCGGTATATCTGTGGAATTGTGGCGGTAAACCTGCGCAAAAAGTGCGGAAATCGTGCGGAATTCCTGCAGATTTCCCACCCTGTATCTCCATAGTGGAAAAGCAGGAAATCAACAGGAGAATCCACATGAATAATGGACAAGCAGTTACGTGCGGCTGCGGGAAATCCGCAATATCCACAGCATTGATACAGCAGATAGAGAATTTAGATTGTGAGCCCCAATGGGGGCAGTGTTGCCAATGTATGTAAAGCGCTGTGGAATTAATAGCGCTATATATATGAATAAAATTATTAGTATTATTACGGCAATTGTGATATGAAGGGGGGGACCCAAAAAGATTTCTTGCACAGGGGCCCCCTGCAGTCTGTGTCCGTCCCTGTGTATATATATATATATATATATATATATATAATTTCTACAGTAATCTACTTCTAGATTCCCTGCTTGCAATACAGGTGAAGATTACTGATTCATCCCTTACCTCTGAGTCCAGGCAGTGGCTTAATGGTAGGGACAGGGCCAGTGAAAACAGGGTAGTCCTGCTGAATCCAGGGCGGTTGGCGGATATGGTTCAGCCACTCAATTTGAGCTGTTCCTGCTCTGCCACTATTGCTTAAACGTAAGTGTCCTGCTGTACCAGTGCGTCCTTTCCGTGCTGCATATGAACTGCTTACCTGTACCAAGGGCTTTGAGAATCCACCTCTTTGGGTAAGATATAACAGTTTGACATCAATGCATATGAAACATTAGTTTGTGCATCCATTGTTGTGACAAAGAGGTAAAGACAGATAATAATATTTGTTGTTTTTTTATGTATGAATAGCGCAAAATGCAAAGCATGGCTGTTGTACATTTTAAAGCAAAAAATTCATTACAATATTGGAAACAAAAAGAAATATGCGTATGAAAGATAACCTTTAAAAAGAGATTATCGCACTATGAAACCATTCAAAATGTGGCTAGAATTATTTACAGAAAGCAGAACAAAGGACACAACTAGTCAGCAATAAAACGGAATTGTTTTTAGCTTTGAAGATGATTAAAACATGAATCACTTGTTTGCGGGTAGACTGGACAACAGCAAATCATCAATTTCTCATTATCTGTTTGACTAATGATGATGGCTCCATAATTGCTTCCCTAAACAGAAGCATAGAGTTAAACATACAAAAGTAATGATTAAATACCCATTTATAGGCTAAATAAACAAATTTAGATAAAGTCTCATTATGGGTGAGCACTGCAGGGCAAGTGCAAAAAATGTTTGGGTCTTATAGTGTCAAATGGTCAAGGCCCCTTACTTCACAATTATGACTGCCATCATCCATCGTATTCTCTATGGCAGGGGTCCCAAGCCTTCCTTAACTTGAGAGCCAGAAAGTAACAATCTCGGTCACAGAGTTCAAGACCACGACCGGGCCCATGGGTGGAGAGAGCTCGTCACCTAAATGCCTATTTCAGCTGTGTGTGTCAGAGGTACAGAGACCCATTGGAGTACATGCTGTTGGCCAAAAAGAAAAATGGCAGCTGATATTGGCATGCCCGTGACTGGGAGCGCATGACAGTGAGATAATGCACCACCATAGCTGGCATGTTGATTTCAGCTGCTGGCCACTGCGTCGGTGTCACATATTGATTATGGGAAGTCTGGCGTTTGGCGCAACACACAACAAATCAAGGGGTAAATCGAGGACACTGTAACAGCAGTGTGCTCTAGTGCAAGTAAAGAGGAAGATGGGACACCTCCTTCACTCACCTGCAGCTGTACCCTGTACTCCCAGCCCCTATACAGGTCCCGCACCTGTCGCCGAACAGGATACCTGAGACCATAGCAGACCCTGTAATAACCCTGGCTAGTGAGCTAGCAGTTGAGAGACGCTATCCCCACCGCTGCTGTGACGCCCTGGCCTATCAGGTCGTCACAGGGTATTGTGCAATCTGCCCTTCTGTGCAATATCCATCTCCTCCATGGTTACGGGTCCCTAACCTTTGGTGTTGCCAAGAACAAGCTAATCAAAATCCTAGGAACACTCTGCACCACACCCACCAGAGATGCCAGTGGATGGCCTGAGTGGAATAGGGTCGCCCACTTGGGGGGTTGGTTAAGGAGAGGTCAGGAGTGTTAGGAGACAGTCAGTTGAGTGGTGACTCTCGAGAGGAGAGGTCAGGAACTGGGCTCCTTGAGACTACTAGGTGGCAGACGTTGGTCTGTGCCTGGTAGGAGCTGGACCCCGGTCGCAGGGATCGTGACAAGGGGCACGGACTGTCGAGGAGGACAGCCAGCGGCCTTGTGCCATCACCGGACAGGGGCCAGTGCACGACAGGGTACGTGGACCCTAGGTCAGGAAGGAGCTTCAAATAAGGAATAACATTTGGAACTCCATTCTATGTCTGAACTGGGTGCAAAAACCTAAAAAAACATCACTATATGGAGATAAGGTATGCACACCAGTGACTATGCAAGGGGAATACATGTAATAGCAGAAACTGCTGTGTGAATACTGACATGAAAAATTCAATAGCTATATGTAAGAATGAAATGTGAAAAATGGAACCTGCATTACTGCCATGAATATATGAATAAAGAGAAATTTAGCTACTGAATTGATCAATGCAATAGAGCCCCAACACTACGCCAAAGTATTTCTCTACGTTGGGGTCCCTAGCTTGTGTGTGTCCTCTCATGCAGTTAAATTTTTCACATTTCATTCTTACATATAGCTATTGAATTTTTCATGTCAGTATTCACACAGCAGTTTCTGCTATTACATGTATTCCCCTTGCATAGTCACTGGTGTGCATACCTTATCTCCATATAGTGATGTTTTTTTAGGTTTTTGCACCCAGTTCAGACATAGAATGGTGTTCCAAACGTTATTCCTTATTTGTTAGTAGTTTTTCGTTTGTGAACCCACCCCCCTCACACTTATTGCCAATCCACATGATACGTATATATAGCCTGGGTCTCAGCTTCCCATACACGGTACGTTTTTTAACTGCATGAGAGGACACACACAAGCTAGGGACCCCAACGTAGAGAAATACTTTGGCGTAGTGTTGGGGCTCTATTGCATTGATCAATTCAGTAGCTAAATTTCTCTTTATTCATATATTCATGGCAGTAATGCAGGTTCCATTTTTCACATTTCATTCTTACATATAGCTATTGAATTTTTCATGTCAGTATTCACACAGCAGTTTCTGCTATTACATGTATTCCCCTTGCATAGTCACTGGTGTGCATACCTTATCTCCATATAGGAAGGAGCTTCAGGCGTCCTGACAATTTACCCGATGAGGACGAGCCTTCAAGATCCGTTCTCCACCAGCTCCAAAATCGGGGTACTAGCGCAACGAGGGGGATAGGTCTTTCCCACTACACGGTCCAGAAAATCCCAAGTGTGAACCCTGAGAGCAAGCTCACCCAGTTAGCCATACTAGTGAGAGGGACCCGATCAGTTTTATACTTAAGGGACCAACCAGAAACTAGGTGCCAAGGCAAAGGTCACAGACTAATAGGCAACACAAACGGGCATGGGATCCAGGCGTGCTCCCTCCCAGCGGCAGCGGTGTCCAGAACTTTGGTTTACCAGAGTTGTCGGTGTCAGCGTTATTGAACTGAGTAAGTACAAAAGTGACCCTTGCTGTCCCAACGGCACCTCCCCGTCGCCTTCATCGAGTCCCCGGGGCATCCTCCCCTACACGTGGAGGGGTTAAACACCTGGCTGCCCACACCATCGCCACTGGGTACTCTCAACTGCAGTGGTGGTACTCCACCTTACCACGCACCATGGGTGGCGTCACAAACTTTCCACAACATCCCCTGTAAATACTCCCCTTTTTATCCGAGTGGCCGCGCGACCCCGACCCCGAGTCTGGAGATCCCTCAAGCCACCGCGGACCCGGATCTGAGCAGCCCCGGCTGCTGATGCGGGGGCGGCACACTGCACTTATACACCACCAGAGAAATGAAAGACAGACAGGGGATAACAACAAAAGGCAACGTCCAACTCATGGGTGTAGTCAGAAGCAGGACAGCATCCTACGGAGCAAGTTGCGATAAGGGCTCCACCAGCTCCTTCCACCTCAAGGCCAAGCAGCCAAATGGAATCAGAATAACCGACAGCTTCTACTGGCAGAAGAGGGTATATATATATAGGGAATGGGAGTGGTCCCAAATTGGAAGCACCTGAGGAGAGCTAATGAGTATGCTGCTGGCAAGGAGAAACTGACATTAACCCTTTACTCACCAAAAGAAAGGAAACTACATTTAATAAAGTCTTACATGGCAAATGAAGGATTCTAGCCCTGAACCTGTCACTAGTCTCATACAGGAGAGAGATGGCTGTTACAATATTTCCTCTTTAATGAGAGATCT
The DNA here is from genome assembly GCF_048569485.1 of Anomaloglossus baeobatrachus. Taxonomy (NCBI): domain Eukaryota; kingdom Metazoa; phylum Chordata; class Amphibia; order Anura; family Aromobatidae; genus Anomaloglossus; species Anomaloglossus baeobatrachus. Next base: position 56,478,044 of record NC_134356.1, read on the forward strand.
CAGGACTATCAAGCTGGGTCCATCTGACAAACCCTGAGGATAGGCTGGTCCCACCTATTATTTTTCACCTGCAATGTGCACAGACCCTTACTGTTACCAGTAACACATGCAGGCTTCGGAGACACAATACATCTCCTAAGTGCTGACCTGTGCACAACATTATCAGCATTACGTATACCGGGGTTAACTCCAGCCAAACGGCCGTAGGGTTGGTAATATTCGCTACTTGATACAGCTCAAGACTCACACTTCCACTTGATGTTATTTGTGGATACCCATACGAGATCATTTACACACAAGTCCGGACCTGAATGTTTATTTCCATGCATGCGTTTGTTGGAAACTGGCACTCTCTCCGAAGGACCAACAACAGAGGTATCACCACCTGATTGCATAGCCATACACTCAGGAATGACAGCCGCCCCCCAATGTATTCCAATTGCCTAGATGACGTTAGCCCACTCTTTGATGATTTTTATTGCGAACAGTGAATTGAATCTCAAATTGTTTGAATTCGAGTGAAACCGCGAATTCCAGGAAATTCGATTACAACTCGATCCTCTGTGGATCAATCTGCTCATAGGTGGGACACATTAGATGCTTTTACCATTGTGCCAAAATCAGTGGGTTTGGCCTACTCTTATCTAATGAGTATCGGGGCCTTTATGTTTAGTCCAATATTATATATAAGCAACCAACAATAGATTTATGTGTTACAATAACTCTACTGGCATACAAGAGTGAAAGTACTGAGCTCTCTGCCATTTCCTTGCATCTACTTCTGTGTTTTTCTCTGGCCATCTGTTCCTAATTTGTGTCTGCAATGACATACAATCCCTCCAGCTCTGTTCTGCAGAATTTGGCTATGCTTTACAATTCCATACCCAGCGCAGTTCATAGCTGTTCCTTTTTTTTTATTTCCCTGAAGTTTTTTTTTCCACCCGTTCCCCCAACTGCCACCTTTTTAATAGCTACGGTATTTTACTACAGTTACAGGTAATTTGCTGGCAGATGACATCACACAACCGAAAGAACGTAGAAAAGAAAGAAAGTCATTATACATAAAAAAAAGAATGGAAAAGCTGGTACTTCGACTTTTTCAACAGAAATAGGCCAAAAATCTTAAGGATTGAAGGAATACAAATAGTTAGAGTTATCTCATGAATTATGGTGGTTACACAGGGTTGTAAGAGTTGTGGACTTTGGCTGTCACGTTCCTACCCCTGAAAACACTGATCGTGTCAGTTTTGTAGCGTGAAAAATGTCTTGTGAATTGTATTGTGATGTATTTTTGTGATATATCATCTTGATAGTGTAATGTATAATGTACAGTATTTATATGAGGATAGTTAGTAAGGAAGTTGCTGGACTACAGGGCCCAACGTAATTAAGAGTGAGGGACTAGCCCGGCCTGGGAGGGGTCAACTGAAGGGAAAGTGAGGATTCATTCTAGAAAGAGTCATTGAAGGCCTAGTGAATGAACGTGATAAATGTGACAGATTTATAGTCGGTCTGTCATGAAGATCTTATACAGTGGGTGGATTGCAGCAATGGAGAACAGGAGACACAAGGCAAGATAGTGTGAATCTTGAGTGTGGTGGGAGACACAGGATGTGAAGTGGTATGGGGGCAGAAATAGTATTGCAAGTGTACTGGCTTCTAAAACATCTAACAGTAGGGGGTAGACAAATCCACTGTAATGCCCATACAGGCATCCCCGCACTGTCCAGCCCCCATTCCCTGGTGGGCACGCTGGCACTCTCACCTTCCCGACCACCAATGGTCCCCTCTCCTGCACACCGCACAAGTCTCCTGGGAGTATCCATTGGGCGCACACGCACAGACATGCCCCCTTTCTTAAAAGGTCAGTACACCCTAACCCAGATGTACCTCTTAGACTATGGCCGAGAGGCATCAGGTATTTAAGGTACCTTCCTCTTCAAGCAAGTGCCTGGGCAATGTGTTCCTAACGTTATAAGTTGTCAGGTCCGTTTGTGCTGCCACTACTTTTATTATGCTGTGTGCTGTATTACTGATGCTCTTCTGTGTTCCAGTGCATGATGACACTACTGCAACTGCAACTATCCATGCCTACTACTGCTGCTGCTGCAACTATCCACCAATCCACCATGGCTGCTGCAACTTCCCGTCTTGGCCGCTGCTGATGCATCTACCTTTCTTAGCTGAGCAAACGATACCAAATGCTGCTGTTTCTCCTATTATCATAGTCTATTTGTGTTAATATCCGTGGTGCCAGCATGCTGCGGCACCGTGATCCCCTGGGGCTTCCCTTCTCAGCTACCTACCAGCATGTTAGCTTATCTCCACCTCCAGTGGCTGTAGTGAAGACTCGGCAGCCGCTCAGGTTCGCTCCTCCAGATCAGTGATCGGTGCCTTTGGCAGAGTGGATCCACTTACCCCCTTGCTCACCCCGTGAGCATTACGTCCACCTACTGATCTTCTAGGTGATAAATAGGCCCCTTTGTCTGTACCTGAAAGTATTTGTGACACCATAGCCAGTGAGATGTACATTTTTTTATTGGCGGAACCCTAATATGCTTTAGCTGTTCCATTTTGTACTGTGAACTTCACCTATAAAAACAAACACCTTGTGGGTGCAAAAATCAATGACCTGGGTGGTTAAGTCCTTTGTTTTTCAGGTATCAAATGATGAATTGGTACATTCATGTATTAAAGGGAACCTGTCACCAAGTTTGGGGCCTATACGCTGCGACCACTACCACTGGCCTCTTATATACAGCATTCTAACATGCTGTGTATAAGAGCCCAGGCCGCTGTGTAGAACGTAAAAATCACTTTATAATACTTACCCTAAACGGTCGCTGCAGTGGAGTTGGGCCATATGGGCATCTCCGTTCTCCGGTTTTGGCGCCTCCTCTTTCGGCCATCTTCGTCCTCCTTCTGAAACCTGTGTGTATGACGCGTCCTACGTCATACACACTCGCCGGTCCCGCGAAGGCGCACTACAATGCTTTGATCTGCCCTGCTCAGGGCTGATCAAAGTGCGCTTGCGCAGGACCTCAATGCCGGCGAGTGTGGATGACATAGGACGCGTCATGCACCCCGACTTCAGAAGAAGGACAACAAAGATGGCCAAAAGAGGAGGCGCTGACACCGGAGAAGGGAATAGCACATATGACCCAACTCCACCGCGGCGACCGTTTAGGTGAGTATTATAAAGTGATTTTTACGTTCTACACAGCGACTTGGGCTCTTATGTAAGAGCCCAGTGGTGGTGGCTGCAGCTTATAGGCCCCAAATCTGGTGACAGGTTCCCTTTAAGTAAGCATGGGCCGCTCTGGCCACTTTCAGACAATATAAAAAACATCAAATATACCTTCCACCACTTCTCACTTGGGCTATACTTATTCCATTCTCTTGTCCAGGTGAACCATTGACGACTAGCATATACGTCTTTGTCATGGACCTCTAGAAAGCACCGTTGGCTTAAGAAACATGCTGAGCATTAGTTCAGATCAAATTTGTATTGAGCTAAATATCACTCCTGAAAATTGAGTGTTTAAATGGCAGAAAAAACTTCTAGAATAGGAAATAGGCTGATAAGTCGAATAGAAAACGGGCAGGTGCTCAATTGATAGATTCATATAATTTTCCCTACCCTTTAGACCTTACAGTGTATGTGTATGGGCAGCGATATGGTGTCATATTGTGCCTTACAAGTATTGCTAATGTGGCATCCAATGTAATATTGGATTCATTTACAGTGTATGGTGGTGAATCAACTCAGATGAAGGTACAGTACGGACCCATTGACTTCCATACATTGCTTATTGTGGATCAGTATAACTTATAGCATGAGGTCTTACATGCCCAAAACTGTAAAGGCCGCTTTACACACTGCGATATCGGTACCGATATCGCCATCGTGCGTACCCGCCCCCATCGGTTGTGCGACACGGGCAAATCTCTGCCCGTGTCGCACAACGTCGCCTGGACCCGTCACACTACTTACCTTCCCTGCGACGTCGCTGTGACCGGCGAACCGCCTCCTTTCTAAGGGGGCGGTTCGCTCAGCGTCACAGCAACGTCACAGCAGCGTCACTGAACCGCCGCCCAATCAAAGCGGAGGGGCGGAGATGAGCGGGACGAACATCCCGCCCACCTCCTTCCTTCCGCATTGTGGCCGGGAGGCAGGTAAGGTGAGGTTCCTCGTTCCTGCGGTGTCACACAGAGCGATGTGTGCTGCCGCAGGAACGAGGAACAACTTAGTTACTGCTGCAGTAACGATATTTGAGAATGGACCCCCATGTCGCCAATGAGCGATTTTGCACGTTTTTGTGACGAAGCAAAATCGCTCATAGGTGTCACACGCAACGGCATCGCTACAGCGGCCGGATGTGCGTCACAAAATCCGTGACCCCAACGAGATCGCTGTAGCGATCTCGTAGCGTGTAAAGCCCGCTTAAGTATCACGGTGCCAATGGAAAAAAAAAATCATTATCTACTCCCTAATAAAAAGAACTAACGGGCAACATATGTTTTATCAATTGTCCCTTCTTCTGCACAACCACAGCCCGAAAAATGACAAAAAGTGACCACAATAGTCATTCGTATTCAAACTATTCCTAAAAAGTGTCTAGATGGCTAAATTCGAAGACATTAAACTATTAAATGCAAGGAATCTGTCTTTTCCTCATCCAGACACAAGCAGGTCCGTGAAGCAATAGCCGAATAATAAAATTCAATGACATGATGGGGAAAGTTTTCCTGAATGAAAAAACAGATGGTGGCTAGAAGATGGTTGTAGCAGGAATTAAAAAGCAAGAGCATCCACGGTACATATTACATAGGAATAAATCTCCTTTCTAGAAAGCACAGAAGCTAGAATTATATAAGCAAAGTGGAAAAACTATAGAGATTGCCCTTTTGTAATGGTTATTTTCAGTGCCCTGCAGCTGGTTGTGTAAAATTAATCCAGTTTATTACAATTATGGAAGACTTGTGTGCAAAAAGATCATTTAGTCTCATAATTGGATCAAAATGTTTCAATTTTTAAAAGCATTGCTAATACTTTGTAGAATCAGAAGCACATCAGGAGATTCCAGATGAACGTTACAGACTTCTTGGTAGTGATGGGCAGGGACCTGGACTGTAAAAGTCTTGATCCGCTTGGTTTCAAACTTACCCGAGTCCCAGACCAGAGATTCCGGGTGTTGATCCGGATCCAGCAACTCAGGGAAGAGCCGAGTAAAGAGCTGGGATTGCCACATCCAATGGATGTGATAATTCCAGGGCGGCTGCAGGCTGGGGGGGTCCCAATAACCATGGGTCTCCCCAGCCTGAGAATACCAGCTCCGTGCTGTCGGGCTTTATCTTGGCTGGGTATCAAAACTGTGGAGGGGAGCCCGCATGTTGTAATTTTGAATTAAAAAAAAGGTCACATGCGGTTCCTCTTATTTTGATACACAGCCAAGATAGGCACATGGCTGGGGGCTGCAACCTATAGCCGTAGACTTTATCTATGCTGGGTATCATAATATGGGGGTACCCTAGGCCAATTTTTTAATTTAATTTATTTTTATACCACAATAGACGCAAACGTGCCGGTCACTGGAAGTGTCAGATACGCTGTCACTCAGTGTGGGGGCGTGTATGACTAGTCACAGGCGCCGTTGGGCAAGGAAAACAGTGCATATGAAATAAAGGTAAATTATCGGCTCTGGAAGTGAATGTGCAGCCTGGAAGTAGTGCACAGCCATGCCAGTACCTCATATATACAGTGCGCTTGCTCCTATCCCCCTATCCCTTCTACCACCATTTTTAATTGCTGGATTCTGGTCCTCATAGACTTATATGGAGACTGGAATCTGACGCGGAACCGTATTTTAAAAAGCAGATAACACGGATGTGCCGCTCCCGGTTATCTGGGACTCCGCCCATCACTACTTCTTGGTTCTAGTGGATTCAATTCTTTGGAGGTGTAGCTTTAGGAGATGCAAAGGCTGTAGTTACAGCCATGGCTTGATGTGTGAATAGCCACATAAGTCACTAGTTGCCAGTATTGGACAGAGGGTAGGAAAAGGAGGCAACTGCCAAGGTTGCCATTGAGGTCTTCTTGCAAATTGAAGGGTGCATGACATGGAGTACAAATGCAGAACAGCAAGACGCTGTGCCTAAGCTTCTAAATGGGGTAGGTGCCAGGGGACAAGTGACATTTTTCTTCAGTTTGCCAGGAAATAATTAACTGAATGCATATACATTTGATAACTATCATGCTAAGCTTTAAGAGCAAACACTTTCTGAAAGCCTGCATGGGGCACCAAGATTGTCCTACCCCTGTCAAAGAAACATGGTAAATGGGTGGCAATGTCTGGGCCATATAGGCAAGGCCTAAACCTCCTTAAGCGCTTAAGATGCCACCATTGCTACCCTGCTTTTCCTATCTATCTACTTTCCATTACGCCTACCCATTTATATGGCTAGCAAAGTTGTCAAGTGGCCCTAGTGGTTCAACAGAATACAACCCCATTTAGAGTTGACTTTGGATCCATCTACTTGTCAGTCAGATTAATCCGCAAGGGTCTACTTATAGGCTATTCCCAAATAACCAATTTGATCAGATTGCTGATATGCCATGTACATACAGGACATATGCAATTAAAAGTACACTTGTACATGTTGAGTCTAGATGGAAGGTGGAATTTCAGGATCAACTTACATTGGGTGATAATCAAGAAGTAGTGTCCTAGGAATACTCACATCCGAATTATCGACCTGTCTAATACCTGCCAAACATTGAAAAGGCTTGCTCGTACGGTGAAATTATTTCATGGCCTGGAAGTTTCATCATAAAGTCATGTCAGGTTTGTCACTCTCCACAAGCAGAGGTGTTACTTCTTAGACCCCAGTCAGAGACCTCTCAAACAGCCAAATCAGATCTTTTGCTTGGCACTGAGGAGGGGCAACACCCCAAAACATGTGTCCGAAAATAAAGATTCTGGTTTGACGTTTATCTTTTCATGTGGCAAGGCTGGTTAAAGAGTTGATACTGACTTTTAGAATTGCTACTTCCAATAGGTGGCACTAGAGTTCACGTCCTCTCTGAAGAGGCAATTTGCATATTTAATTTCCCAGAGGAGCATTGCATGGCCTATAAGTCTCCTTACACTATTATATCAGTCAGGCATTTCACTCTCCACAAGGAGAGACATTACCCCTTAGACCTGGGCTTGCTTAAAGAAATCATTTTTCTCGGCAACACATTGTCTTCTGTAAAAATGGCATATAGAGAACATGATGCCCTATGCGCACAGAACAATCATATTAACAATTATTCTGTGCACATGGAATTGTGGTTGGCCTATTTAAATAGGCTATTAAGTGATGGACGAGAGATATTTCTGTAGCTGATCAGCGGTTGTTTAATGGCCGTTCTAAATTTCTCCTCTGGTGGGCCCCTTAAAAAAATCATGATACTTCCCGTTTCTCATGAGTATAGTCTAGATTGATACCAACAGTAAGTGCTGCAAAATCAGCTAATCCAGCGAGTCTCCTTCTCGTCTGGTTGGCCACCCATTCTCAGCTTTATTTCTGCTGGAGATTTGGGCCCATTTTAACAATGATCTCACTGTTTAGCTTCTCGTGATGCTGCTCCACCCAAGAATTTATTATGTTGGGTCTTTTAATGTGTAGATCTTGGAAAATAGGATATAAACAGTATGAGGATGATATCATTAAACTGGAGCCAACAAAGGCAATTAATAATGGGTGGGGGAGATATTTCCTTACATATGTTAGATTATATTTTGGGACAGATTAATATTTCAGGGATGGCTATAATATGTATGAGCGAGAAATCAAGGTCACAGATGTGAGGTTATCCAGTTGTGTAAGTTCTTCTTGAGATGTTTCGATAACACTCCCAAGTATCAGTTGCTGTATAGATCATGTAAAAATGTGCAATTCCAGAAATCCTTCTATAGCAGGGGTCTCCAATCTCTGACTCGTGGCTATGGGCCAGCTTGATGCATTACCATTAGTGATGAGCGAGTATGCTTGTCACTACTCTGTACTCGCACGAGTATCACTGTACTCGGGCTACTCGGCGGGTACCGAGTAATTTCGCGATACTCGTGCTGTACTCGTGGTCTTCATCTTTGCATGTTGGCGCTCTTTTGAGAGCCAGCCCTCATGCAGGGATTGGCTGGCAGACCACTGCAATGCCACAGCCCTGTTAGTTGTGGAATTGCAGTGATTGGCCGGCCTGCACAGCGTGACCGAGCCTTTATACCGGCGGGCGCGCTGTGCTCTGCACACAGCCATCTCATATTCCCTGCTTTCCACGCCCACAGGCGCCTATGATTGGTTGCAGTGAGACACGCCCCCACGCTGAGTGACAGGTGTCTCACTGCACCCAATCACAGCAGCCGGTGGGCGTGTCTATACTGTGCAGTAAAATAAATAAATAAATAATATAAAAAAACGGCGTGCGGTCCCCCCAATTTTAATACCAGCCAGATAAAGCCATACAGGTGAAGGCTGGTATTCTCAGGATGGGGAGCCCCACGTTATGGGGAGCCCCCCACCCTAACAATATCAGTCAGCAGCCGCCCAGAATTGCCGCATACATTATATGCGACAGATCTGGGACTGTACCCGGCTCTTCCCGATTTACCCTAGTGCGTTGGCAAATCGGGGTAATAAGGAGTTAATGGCAGCCCATAGCTGCCACTAAATCCTAGATTAATCATGTCAGGCGTCTCCCCGAGATTCCTTCCATGATTAATCTGTAAATTACAGTTAAAAAACACACACACACGAAAAATCCTTTATTAGAAATAAAAAACAATAACAAAGTCCCTCATCACCAATTTATTAACCCCGACAAACCCTCCATGTCCGGCGTACTCCACAGTCCTCCAGCGTCGCGTCCAGCTCTGCTACATTCAGGTGACAGGAGCTGCAGAATACACCGCCGCTCCGGTCAGCTTCACACAGCAACTGAGGTGAGTAGCGCGATCAGCTGCTGTCAGTCAGGTAACTCACGGCCACCGCTGGATCCAGCGGTGCCGCGATTAACCTCAGTGACAGCAGCTGATCGCTATACTCACCTCATTTGCTGCGTGGAGCTGACCGGAGCGGCGGTGAGTAGCGCGATCAGCTGAGCTGTCACTGAGGTTACCCGCGGCCACCGCTGCATCCAGGTAACCTCAGTGACAGCTCAGCTGATCGCTATACGCACCTCAGTTGCTGCATGGAGCTGACCGGAGCGGCGGTGAGTAGCGCGATCAGCTGAACTGTCACTGAGGTTACCCGCGGCCACCGCTGCATCCAGGTAACCTCAGTGACAGCTCAGCTGATCGCTATACTCACCTCAGTTGGTGCATGGAGGTGACCGGAGCGGCGGTGAGTAGCGCGATCAGCTGAACTGTCACTGAGGTTACCCGCGGCCACCGCTGCATCCAGGTAACCTCAGTGACAGCTCAGCTGATCGCTATACTCACCTCAGTTGCTGTGTGAAGCTGACCGGAGCGGCGGTGTATTCTGCAGCTCCTGTCACCTTCATGCAGCACAGCTGGACGCGACGCTGGAGGTCCGTGGATTACGCCGGACATGGAGGGTTTGTCGGGGTTAATAAATTGGTGATGAGGGACTTTGTTAGTGTTTTTTATTCCTAATAAAGGATTTTTCGGGTGTGTGTGTTTTTTAACTGTAATTTACAGATTAATCATGGAAGGAATCTCGGGGAGACGCCTGACATGATTAATCTAGGATTTAGTGGCAGCTATGGGCTGCCATTAACTCCTTATTACCCCGATTAGCCAATGCACTAGGGTAAATCGGGAAGAGCCGGGTACAGTCCCAGAACTGTCGCATATAATGTATGCGGCAATTCTGGGCGGCTGCTGACTGATATTGTTAGGCTGGGGGGCTCCCCATAACGTGGAGCTCCCCATCCTGAGAATACCAGCCTTCAGCCGTATGGCTTTATCTGGCTGGTATTAAAATTCTGGGGACCGCACGCCGTTTTTTTTAATTACTTAATTATTTATTTCACTGCACAGTATACACACACACACCGGCTGCTGTGTTTGGGTGCAGTGAGACACCTGTCACTCAGCGTGGGGGCGTGTCTCACTGCAACCAATCATAGGCGCCGAAAAGCAGGAAAGCAGGGAATACGAGATTGTTTAATGAGCGGCCGGCTTTTTCAAAAGAGGAAAAGCCGCCGGAGTTTAGTGAACAGCTGTGCAGCGTCGCGGCAGTGATCGGGGAACGGTAAGTAAGAGAGAGGGGGGAGAATGACCGACAGACTGTGAGAGGGGGACAGACAAGACAGAGAGAGATCGACAGAGCGAGACCGACCGACGGGAGATAGAATGAAAAAAAAAATGACCGACATCGCTAGTAAAAAGCACAAAACGTGCGTTTTGGACATCGGAATGCAACACAATGTTTTACGTAAAATCTTTCATGTATTAATCTCAAAAAGTAACATACACCAGCTCTATCTCACTATTGGGTATGTGCCCTTAACATTTCCGCCATGAAAATTCATTTTGGTGTCATTTTGGAAGGTTTTCTGGTGAGTCCGTAAAAATGGCGTAAAACTCAGACAAAATTGTTCACAGCTGTGACTTTTGAGTGATAAATGCTTCAAGGGGTCTTCCCCATGCTGTTGCCATGTCATTTGAGCACTCTTCTGAGACTTTTGTGACATTTTTAGGGTTTTTACATGCTGCCGGGGGTCATTTCATAAAAATACTCGGGTCTCCCATAGGATAACATTGGGCTCGGTGCTCGGGCCGAGTACACGAGTATCTTGGGATGCTCGGCCCGAGCCTCGAGCACCCGAGCTTTTTAGTACTCGCTCATCACTAATTAGCATCAAATCTAGTAAAAAGCTACGAAGATCAGGTCTCCAGATGGTCTATTTTCTGAGTAGCTCCACTGTAACAATTATGTAGATACTCTGGAATCTGATATCGTGGAATATAACAAAACTGAGACAAGGGTTGGTTAAATACTATGTATTAACAAATAATAGACACAGTGCAAATAACAGAAGGCAACTACAAATTAAATGTAAGTGCAAACCGCACTAATATGTGAATGTCCTGACAGCAAATGCAGTATTGAGCACAGCAAATAAGTGGCGAATGTCCAGAAGTTATTTGCACAGTAAACTAGTGGTGAATGTCCAGAAGTTATATGCACATTAAACAAGTGGTGAATGTCCAGAAGTTATATGCAGGTGTGCGTACAGCACTAATGCATGAGAGTCCAGAAGTTATGTCTAGTATAGTATGCATGAGTGCACACAGAAAACAAATAAGTGAATGTCCAGAATCTTATCCAAGAGTGCACACAGCAAAAAAATGGTTACCAGTATACTTCCAGGGCTAACAAAGTCCTGTACAAGTCCAGCACACAGCCCATACAGATAGAGTCCAGTATTAAGTACACTGATAACAAACAGAGAATCTAGTTCTTACAGATCAAGGTAGTCCAGCAGTGTAGAGCTCTTCTCCTAGAAGCATTGAGTGGAGAGAACCAGAGGCAGGATCAGGATAATGCACTATAGACTGCCGGCACCTGAGCAGTAATGAGGTGGAGCACAGAACTAACAAGCGGCAGCAAGAAGTCAAGGAGCGAGCCAGGAGAGATTCAGGAATCAGCAGCACAAAATACTCAGGCAAGGAATAAATCTCAGAACAGGACTTACAGTTAGGTCCAGAAATATTTGGACAGTGACACAATTTTCGCGAGTTGGGCTCTGCATGCCACCACATTGGATTTGAAATGAAACCTCTACAACAGAATTCAAGTGCAGATTGTAACGTTTAATTTGAAGGTTTGAACAAAAATATCTGATAGAAATTGTAGGAATTGTACACATTTCTTTACAAACACTCCAAATTTTAGGAGGTCAAAAGTAATTGGACAAATAAACCAAACCCAAACAAAATATTTTTATTTTCAATATTTTGTTGCAAATCCTTTGGAGGCAATCACTGCCTTAAGTCTGGAACCCATGGACATCACCAAACGCTGGGTTTCCTCCTTCTTAATGCTTTGCCAGGCCTTTACAGCCGCAGCCTTCAGGTCTTGCTTGTTTGTGGGTCTTTCCGTCTTAAGTCTGGATTTGAGCAAGTGAAATGCATGCTCAATTGGGTTAAGATCTGGTGATTGACTTGGCCATTGCAGAATGTTCCACTTTTTTGCACTCATGAACTCCTGGGTAGCTTTGGCTGTATGCTTGGGGTCATTGTCCATCTGTACTATGAAGCGCCGTCCGATCAACTTTGCGGCATTTGGCTGAATCTGGGCTGAAAGTATATCCCGGTACACTTCAGAATTCATCCGGCTACTCTTGTCTGCTGTTATGTCATTAATAAACACAAGTGACCCAGTGCCATTGAAAGCCATGCATGCCCATGCCATCACGTTGCCTCCACCATGTTTTACAGAGGATGTGGTGTGCCTTGGATCATGTGCCGTTCCCTTTCTTCTCCAAACTTTTTTCTTCCCATCATTCTGGTACAGGTTGATCTTGGTCTCATCTGTCCATAGAATACTTTTCCAGAACTGAGCTGGCTTCATGAGGTGTTTTTCAGCAAATTTAACTCTGGCCTGTCTATTTTTGGAATTGATGAATGGTTTGCATCTAGATGTGAACCCTTTGTATTTACTTTCATGGAGTCTTCTCTTTACTGTTGACTTAAAGACAGATACACCTACTTCACTGAGAGTGTTCTGGACTTCAGTTGATGTTGTGAACGGGTTCTTCTTCACCAAAGAAAGTATGCGGCGATCATCCACCACTGTTGTCATCCGTGGACGCCCAGGCCTTTTTGAGTTCCCAAGCTCACCAGTCAATTCCTTTTTTCTCAGAATGTACCCGACTGTTGATTTTGCTACTCCAAGCATGTCTGCTATCTCTCTGATGGATTTTTTCAGCCTCAGGATGTTCTGCTTCACCTCAATTGAGAGTTCCTTAGACCGCATGTTGTCTGGTCACAGCAACAGCTTCCAAATACAAAACCACACACCTGTAATCAACCCCAGACCTTTTAACTACTTCATTGATTACAGGTTAACGAGGGAGACGCCTTCAGAGTTAATTGCAGCCCTTAGAGTCCCTTGTCCAATTACTTTTGGTCCCTTGAAAAAGAGGAGGCTATGCATTACAGAGCTATGATTCCTAAACCCTTTCTCCGATTTGGATGTGAAAACTCTCATATTGCAGCTGGGAGTGTGCACTTTCAGCCCATATTATATATATAATTGTATTTCTGAACATGTTTTTGTAAACAACTAAAATAACAAAACTTGTGTCACTGTCCAAATATTTTTGGACCTAACTGTATAAGCAGGGCAGACAGGAAGGTCAAGGGCAAGGGAAAGACGATGCAACAGACTCTCTCTTGGACAAGGGCAAGAAAACACAATAAATTCCATGGAAACCCTGGACCTTATACGGTATATACACAAAAGAGTAGATCTGGATGGTCATATACTGTGCAGTGGGGGACAAATATAGTAGGCTGGAGATAGAATGATGTGTGGGCTAAAGTGGGCACATCCATCCTGCCTGCACAAGGACACACTTGGCTTTTTTTAGGCAAGTGCTGGTTGCCTTTATACTGAGTTATCAGTGTACCTACTGTGGGGTGAGGACGCACTAAATGTTGCTTGCGGACATTTCTCAGAATGAAATGTGGCTCTCACGGAAAGAAAGGTTGGTGTCCCCTGTACTATGGAAACACTAGAGCGCCATTTAAATAGATATAAGATTATCAACATGTTTATGTAGGCCCTGTTCACATCTGTTCAGACACTCTATTTGTCTGCTCCATTTTATTAATGTACAAATGGAATGAGTAATCTGTTGTGTCAGTTGTGCACTTGGAAGCATAAGGGTCCCAGTGTCTGCCTGGTTGTCCGCCTGCATATAGAAAGCATATACGCCTGAAAATGGTGCAAGACAGAGCAGACGTTTACTCCATCTGCACCATTATAGTCAATGACCCCATCGGCTCATGCGTCCGAAACCCGTTTTGCGGTGGTGTTTGGACGGAAGCTCCAACGGGACCACTGAACATAGGTAAAAATGCTATGTGAAACCAACCTAAGAGATATATATCATGACCATTCCCCACCATATAGTTAGGGGGTCCGTATACAGTGCTGTATGACACCCATTGTCCACAATGTTAAAAAAAAAAAGATATGAATTTTTCCGGTAGGGCACTGTATAGAAAAGCATTGCCACACATTTCTAAAGATGTTTGTGTGCCGCCACAGCAGCGGTTCGAACCACTCGGATCCGGGGGTAGTGTCCGTTCATGGCTCGAGGGTCTCCGGACCCGGGGGCTTAGGGACCACACTCTAAAGTAGAAGGGGGATATTTACAGGGGAGTTATAGTTTGTGACGCCACCCATGGTGTGCGGTAACTGGGAGTACCGCCGCTGCCGTTGGGAGTACCCGGGGTGAAGGAATGGGGCAGCAAGATGTTGTTGCCCTCCACGGGTAGGGGTAGGCCCCGGGACTCTGGATGGTGCTACTGGGTGCAGTGAAGGGGGAAATCACTCAGGTACTCACTCAGCCAATAAGCAGACGCTGACAACCGGGTAAACCAAGTCTCTGGTGTGCTGCATAGCGCAGTGGACCCGGAAGTGGTAATGTGACGCACTGGCCAGCCAGGTAGTCACAGAAAGAGTTAAACCTCCTGTGAGGCAAATCCGGGGATATGAAGAGGAATTATTATTGCCAGTCATAATCGCTCTCATCACTCCATGGCCGTGCCCCCTCCCTTCTTGTTCTCAATGTCCAACATCTTGGAAGGTGTCACATCCTAGCAACACATCCCATGGCCATCTCCTGTGATATGGAGATTAGATGATGTGGGAACAATGGACACAGGATGACTCCCTGCCGTGACCCTGTGGTAGGGGCTGCTATCTCATTATAAGGCTATGGAAGTATCCAGACAGAACGACTCCAGTAAAAAATGGTTCATATCTCGCAAGCCATATTTCCGATAAATATGGCAACCATAAAAATGGTGTCTCCGCATGCGGACGATGCTGGCACACCCTTTTTATGGGAGCAGGACCTGGGGAAATACCCCAGGCGTGATATCAGCCAATGGGGAACTAGTAGACAAGTCATGAGTCCTCTCGTTCTGTAGCTAAATTCATAACTGTCACAATGAGAGCGTTGGCGTCTGCCTACGACGCTCCCAGGCCAAGTTATGGCCATATCCCCTGTTGTGGATATTGTCCATAACTCCAGCCAGGGGTGGAGCAGTGCTCCCTCTGAGGTCACTAAGGTAGGAGGGGACCTGGATTTGCCCAGGTTGATAACCCTACTTCGGCCATTTTCCAGGGTTCTTTCGCCGGGGGTCACGTTTAGGAAACATCTGTGGGAAGGATCCTAGAAACCTGGTCTACAGCGCCCCCCTGTGGCCAGACGCACAAGGTAACTGCTGGAACTGTGTATGCCTGTTTGTAAACCATGCTTTATCTGTAACTGTACTCTGACATAACTGTATATTCTGTAGATTCCCTATTGTATATATTGTAGTTTCTAGTGTGCTTTAGGCTGATTAAATTATATAATTAATCTTGGGCTGTTCTGTTATCTCGATCTTGAATCCCACGTCTGTGTGTTCGGCTAATAGTTACCGTGAAGCGGTTGGTGGCAGCGAGTTTGTGCCAAGGATTATTGTGGGGAGGCCAGTGAGATTCGGGGAGATTTTATATATTCCGCCCGCGGAGGTCGGGGGAATATATACCCTACTCTCACCGGGGACCCTTCAATAATCGGCATAAGTAGTATAGTGGCCTCCTTGCTTATTGTCGGGCAATTCCATAATTGGCCTGACTATAAGAGGGGCGCTAGAGAGCGCGTCACGTGCTCTGTCTGTCGGTCGGGAGGTATAAAGGAGGGGTGACCCCCACTTGTTACCCCCCGATTGTGACGTACTGGTAGCCAGCGCGGGGGATTTCTGAGTGACCCCCCCGGTGGTTCGTGACATATTGGTGGCAGCGGTGGGATCGAGATAATAGTGTGTGTGAGTGTGAGACCCATACTCCCAGACACTAAAGACTGCCTGCAGCAGCTGTGGCTGCTGGGGTCTTCAGACTAGCTCAACACTAGAGTGTCAGAGTGCAGATACTGTAAGGTGTGTGGAGGCATCAGGTGTCAGTTCTGTGTCAGTGACCAAAGTCTGCAACAATGGCTGATGGCACCAGGAGCAAAGCCAAAGGAATGGCTCAGGCCAGAGACGATGAGAAGGTTGTCCACGAGTCCTCCAGGAGCCCGACGCCAGAGAACAGCTCTGCAGAGGACATCGCACAACCTGGCACTGATGGACAAGATGAGGAGCAGCTCACCCAAGGGTCCTCAACGAGCCAGATGCCAGCCCTCCGCTCTGCAATGGACAGTGAATCACCAGGCTCCGCAGCGGGCCGCAGATCACCACGTGCCATTCCACCAAGCCTGGGAGGCTCGGATAGCCTTCTTCAAATGGCTATGGCCCTACTCCAGGCTGGAGACCGGGAGGGCTACAAGGAACTCCTGGCAGAGCGCAGGGCAGAGCGGCAGGCAGCACGTGAAGAGCGAGAGCGAGAGCGACAGGCAGACCGTGACCACCAGCTGCATCTAGCCAAGCTCCAGCCCTCATCAGCCACACGTGACCTTCAAGACACCAAACTTCCAAAGGTCCGTGTTGAGGACTTCCCAGTGCTGGAGAAGGATGGAGACTTGGACTCTTTCTTGACTGCTTTTGAACGGACTTGCTTGCAGCACCATCTGGACAAGGATCAGTGGGCCAAATACCTGACCCCCCGTCTAAGGGGTAAGGCCCTGGATATCCTTGGGGACTTGCCTACTGAGGCAGATCAGGGCTACGACACCATCAAGCGGGCCCTGATCCAACAGTACAACCTCACTCCGGAGTCCTACCGCAAGAAGTTCCGGACCCTGCAGAAGGGACCAAAGGACTCCTGGGCTGACCACCGGCGGGCACTTGCCCGAGCTGCCGACCACTGGACCCAAGGCCTGCAGCTTTCCACCGGACCGGAGATCCTGGACTTGGTCATCACAGAGCAACTCCTGTGGAACTGCCCTGAGGATCTCCGCCAGTTCATCCGAGACCAGAAGCCAAAGGGGTCCACGGCTACAGCTGCCCTGGCCGATGACTACACCAACAACCGGGCCCCTGAGGCCAGGAGAGCGGCCACCAGCAGCACCTGGAGAGGGGGTAAGATGAATTCTGCGACTGCCCCACCTGCCCCTAGACTGCAGGGGGTGTCCCCCTCAACTCCCCTCTCCAGGCCCGTGCCAGAACCAAGACGGTGCCACCAGTGCAACCTACCTGGACACTTCAAGGCCATGTGCCCTCAGCGTCCCAAGGCCCCGGCTCCGTCCCCGTCCCAAGGGCCGCCCAAGGTGTATTGTGTGGGTGGGGGTGGTGGTAGGTCCCTGGACAGCTTCCAACCTGTCACCGTCGGCCGGTCTGTGACCATAGGACTGCGAGACAGCGCCTCGGAGGTGACTCTGGTGCGGCCTGAGATGGTGTCCCCCCAAGACTTGATACCTGGAAAAACCCTCGCTGTCTCCGGGATTGGAGGCATTGACCCGGCGCTGCCTGTTGCTGGCATTTATGTGGACTGGGGCGCAGGGCGAGGGGTGAGAGAGGTGGGGGTAACTGATCGGATCCCCGCAAACGTGCTACTTGGGACAGATTTGGGGCAGATACCTCCCAGTTTGGGCCCCCCCCAAGGGCTGAACCTTCAGCCAGTACTGACGTGCCTCCGGACAATGTTAATGTGTTATCTATGAATGATGTGAGGGAGGGGGGAGTGAACTCTGATTTTTCTGCTTGCATAGACACACACACAGCTGCAGCTGTGACAGGAGGGGAGGGGGTCAGAGAAAGGTGTGACAATGCCTCTACAAGTAATCAGCCTGTGAGCTGGGATCTGTTGCCCTCTGCAGGGATAAGCAGAGAGCAGGGTGCTGCAGGGGGAGGACCAGTGTGTGGGGTGGGGGCTACCACAGCAAATGTGGGGTCCCCAGAGATTTCACAGCGGGGTTCTGTTGCTGCAGGGGGGAACAGGCAGGTGAGATTGGGGCCGGTCCCGGAGCGGAAGTGCTCCCAGGTAAGATCTCGGTGCAGGGTTCCCCCACAACCGGGGTGTCAGGAAGCCAGGTAGGTCTGCCTGAACCGGCGACTTGGTCAGGAACGGAGGAGGAGCAGGCACGACCCACGGTCGCAGCGGCTGTGGCCGCTGTCACCCGCAGTGGGAGTGCTGGAAGCCAAGGGGCCTCCCGGAGGTCCGATATCTCTTCCCCTTCTGACCAAGTGGCAGCCGAGTCAGGTGGAGGCCAGGACACAGGTCCCGGGGTACTGACCGAAGATGTGACAGTCTCGTCGATTCTGGACACATCTAGTCAGGGGTTTCAGGCAGCGTTAGAAGCTGACGACAGCCTGAAAGCTCTAAAGGAGCAGGCGGCACAGCCTCCCTCGGACCCGGACCCGGAGCGAGTGGTCTGGGACCAAGGACGGCTGTACCGGGTCACGGTCCAGCAGGGTTCACCGGAGGCGTGGCCCAGGGACCGACAGTTGGTGGTACCCTATCCGTTCCGGACGGAGTTGTTGCGGATCGCACATGAGATTCCGATGGCCGGACACCTAGGGATCGCTAAGACCAAGGCCAGGTTAAACCAGCATTTCTACTGGCCAAAAATGGGGGCCGATGTGGTTGCCTACTGCCGTTCGTGTGAAACCTGTCAGAGAGTGGGGAAGGCGGGGCCACACCCCAAAGCCCCACTGGTATCTCTGCCAATCATCGATGAGCCTTTCAGGAGGGTGGCTGTGGATCTGGTCGGCCCGCTGGCCATCCCCAGCAGCTCCGGGAAACGCTTCATACTAACGGTAGTGGACTATGCCAACCGGTACCCAGAAGCAGTGGCCTTGTCGTCCATTCGGGCTGACAAGGTGGCCACCGCCTTGCTGGAGATTTTCTCCCGAGTGGGTTTTCCCCAGGAAATGCTCACTGACCGGGGGACCCAATTCATGTCCCAGCTGATGGAGGCCCTCTGTAAGCAAGTCCAGGTGCGACATCTGGTGGCCAGCCCGTACCATCCACAGACTAATGGCCTGTGCGAGCGGTTCAATGGCACCCTAAAGCAGATGCTTAAGATGTTGGTCGACTCCCACGGGCGTGACTGGGAGCGGTATCTCCCACACCTGTTATTTGCTTACCGGGAGGTTCCACAGGCCTCAACGGGATTCTCACCGTTTGAGCTCCTGTACGGGCGACGTGTGCGGGGCCCCCTGGCTCTGGTGAAAGAGGCTTGGGAAGGGGATTTGGCCACCCCTGGAGTGTCGGTTATCGAGTATGTCATGCGCTTCCGGGACAAAATGCAGGCCTTGACGCAACTGGTACACGACAATATGGCTCAAGCCCAGGCCGATCAGAAGCGTTGGTACGACCAGAACGCTTGTCAGAGGACCTACCAAGTGGGTCAAAAGGTGTGGGTACTGGTCCCCGTACCACAGGACAAGCTTCAGGCAGCCTGGGAAGGCCCATACCTCGTGTACCAGCAGCTCAACCCTGTGACGTACCTGGTCACCCTGGACCCTGCCCGTGGAAGGCGGAAGCCCTTCCATGTGAACATGATGAAGGCACATCATGAGCGGGAGGCATGTGCGCTCCCCGTGTGCAACCTACCCGAGGAGGGAGAAGCGGAAACCCTCTTGGATATGCTAGCCCAGGTTAGGGCAGGCGGATCCATTGAGGATGTGGAGGTTGGCCACCAGCTCTTGGAGGACCAACGGTCCCAGCTGTGGGCCACCCTACACCCCTTCCGGGGGTTGTTTACCAACCAGCCCGGAAGGACTGACTTGGCTGTCCATCACGTGGACACTGGGGATCATCCCCCGATCCGGCGTTCAGCATATCGGGTCTCCCTGGAGGTGCAGCAACACATGCGCCAGGAGATTGACGAGATGCTGAAGCTGGGGGTGATCCAGGCATCCAACAGCGCTTGGGCCTCGCCTGTAGTCCTCGTCCCTAAGAAGGACCGAACCACTCGGTTCTGCGTGGACTACAGGGGGCTCAATGCTGTCACGGTCGCCGATGCGTACCCAATGCCACGCATCGATGACCTGCTCGATCAGTTGGCCGGGGCTCAGTACCTGACCATCATGGACCTGTGCCGGGGATATTGGCAGATCCCCCTGACTCGCAAGGCCAGGGAACGCTCTGCCTTTATTACCCCATTTGGACTGTACGAGTCCACGGTGATGCCATTCGGGATGAGGAATGCCCCTGCCACTTTCCAGCGGATGGTCAACACCCTGCTCACGGGACTTGAAGGGTACGCGGCCGCGTACCTGGATGACATTGCCGTCTTCAGTCCCACCTGGGAGGACCACCTAGAGCATCTAGCACAGGTGCTCAGGCGGATCCACCAGGCAGGTTTGACCATCAAGCCGGGAAAGTGTCAGCTGGCCATGAGCGAGGTCCAGTACCTCGGTCACCGGGTAGGCGGGAGAACACTGAAGCCCGAGCCTGAGAAAGTGGAGGCCATTGCGTCCTGGCCCACCCCCAGGACCAAGAAGCAGGTGATGTCCTTCTTGGGGACCGCTGGGTACTATAGGAGGTTTGTTCCATGCTATAGTAGCCTGGCAAAGCCCTTGACGGACCTCACCAAGAAGAAGCTGCCCTCTGCAGTCGATTGGACAATGGACTGCGAGACAGCCTTCCGGGCCCTAAAGGACGCCCTGTCCAGCCCGCCTGTGCTACAGGCAGCCGACTTCACGCGGCCGTTTGTAGTACAGACCGACGCCAATGACTTCGGCCTCGGTGCGGTGCTCAGCCAGGTGGACTCTGCGAGCCAAGAGCACCCAGTCTTGTACCTGAGCAGGAAGCTGTTACCAAGGGAAGTGGCCTATTCCACGATGGAAAAGGAGTGCCTGGCCATAGTGTGGGCCCTGCAGCGTCTGCAACCCTATCTATACGGGCGCCACTTCATCGTGGAGACGGACCACAATCCCCTCAGCTGGTTGCACACCGTCTCTGGGACGAACGGGCGATTGTTGCGATGGAGCCTTGCGCTCCAGCAATACAACTTCACCATTCGCCACAAAAGGGGCCGGGACCACGGTAACGCAGACGGGCTGTCCCGACAAGGAGAGGTCGCGGACGGGCGCACGGGGGAACACCGGAGTGTGCTGCCCCCTAGCGCCCTCAAAAGGGGGGAGGTGTGAGGCAAATCCGGGGATATGAAGAGGAATTATGATTGCCAGTCATAATCGCTCTCATCACTCCATGGCCGTGCCCCCTCCCTTCTTGTTCTCAATGTCCAACATCTTGGAAGGTGTCACATCCTAGCAACACATCCCATGGCCATCTCCTGTGATATGGAGATTAGATGATGTGGGAACAATGGACACAGGATGACTCCCTGCCGTGACCCTGTGGTAGGGGCTGCTATCTCATTATAAGGCTATGGAAGTATCCAGACAGAACGACTCCAGTAAAAAATGGTTCATATCTCGCAAGCCATATTTCCGATAAATATGGCAACCATAAAAATGGTGTCTCCGCATGCGGACGATGCTGGCACACCCTTTTTATGGGAGCAGGACCTGGGGAAATACCCCAGGCGTGATATCAGCCAATGGGGAACTAGTAGACAAGTCATGAGTCCTCTCGTTCTGTAGCTAAATTCATAACTGTCACAATGAGAGCGTTGGCGTCTGCCTACGACGCTCCCAGGCCAAGTTATGGCCATATCCCCTGTTGTGGATATTGTCCATAACTCCAGCCAGGGGTGGAGCAGTGCTCCCTCTGAGGTCACTAAGGTAGGAGGGGACCTGGATTTGCCCAGGTTGATAACCCTACTTCGGCCATTTTCCAGGGTTCTTTCGCCGGGGGTCACGTGTAGGAAACATCTGTGGGAAGGATCCTAGAAACCTGGTCTACAGCGCCCCCCTGTGGCCAGACGCACAAGGTAACTGCTGGAACTGTGTATGCCTGTTTGTAAACCATGCTTTATCTGTAACTGTACTCTGACATAACTGTATATTCTGTAGATTCCCTATTGTATATATTGTAGTTTCTAGTGTGCTTTAGGCTGATTAAATTATATAATTAATCTTGGGCTGTTCTGTTATCTCGATCTTGAATCCCACGTCTGTGTGTTCGGCTAATAGTTACCGTGAAGCGGTTGGTGGCAGCGAGTTTGTGCCAAGGATTATTGTGGGGAGGCCAGTGAGATTCGGGGAGATTTTATATATTCCGCCCGCGGAGGTCGGGGGAATATATACCCTACTCTCACCGGGGACCCTTCAATAATCGGCATAAGTAGTATAGTGGCCTCCTTGCTTATTGTCGGGCAATTCCATAATTGGCCTGACTATAAGAGGGGCGCTAGAGAGCGCGTCACGTGCTCTGTCTGTCGGTCGGGAGGTATAAAGGAGGGGTGACCCCCACTTGTTACCCCCCGATTGTGACGTACTGGTAGCCAGCGCGGGGGATTTCTGAGTGACCCCCCCGGTGGTTCGTGACACCTCCTTGGTACCACCTGATCCCACACTGGTACAGTGAAGCAGCTGCCCCCTCCCCCCAGTGTAACAAAAAGAGCAGGAGGGGAGGCGTTTGAGTCAGTCAGTGGAAGGAGAAAGAGAGGAGAGCAGTCAGGGTTGTGGCTCCTGGGCTGCTGGGGAAGTGGAGAAAGGAGAAAGCCGAGTCTTGGAGCTGAAGTAGAGAGTAGGCTCAGGGGCACCTGTAGTGGACTGGGGCAGGCTAGTGGCCCGCTGGTAGTGTGCACAGGACCCCGGACTTGTGCAAAGAGAGGACTTCCCACGTCCGAAACAGAGAAGGTGACTCAAAGCTGGAGTGCAGAGGAGAGAGGGCCCTGCTTCGTGTACCGGGTGTGGGATCCGAACACCACTGTACCAAAGGCCTACGGACACCAGCAATTTCTGGTTAAGTACTGGACCCTGTGCTTCCTGACCCTACACATGAAAACAGCCTCATCCAACACCAGGACAACCGAACTGTGAGTTTCCTGCTCCCTGCAATCCCTGCCACTACCACAACTCCCAATCGGGCCCCGGGACTACAACTCCCCTACCTGTGGAGGGGATCCCACCTTGCTGCCCCGCTCCATCAGTCCCGGGCACGGTCCCCAGAGGCAGCGGCGGTGCCACCATCTCATCACCGCAACCCACGGGTGGCGTCACAGACAATCCCCTTTACATATTCCCCTTTTGTTGTGGAGCCTGGGATCACAGAACAGGTCACGCCACCATGATACCTCTAGAAGCGACCCCATTGGCCCGGCTCTGAGTACCCCCTATCCCTGGGCGACACAGTAACTATAATGCTGTTAGTGATGAGCGGGCCTGTGAATATTTGGGTTCACCGAACCAGCATGGACTTAAAAAAAAAATCAGGTTTGGCAGCCGAACTTGACCCTGGGTGTCAAACCCCATAAAAGTCTAAGGGACCTTAACTTATGTGTTATAAAATGGTGTTAGTAAAGGCTAGGGGAGCAGCAAAAGAAAGAAAATAAAGAATAAAACAGGACAGTTATATTTACTGATCTCCCCCTTTGACTGTAACACTGCTTCCGGGTCCGACTATTAGTTCTCATGCAGATTTTCTGCTTCCACCACCCACCATCAGTTTTGGCGTTTGTGATTGGTTGCGGTCAGACTGCGCCCCCTCCCTCTGTGACAGCATCTGTGTTTTGTTGGAATCACACACTGTCTGCATCACTATAGTGGTGTGAAAATAAATAAATAAATTAGAAAAATTTAGAAAAATTTAGAAAAATTACATAGGGTCACAAATATATTAATACCCAGTGCAGATAAAGCAAACGGCTACAGGCTGCAGACCCCAGCCATGTGCGTTATCTTGGGTGTGTAAGAAAATGCGAAAGACAACATGCAGCTTTTTCAAAATTATTTCAATAATTTTTAAAAACAGCGTGTGGTCCCCCCAATTTTGATACCGGGGCAAGATTAAGAAGACAGCTGGGAGCTGGTTTCTCAGCCTGGTGAGGCCCATGTGTATTGGGCTCCCCCAGCCTAAAAATAGCACCCTGCAGTCACTCCGGAATTTTCGTATCCGCTAGATGCGCCAATGCCGGCACTTTACCCGGCTAATCCCGATTGCTTTGGTGCGGTGGTAATCAGGGTAATATAAGGCGTTATTGACAGCTGTTGGTTATTTAATGATCACTGTTTGTGGCTATATTTAGGTAACATCTATGTATAAGAAATGATTTGGATAACATCATGCATTTTGTGCATCATTCACACATATGTTATTGAGGAATATTTCCTATTGAGTATAGTTAGGGTATATATGTACATTATAAATTCAGAGAGGGGGTGACAAAGACTGAAAAAAAAATATTTAATGATAAAATTATATATGTATATAAAAACATGTATGGTATGTAGGCAGAATAAATGTTTATGGTTGCATATTATGTGATCTGCCTCATTCTTGAGAAAATATTTATTTAATCTGTTGACTTTGTTACTCTAATCATTAGACCAGCTTTTTAGGTATTCAAATAATGCAACTTTATAGAATTAGGTAGTGGGGTGTTTTTCCAAAAGGGTTAATGTTTCAAAGTTTTTTATATATATGGATTTGTTTTTATTTATCTGCGTATGCCTATTTGTAAGGAGTAATTTCCAAAACGCGTAAGGCGGGGGCCCTATTAGGTCCACATCATGGCACATAATTGATTTTATCATGTATGTGATTTCTCAATAAAGAAGGCAGAATTTTTTATGGAAAAATTTGGTGCTGGACCTTTCCTTTTTTCTATTTGACTTGTGGTATCAGGCACGTCCGTGCACCTGTGGGTCTGCAGAACGAACGGTGAGCTTTCTCCCCACCCTTGTTTTCTTTGGATTACATCAAGAGCTGAGTTTTATCTGGTGCTTGCAATGTTTTAGGTTTTGGGTTCAAATCCTGGGAAGACACAAAAAAAGAAAAATTATCATGACTGTAATTGTATTTTATTATACCGTATATAGTAGTTTTATAGGAACAAAACAAATTTGACTTTTTCTTCACTTCTAGAATACAGGGACATAGAAATACACTGCTATGTACAGATGTATCTCTATGTATCAGTATAATCTGTATTTGAGTTCACGGTCTGCATTGTAGCTTCAAGAATACCAAATTTTCGTACCATCATTTAATATTGTCTGTGGCTCATAGCTAGAGCTGCTGCTTGTAATCCTGGAGAGTGTGAGTTTGATTCTCTGGGAGACCAGATCACAAGAAAAGAAGGGATTTGTTATCTCCTTCATCCCTGAAGAGACCATTTGCATATTTCCTAGAGAAGCATTGCAGCTATAAGTCTCTTCACTGGCAGCCTGATTGGTTTGTCAGTCTCTGCAAGGAGAAAAGCTTTCTCATCAGCCCCCATTATAGCTTCTCATATAGCCAGATCAGATCTCATACTTTGCACTGACAAGGGACAATCACCCCAAAACACCTGGTCTGCAAAATGAGGTTCTGATCTGGCATAAATCCTAAGAGGTACTCTACACGCTGCGACATCGCTAGCATCGGCTAGCGATGTCCAGCGTGATAGAACCCGCCCCTGTCGCACATGCGATATGTGTTGATTGCTGCCGTAGCGAACATTATCGCTATGGCAGCGTCATACACACATACCTGGTCAGCGACATCGCTATGGCTGCCAAACAATCCCTCCTTCAAGGGGGAGGTGCGTTCGGCGTCACCGCGACGTCACTAATCGGCCGCCCAATAGAAGCGGAGGGGCGGAGATGAGCGGGACATAACATCCTGCCCACCTTCTCCCTTCCGCATTGCCGTTGGGACGCAGGTAAGGAGATGTTTTTCGCTCCTGCGAGTTTACACACAGCGATGTGTGACGCCGCAGGAGCGACAAACAACATCGTACCTGCGGTCGACCCGACATTATGGAAATGAATGACGTTACACAGATCAGCGAGATTGTACGCTTCTGTGCTCGTTCATTGTTACATCTAGGATTTACACGTTGCGATGTCGCTATCGGCGCCGGATGTGCGTCACTACCAACGTGACCCCGACGATATAGTGGTAGCGATGTCGCAACGTGTAAAGTACCCCTAAGTCATATGAAAAGGCTTGTTAAAGGGTCACTTTTGACTTCTGGATTGCTACTTCCAATAGGTGGCACTAGAGTTCGTCTCCTTCCTCCCTGAAGAGACAAGTTTCTTAAATGTATGCACATAAAAGAGATGCTAGCCACATCCTCTAAGTGGAGGAGCTACGGAGCGGGCGAAAACAGGGAGTGGAAGTCGAGAAAAAGCCAGGACAGCGGAATTGGGCCCTCAAATCAGGACATTCTTGCTGAATCCAAGACAGTTATCTTACCTCACACTGAATTCATTGGACAAGCCAACTTCTTTTCCTTGAGCTCTTCTATTCCTTTCTAAAGCCTATCACTACAATGAAGGGTCTGTGCCAGGTTTTTGGGTTCCTGTGGCTACCACTATTATGTATTATCTATGGTTGTCACTGTTATGGAGTCCTTCTTATCAGAATTGCTCTCAGGTCCTATTGCTGTCACTGTGAAGGTCCATGTTTTCATTCTGGGTTAATATTTATCGGTACCTTGTCAAGAGCATTTTCCAGAAAATGGCTGAGAATTTGGGCACACTCCAAGACTTTCTCCATGGGTTTTATTAATATGGCAAACATCTGAAACCTATTAAAGCAAATTATTAGAATTATTATATAAATGAGAGCAGCTGTAAGAGTTGCTTACTTTGTGTCTTACGTCTAAAAGTCAGACATCGTTTTTCAGTGCTAATCCTTTCTGGAGTAGAAGGCCAACATCCTCGTCCAGCTCCCGTGTGCTCCATTCTGGGTGATGCGTCACTAAACTGATTAGATGATTAGATGCACTCATCCTTTGGGTTAGGTGAGGTCATTGTTCTCTTCCAAACCATTGTCGTACAACTCGTTCCATCCAGTGTTAATTTATGTGATCAAATCCGCATTATATTTATAGTTAGTTATCCCAATGTGAAGTAATGCTTTACGGAAAACTATCTGGATGTGTCATGATAATTTCCATGTTGGATACAACCAGAGAAGCCTTTTCTTTCTTGTTTGGAAGACTCCGACTGCCAAAACACCCTGCAGCTTGGAGATGTGCACTGCCAGCAGCCGGGAAGTGTCGTACACTCAGACTATAGGCAGCAAACCTTCCTGGGAACAGATGTAGACTGTATACCTTTTGAATTATTTTTTTTCTGTAGGACCCTCAATAAGCAAATCGAGTAAACACCAGATTTGGTCTTCAAAGGATCTCTCTTCTGTCTGCCAATATGAAATGTAGTGATAGGGACGTTGGGTAAACAAGGAAATTTAGTGAATGTTTAACCCACCCAGTTCTGGAGACACTTAGAAAGAATTGCCGTATAACCGTTTTGTCTGAGCTTCTCCATAAGGTTTCAATTAACTCTAATGTCTATAATTTCTTTTATAGAGATCTCACAGTGAAATGAAATACATGGAAATTACACAATCGGGCCATGTCTTTTTAGGTTAGCATGTAAATAGCCGCATGGGACCGTAAAGTCACGTGTTTTCTCGGAATACGACGTGGTGGTGTCAGTTAGAGTGGAAATCATCCAAGACCTATATGTTGTGTTACTCTGCGGTTGCTTGGATCTTGTTTATTGCCCATGGTTCCTAAAACTTTACTATTATTGAAACAATAAAAACCCCTGAAAAATGTATTAAGGGTTATTCCCATCCGCAAGAGATCATTTGCAAGTAGCTGGAGATCCCACCACTGGAACATCTACTGATCCCAAGAATGGGGCTTTGAAGTACAGTCCAATAGATAACGGAGCATTCGAATCTCATTCTCAGGGTTGGTGACCCCCAGCCATCAGCCAAGAAAGTTACCTTATGGAAAAGTGATAACTTGTTAAGATGAGAGTATCCCTTTAACTCTAAAGAGCTGGTTACATGAAAACCATCATAGTCCATATGACCTGCTATGGCTTAGGACTCTCTTATAGTTTAGGAGGCTCAACCCTCATGCAGACCACTTATCGGAAGCTCAACTTTATACTGCCATGTAGGGTGCCGGTGGGCGGTAGTTGTGGGCGGTAGTGTCCCCAATAATTGTGTAGAATGTGTTACACTCACTTGCTCATTGCTGCCTTCAGTTTCCCCCATCTCAGGAAGCCAATCACATGTAAATCAGGTGACACTTGGTTTTGTTTTATATAAAAAAAACCCCTTTTACTTGGTAACAACCTTATTGTCCACTGGAAACACATCACAACAGGTATATACACTTCAATGGCTCCGTCCAAATTTATTCACTCATCTCAAGTACGTACCCCAATTGGTTTCACAAAAGAGACAGCTTTGTTTCACCTACAGAAGAGCTAATTTTTCTGCTGTATTTTTCTCAAGGAGCATTTCCTGGCTTATAAGATTTTAGACCCTCACACACTCATTTTGCTCATTTTCAGGCACTTTCCACAAACACAAAATACAAGTAACAGCAAGTAAAAGCAAAAGGTTTTTCCCCTTATTTACCAGGATGGGGACATATATACCAGGAGGGGGACAGTAGATACTAGGAAGAGGACAGTATATACCAAGAGGGGCCCAGCGGGGGGACAGTATACAATAGGAGGGCCCCAGGAGGGGTACAGCGGATACCAGGAGGGGGACAGTATATATGAGCAGGGCCCCAGGAGGGGAACAGTAAATACCAGGAGGGGGACAGTAAATACCAGGAGGGGCCCAGGATGGGGACATATACACCAGGATGGTGACATATATACCAGGATGGGGACATTTTTACCATGATGGGGTTATATAAACATCAGGATGTGGGCTAGAATGGAGACATATATGCTAGGATGGGGAACATATATGCCAAGATGGGGGAAATACTTACCAGGATGGGGGCATATATACTAGGATGGGGGACATATTTACAAGGAAGGAGTCCAGGTTGGGGGGGCATTAGAACAGGGTTGGGGACATTACTATATAATGGGGATGTGCAACTCTACCTATCCCTCATCCAACCCCTGTGAACTATACTGCCACATTGTGCCAAAATAATACTGAAATATTACAGCCCTTTCTATTCTATCATATACCGTAAATAGGGGCCTTTAATAATTTCCCAATTTCCCAATCTTCAATGTTTAACAAATACTTATCTACTGAATACTTTGTTCTTGGCTTCTTTTTGATTCCCTTAGAATCAGCTTTGATTGGAGCCTTGTAGCTACGATGGGAACGTTCTCCTTTCGTATTTCTGCAGTTAGATGCATTAACATTCAGTAGTATGTGGTAAAATATTCAATGTTACTAAAATGGTCTGTGAAAAGCAACTTGTCCTAGTTTTCTCCTAGGATGTGAATGTTCTCTGGAGAGAAGAAAAAAAATAAACCTGCGCAGTTATGTAAAATATTATGACTTTTATATGAGGACTATTTATACCCTGCGGATAATTTTAGACCTCCGGGTCTCTGTATAGAAGTATGGTGTTTATTCTATGGTGTTAGAGATACAAACAGCACCTGGCCAATGGCGGCCGTCGCAATAGCGACTGGGTTGAGTTTTATTTAAATATTGTCAACTTTGAGTATAGTGATAGAAAACAGCCAACTGGTGTATGTAACATTTATAACAGATGGCGGAGGTAATAATGCGCACAGCTAGTCAGTAATATGGGATTCAGAAACTTAGACTTATTCCCACATGTCAACTCTAAAGGGGGCTTTACATGTAATGAAATCGCTAACGAGATGTCGTTGGGGTCACGGAATTCATGACGCATATCCGGCCTCATTAGCGACGTCGTTGCGTGTGAAACGCACGAACGACCGCTAACGATAAAAATTAGTCACCTAATCGTTGATCGTTGACACATCATTCTAATCCTAAATATCGTTGCTGGTGGAGGACGCAGGTTGTTCGTCGTTCCTGCGGCAGCACACATCGCTATGTGGGACACCGCAGGAACGAGGAACAACATCCTGTGGCTGCCGGCAATGAGGAAGGAAGGAGGGGGGCGGGATGTTCGGCCCGCTCATCTCCGCCCCTCCGCTTCTATTGGGCGGCCGCTTACTGGCGCCGCTGTGATGCCACACGAACCGCCCCCTTAGAAAGGAGGCGGTTCGCCGGCCACGGCGACGTTGCTAGGAAGGTAAGTATGTGTGACGGGTGTTAGCGATGTTGTGCGCCACGGGCAGCGATTTGCCCGTGACGCACAACCGATGGGGGTGGGTGCTTTCACCAGCGACATCACTAGCGATGTCGCTGTGTGTAAAGTGGCCTTAACTTTGATTTCTCAGTAGAGAACAGTGCAACTTTTTTGGCCATCTTTGGTATAAAAATCATGGTCTGCAGCCATATTTGGATCATTACATGTTATATGCACATACAGTAGAGAGGTGTAGTCAGATCAATTTTAAAGATGTCTGAAAAAATTACAGAAGCCAAGGACGGATAAAAATAATAAAATGATGTATACTCACCAGTTCTAACCCTCATAGCTCGAGCGTAGGACACTCCAGTGATCTATGCTGGGACGAGAAACAATGAGTCTCTTCAATTTCAGTCACCAGACCTCTGCAGCATATAATTGTCTGCAGTGGTAAGGAATGGAGGAAATAAGGGCTTGGAATGGGGCACATAAGGGCTCAGAATGGGGAACATACAATATCCCCCCATCCTGAGCCCTTATGACCCCATCCTGAGCTCTTATGACCCAATCCTGGGCCTTATTGTCACCCATCCTGGTCTTTATGTCCCCATCGTGGCCCTTATGTCACCCATCCTGGCTCTTATGTCACCCATCCTGGTCTTTATGTCCCCATCGTGGCCCTTATGTCACCCATCCTGGCTCTTATGTCATCCATCCCAGTTCTGCTGACATAAGGGCTCAGAATGGGGGACATACAATATGTCCCCCATCCTGAGCCCTTATGACCCCCATCCTTCTCTCTTATGTCCCCCATCCTTCTCTCTTATGTCCCCCATCCTTCTCTCTTATGTCCCCCATCCTGGGCTTTATGTCACCCACAGAATTCAAAAGAAGTAAAAGAACATACCTAACAAAAAACCTTCATAAAAACATACATTTATTGATAAATATTTAAAATACAAGACAATAATAGATTATTCAAACAAAAGCAATACCAAAAGAAGACAAACTCACTAGTGCACAGATGAGGGAGGAGAGCTAATGAATGCCCTACAATAGAAACCTTCCTCCTGTACACTACCTAGCAGCAGAGGTCGGCACCCTATATAATCGATATGGTGCCCCCACTCGTCGTTGACTCTCCCTTACCTCCCCTGACTCACCCTAACTCAATAATGAAAAAAGTGCACGTGCCTATTAATAAAGTTTTAAGTAGAGCTCAAACAACAGGGCACAATAAATCAAGGGGGCTACTTATCATTCTGATGTGCCGGAAATACTCTTCAAGCCTCAACGAATCAGTGTATCAAGTTATCAATGGCATGGAGATTATATCAGGCTCCTGATGAACCGTAAGGAGAAACGCATTGAGGCTTTTTGAGGGTGCTTTTCTGTAAAGGGGACAGAATGACTGCACCGTATTGAAGAGAGTATGGATGGATTCCTGTATCATGAGATTTTGGCCAACAACCTCCTTCCATGAGTAAGAGCACTGAAGATGGGTCGTTGCTGGGTCTTCTAGCATGACAATGACCTGAAACACACAGCCACGGCAACTAAGGAGTGGCTCCATAAGAAGCATGTCAAGGTTCCGTAGTAGCCTAGCAAGTCTCCAGACCTGAACCCAATAAAAAACATCTTACAATGAGCCTCACAGTCCTGTGATCTGAACATCTTTGAAAATCTGTAGCTAGACCTCAAAAGAGCAGTGCATGCAAGAGGAACCAGGAATCTCACAGAACTGGAAGACTTATCCAAGGAAGAATGGATGAAAATCCATCAAACAAGAATTGAAAAACTCTTTGCTGGTTACAAAAAGTGTTTCCAAGCTGTGATACTAGGCACTAATCATGCAGGGTGCCCAAACTTTTGCATTGGCCCATTTTCGTTTTCTTTTTTTTTTTTTTAAGGTAAAAATGAAAAGACTTTTTTTTGCCTAAAATACAATGGAAATGTGTCATCTTTAACTTTATGCCTTTTAGAGATCATTTCATCTTTCATGTTCACAATAACAGTAATTTTAACCAGGGGTGCCCTATCAATCTATCTATGTAGGCTATAAAATAGTCATAGACCACTATTGTATGTTGTGTAGAGATGAGCCAATTTTTTATTTTGACTTGCGATATATGATTTATTGCACATTTTAAGCCTGAAAACGAGATATTTTAAGCCGCTAAAGGTTTAAAGGTTAATTTGCCTTGACCTGATAGTATTCTGGAGTTTTCCCTCACTTGCTTCCCCCCTTAGAGTGATGCCTTCATCACCTTCATGGAGTGCTAGGATTCACCCATGACCTGTGTAAATGAATACTCCCTGGGCTGGATTGTATAATATTTAATAGAGGAAGGCTTTTTTCTACAGAGTTAGTTGGAACTTGGAATTGCAAAAATGAACAAGCAATCAGACTGTGGATCCATAAATTCCCCTGAGGATGGGGCTAGTAATATATATATACAGTTAGGTCCAGAAATATTTGGACAGTGACACAATTTTCGCGAGTTGGGCTCTGCATGCCACCACATTGGATTTGAAATGAAACCTCTACAACAGAATTCAAGTGCAGATTGTAACGTTTAATTTGAAGGTTTGAACAAAAATATCTGATAGAAATTGTAGGAATTGTACACATTTCTTTACAAACTCTCCACATTTTAGGAGGTCAAAAGTAATTGGACAAATAAACCAAACCCAAAAAAAAATTTTTAGTTTCAATATTTTGTTGCGAATCCTTTGGAGGCAATCACTGCCTTAAGTCTGGAACCCATGGACATCACCAAACGCTGGGTTTCCTCCTTCTTAATGCTTTGCCAGGCCTTTACAGCCGCAGCCTTCAGGTCTTGCTTGTTTGTGGGTCTTTCCGTCTTAAGTCTGGATTTGAGCAAGTGAAATGCATGCTCAATTGGGTTAAGATCTGGTGATTGACTTGGCCATTCCAGAATGTTCCACTTTTTTGCACTCATGAACTCCTGGGTAGCTTTGGCTGTATGCTTGGGGTCATTGTCCATCTGTACTATGAAGTGCCGTCCGATCAACTTTGCGGCATTTGGCTGAATCTGGGCTGAAAGTATATCCCGGTACACTTCAGAATTCAT